>NC_044315.2:87638816-87938816 GCF_007474595.2 Lynx canadensis
AGGCGGTGGTGGGTTTCAGGCATGATTTGATCCAGGCGCCCACGACGGTGAGGCTCTGGGTTGGCTTCCCTGCCGTTCTTTTCTCTCTGCCCTTCTCATGGTGTCGGCTGGTGTGGGGTAGCCGCAGCAGTGGCTGGCGGGGTCCCGGATGCTGTCCTCATACTGCACCGACAGAGTGCAGGTGAGATCAGTTCGTTCTTGGGCTCCTGAGGGAGAGTGAGGAATCCTGTTTCTTGGAGTTGGTCTGACCCAGCCTGGAGGGGGTCAAGGACCTCCATCGTCCTGGAAGAGATGGGCCTGGACTGATCTTAGAGAACCATGGAGAAGTGGAGAAAACAAAGTGCCCTCTTACGTCTGCTGAATCCCGATGCTCAGAACAGTTAAGCCATGGGATTGAAGGGGCCGAAACAGCCCACAGGGTGAACAGTGGGTCACCAAGTCCAGTCCTGCTTTGCAGGCGGGTCTGGACCAGAGCCCCAGGCTCTGTGGCCTCAGGCACGCCGGCCCCATTTCCCTGAGCCTCAGCGCGGCGCTCACTGTAAGCTGAAGGCGGTGACCAGCCTGTGGGGGGATGAAGAGGGCTCGGGTCCAGCCCGCACGTACACTCAGTAAACATGACTTCGCTCATACTCTTGCTGTGGATGACTTTGCGATCACTGCCACTTTGGTAGACCCCTTAGCACAGTGCCTGGCAGGTGCTCGGGAGATCCGAGCTGGCGCCCCCATCAATCACCCCCAGCTCCCTGGGGGCTGCTTGTCCAAGCTCTGTCCTTGCGGGGAGAACAGAAGCTGAGAAGGAAACATGGGGGTTCTGGGCCCACATGGACATCTGTATAGGTTGTTCACTGTACAGTCGTGCTACGAGGGGGCAAGTGGAGCTGTAATTCGGCCGGTCCCCCACTTGCAAAACTGAGGGCTTGGGCACAGGCTGTGTTCTAGCTCATTCAGAGAAGCTATAAAGGAGGGCTGTGGCCTGTGTGGGTTGCTGGAAGAAATTATCTGGGAACTTGAAGACCTCCATAGTCTTTTTTTTTTTTTTTTAATTGCATTTTTATTGGCTTCCTTTTGGGCCCAGTTATAGGGATTTTATCATGAGCATGAATTTGTGCAAGTCCTACCACTAACAGGATACAAAACAGTTCTGTCACCCCCAAAAACCTCTTGTTCCTTTTATTGCTAAGCAATGGTCCATGGTATGGGTACGCTAATTTGTTTACCCATTCACCCATCGAAGGACATTTGGAGGTTTCCAATTTGGGGCCATCACAAATAGCACTGCCGTGAGCATTCACGCCTCTGTGTCCGTGAACACACGTGCCTTTGCATGGACCTGAGTGTTCATGGGACTCCATGGGACACGCGCCCAGGAGCAGAACAGTTGCATCAAAAGGCAAAGATACGATTGACTTTTCAAGAACCCGCCAAACTGTTTTCCCGAGTGGCCGTACCATCGTGCATTCCCATCTGCAGGGCTTCAGTTGCTCTGCGGGCTCCTTGGCCCTGGATACTGTCAGCATTTTTTGTGTAGCAATCCTAGTGAGTGTGGAGTGGTAGCTCCCTGCGGTGTGGACTCTCACGCCCCCGATGGCTAACGAGGTTGAATGTCTTTTCGGGTGTTGATTTGTCATCTGTCTATCTTCTCTGATGAAGTGTCTGTTCAAGTCTTTTGCCCATTTCTAAGTTGGGTCGCTTTTGAACGGTTGAGTTTCTGCAGTTCTTTATGTATTCCGGGTACAAGTCCCCCGTTTAATGTGTGATTTGCAAGTATTTTCTCACAATCTACAATTGGTCTATCCATTCTTTTAACAGTGCCTTTTGTGGAGTGAAAGTTTAAAAATTTTTGATGAAGTAAAATTTATCAATTTTTTTTTATTTTATAGATTAGGCTTTATTGTTGTTATGATTACATTTTATTTATTTTTGATAGACAGAGAGACAGAGAACAAGTGGGGGAGGGGCAGAGAGAGAGAGAGACGCAGAATCCGAAGCGGGCTCCAGGCTCTGAGCTGTCAGCACAGAGCCCGACGTGGGGCTCGAACTCACAAACCGTGAGATCATGACCTGAGCCGAAGCCGGACGCTTCACCGACTGAGCCACCCAGGCACCCCCTTCTCTTTCTTCTTATAGACACATGTCCAATTGTCCCTCGGTATGCATTAAATGAATAAATGAAAGGCGCAAAGGAGCAGGTAGTAAGGCCAGCAAAGTGACAGAGGCCAAGATTGTATACAATTCAATGGAGAAGGGATACTCTTTTCAACAAACGACATTAGAACAATTGGACATTTGTTTGATAAAAAATGAACCTCAACCTCCTACCTTATACAAAAATTAACTCTCAATGGATCATAAGTTTAAGTATGCAATGGAAAGGCCACCCGCAACCACATCTACGTCCTATGATCCACTTCCACGGTCGATGACACAGAAGCAGTGAGATTTGCAAGCACGAACGGTGAGTCAAGGGAGAGCCTTCTGTGGCCACACCTGACCTGTCCAGGGTTGGAGGATGGGAGCGAGGGAACCGGCACGCATCACACGTGAACTCTGCAGTTGAGTATTCCACTCCATGCTTTCTTTGCATTGCCTCATTTATTCCTGAAACCGGTCCACAAACTTTTAGAAGGGGGGGTGTTTTTATGTCCACCCAGCGGGTAAGGAAATTGAAGTCAGAGAGGTTAAGAAACTTGCCGAAGGTCGCACACTAAATGGGGGAGCGAGTTTGGAACCTAGGGTGTCCACCTCTACTGGAGACAGGCAGGGGACAGTCGGGCCAGACTTGGGGCTATTGATCTGTCACCTGGTTATGAGACTTTGGTTATGAGACTTCGGGAGAGATCGGAGGCCTCCAATCTCCCGAGAGCCTCAGCTCAGCCCCCCTCAAGAGGATGCCTCCTACTGGATAGTTCTTGTTCTGGGGAACTCCCCAGACCTGTCCCCAACAGTCGGGAGCCATCAGGGCCGATGATGACAGATGCCTCCATGCATCTCCCGCATGCATCCTCCTGACCGCACACAAGCGTGAGGGTACACGCCCGGCCTGGGCTGATACGCGTCCATCTTTGGCCCTGACCTTGGGGCCCCGGCTCCCGTGACTGTTCCTTGCGGCCTGTTGACCTTCTCCGTGCTCCTGGTACATTCCCACCCCCACACCTTTGCCCGGGCTGCGACTCCCCACCTAGGATGCCCCTTCAACTTCTTCCTCGTTCAAATGTGACCGCTGTTTCAGCCTCCAGCTCAAGTCATGCCTTCCGCAGCAGCTCCTACAAGCTCCTAAATACAGTCTAGCCCCCACATGGCCTGAAAAGCTGCCGTTTGGCGACCTAGCCTTCCAGAGACGCACGGGCTTTCCGGAGCCTTCTCGATGCTCCCAGGGACGCATCTAGAGCAGTCCGGGCCCCAAATGGGTTGTGAGCACTCTGAGGGCAGGGGCTGAATTTCAGTGCCCTCTCTGCCTGGCACAGGGAAGACTGGCTGGGGGCCCACGGCTTAGGGTCTAACAGCCCCATCTCCGCCACTTTCTCGCCGTGTGACTCAGCGTCTGGCAGGCCGCAAGCGCTCGGTCCGTGGGAAGCATGGCTGCTGTTGTTTTCATGGCTATTATTTTTATTCCCAAGATGCTTTCCAGAGCAGCAGCGTAACCAGGTATGGAAGGGGAGCGGGTCTGCTGTTCTCCGGAGGGAAGCAAGGCCTCCCCCAGCAGTAAGCCTCCCCTCCTGCCCACCCCCACGCCGGAAGCCGGGCCTGGAACACGGGCACCACGCAGGGCTGGTGGGCTCCGTGCAGCTCGCCCTAGCCTCCCCTGCAGGGCTGCAGGCTTGGGCGGGGGAGTGGGGGAGATTTTAATGTCCCCCCCCTCCCATCACCTTGTGTTGACCCTCAGTATGACACCGAAGGGCCCCAGAGAGGCTGGGGTCAGGCAGAGGGGAACAGCCTCTTGCCTAATGAAGTCTGTCCAGACCTCCGGCAGCCTGATTAGATTTTATGATCCCAAAGGAGCCACCCTGGATCTTGGCTCGCCCCAAAACCTCGCGAGCACCAGGCCCCGAATCTCAGCCTCTGCTGACAGCCTGTCACTGTCCCTGCCCTGGCCCCAGCCTCTGCCCTCTCTCACCTGGATGCTACACCCCCCAGCCCTTTCTGCTCCTCCCGCCTCTCCTCTCTTGCTCTACAGCTGGGGCTATCTTTCCAGAACAGAAATCTGATCGTGTTACCCGCCCCCTCTTAGAGATTCCCCTACTACCTTCAACAGAAGCTTCTCCAGCTTTTTATAAGCAACTGTCACCTGGGGAACCTGTCAAAGTGTCACCGTGTCGGGACCCATCCCTCAAGAGTATGGTTTCCCGGGTCTGGAGTGGGGCCTAGGAACCTGCGTTTCCCAGACCTCCCTTTTGGGGCGGGGGGTTGCCCAGAGCCTGGCTCTCTGTTTGAACTCTCATGTTCTGGCTCAAAATTCCCAGGACACAAGGACACGAATGCGAGCCTGGCCAAGGTATGTGGTCAAGGAAGGAGTCTAGAACCGGTGTCCAGTTAGTCATTTTTGAGCCAGATCGCTAAGCTTGGCAAATTCTAGGCATTTGATATGGGGACCTCCATTTGTCCTCTTGCCCTGGGTCCCACGACTGCCAGGGTAGGCCTGCTTGGCCCTGAGGGTTTTATTTCCTCATCTGTAGGATAGGCTCCCGGAGGCCCAGCTTGGCGAGCAAAGCCCCTCGGCACCCCACCAGCCCCCCTGCTGCCGACCTTCTCCTTTAGGCCCCTGCCCACCGTTTCCTGTGCCTGGAATGTTCTTCTCCCGCTTATCTCCTGGAGGGGGGACTCTTTTCCTCCCTCAAAACCTGATTTAAAAAAAAAAATTTTTTTTAATGTTTATTATTTTTGAAAGAGAAACAGAGAGCAAGCAGGGAAGGGGCAGAGAGAGGCGGAGACACAGAATCGGAAGCAGGCTCCAGGCTCTGAGCTGTCAACACAGAGCCCGACGCGGGGCTCAAACTCGCAGACCGCGAGATCATGACCTGAGCTGAAGTCAGACGCTTAACCGACCCAGCCACCCGGGTGCCCCTCTCAAGACCTGATTGAGATTCCATGATTCCTAAGGGTCCCTCTGTGCCCTCAGCCCTTCTCTGGTTACGTGCACTCTGCTTTGTCATAATTATTTTGTTCAGATGCTTTCTTGGGAAGCAGCTTATAAGCTTCCCCATGATGGTTTTCGAGTCAGAAAATGCGGCTTTGCCTCTGGCTCCCGTGCTTACCGGGGGCCTGAACTTGGGTGTTGCCCACCCACCTCTCTGAGAACGTTCCGTCACTGATAAGGTGGGGGGCTAAAATATTACCCTCTGCGCTGGGTGGCCTTGAAGTTTAAAAGAGATCGCGCGCGGGAGGGGCCTAGCACGGAGCATGGATGGCTTAGAATTAACGCTCCGTTATTTTGACCTCTTTCCTTCTGGCGGCCGAGCTGTGTGAGACCAGGGGGAGCGTCTCCTCACTTTTGGACCCTTGGGGGTCCGGGAGGGAACCTCTCTCCCAGAGTGGACCCCAAGAGGACAGGTTTGTGGGTAGCTCAGGGCTCTGCTGCTCTGCCCTGTCCCTGCCAACTGTCCCCGCTCTCAGTGCCATTGTTTACCTTGCGTCGGGGCGGGGGGGGGGGGGGAAGGGCCTCCTGTCCCACTGGGGGCCTCCAGTTGAAGTGAGAAAAGCCAGCGGGGGCCCACAGGGTGAGAGAAGCCGGGGCGAGGCACACACCCAGCCCCAGCCGCTCTGGCTGGCGTGTGTTTGAGGGTGTCTGTCCCCCACCCCCCGGTTCCCTCGGGGCCTGCCCGGTGTGGGGGAAGGAGGGCAGGGTGCCCGGGAGGCAAGAGGACGGGCCCCAGCTGCAGAGCTCGAGCGAGGATCTCTTGATCTCTCGGCTGCACCAAGAGGCGGAGGCAGCCAGGGCCCTGGAGATCGTCTCCATGACAACCGCTGCCACTCACTCCCATCTCGGATGTAAATTAGTTACAATTTTATTAGTGTGCAGAATTTCAAGAGGCCGGATCCTGCTTTGGAAGGGAAAAGGATGGGGCGGGGGGGGGGGGGGGGGAGTTTCCAAATGCTTCCTAGTCCCGCAAGGACCCCCCCCCCCCAAGCTCCAAGGTGGGTCCCTGCAGGGTGAACTGGGCCACGTGTCCTCATTGGTCTGTCTGTCAGCTGGGCCTGGGCTGGGGAGGCAGCCCGCGTCTGGACAGGAGGGCCGCACGGGCCCGGCAGCGTGCCCGGTGCCCTCCCCGCCTGGTCTGGCCTCCTCCACAGTTGACAGGGAGGCGGCTGAGGTCCCCAGGGGTCATTAGCCGGCTCAGGGCCGCCTGGCTTGGCCTCTTTGCTCAGCGGCCTCCCACGGTGGCCCAGAGGTCACATCGAGACACTGCTGGGCACCAGGGGCCGGGAGTCCGGGTGTCTGAGCAAACGCGGGGCCCTCGGTGCCCGAAGTCGGCGTGTGGCTGCGGCACACGCGTCTGGGCGGTGGCCGAGTCCCGGCCTCCTGGTATTTGATGCTCTGAACCCTGTGGGCGCGCACACACCTTTCTTTTCCCCGAGGAGGCAAAAAAAAAAAAAAAAAGGGGGGGGGGGACAGATTTGTCTTTTCCTAAGGCTGTTGTTAAAATTAGTTGTGTCCCCCAAGGCGCATCCGAGTGCGTGTGCCCCCGAAGCGGCGCTGCTCCCGTCACCGCAGAGAGTGGGGCCCGACGACACGGCGGGCCCGCCCGGGAGCAGGGGAGCTGCTTTCAAGGGGGAGCTCCTCCAACAATCTCGCCCTCACTCAGTCAGTAACCAGGGCACGGCCCCACCCCTCCCTGCACCTCAGTTTCCCCAGGCGTACCATGGGCTGGAATATTCCTTTAGGGTCTATTTTGTATTTTTCTTTTTTTTTTTCCCTGAGAGAGAGACAGAGAGAGCAAGCAGGGGAGGAACAGAGAGAGAGAGAGAGAGACAGAATCCCAAGCAGGCTCTATGCTGTCAGCACAGAGCCCAACACATGGGGCTCACACTCACGAACCCTGAGATCCTGACCCGAGCTAAAACCAAGAGTTGGACGCTTAACCAACTGAGCCACCAAGGTTCTCCTGCTCTAATTTAGTCTGTGTGTGTGTGTGTGTGTGTGTGTGTGTGTGTGTGTGTGTAACAGTCCTAGAAGTGCTTCCGGAGTTGGGAATCTGACAGCCCAAATCTCCTCCAAGTAAAAGGGAGCACAGGGGCGCCTGGGGGGCTCAGTCTGGTTGAGCGTCCGACTTCGGCTCAGGTCATGATCTCGCGGTCCGTGAGTTCGAGCCCCGCCTTGGGCTCTGGGCCGACGGCTCAGAGCCTGGATCCTGCTTCCGATTCTGGGTCTCCCTCTCTCTCTGCCCCTCCCCCATTCATGCTCTGTCTCTGTCTCTGTCTCTCTCTCTCTCTCTCTGTCAAAAATAAATAAACATTAAAAAAAAAAAAAAAGAAGGGAGCACAGAGCTCTCTCTTCTTCAGAGAGGGAGCCTGCCATTGTGGCCCGCCTGGCCAGCCAGGCCACAGGTCTGTCCTCCCGAGGTCCAGCCGGCTTGAGTGCGAGAGATGAAGGGACCAGGGTCTACAGGAGGGGGGGGGGCACCCTACTACCCCGGACAGGTCTCCCCGTCCACGTAACTGGCGATCTTTGGTTCGATTGTGGCCAAGAGGCGGGGCAGACCCCGTGGCAAGCAGGCCCTGGGCGACCGTGTCCCCGAAACAGGCCATTTCGGATAACCCACTGATGCCACGGCGAGGGTGCAGCCCCTTTTCCGGTTCCGTGCTTCCTGATTCTGCCCGATTCTGAGGTCCCTGTGACGGCGAGGCTCTCTCTGAGCTTCATCGGAGCTCAGTTTCTGGCACCAGGTGAGTGGAACTTTCCCTACAAAGCCCTCCCACCCGCCCCCGACCCTCACACACCCCCCACACCCCACACGTGGAGTTAGAGGACTGCAGAGGGAGGGAGGCGGCAGCTCGCCTGCCTCCTCCGGCCCCCATATTACAACTTGCCATATTTTGTGGCCCGAGGGCTGAGAATTCTAACCGGCGAGAGCAGGGATGGGCCCGCCCACCCACTACTAGTCATGTGTCTTACTAATTATGCCACACACCGGAAAACTTAATTAAATGGATGCTCGGTGTATCATTTCAACTAGTTTGGAAGTAGGGGGAAATCAAACAAACAGCCACGCGGCCCCTGCCGGCCGCCTGTCACCTTGGTCGAAGCCCCGCTAGGCCCTGGGTGCTGGGGACTGGGGCACTTGTCTGGCTCTCCTGCTCCGCTGTGCGGCTCCTTCCCTCTGGCCCCCAGAGGAGGCTCCGCTGTCCCAGTCTCACGCATGCACACACACGCACACACGCACACACGCGCACACACGTGCACACAGCTGGAGCTGCGGGAGGGAGCGAGGCACTCAGAGGAGACAGGGAAGGAGGGAAAACCCTAAGTAAGAATCAGGGGCTGCGTTACACGGCGAGCAAGACAGCCGGATAAAAATGTAAGGAAAGGCCAGATATATACCACTTAAATATAACTGAAGTCCAGCAGCCCGCCGTCCTGGTAATTCATTTTCGGCTCTCTCTCGGACCCTCTGTCTCTTCCTCCTCCTTCCTGTTCCTCTTCAAGTCACATCAGTGCTCTGTGTGCCGTGGGCGAGGGCCCCCAGCTGCAGGTGGCCGCTGTCCCACTGCCCCCCTCCCCCAGCACAGGGCAGCCACCAAGGGGGGGGCCTGGAAGGTACAGACAAGGACCAGGGGAGCAGAAAGAGCTCGAGCCGGTGCCCAACCACCCCACCCCCCCGCCCCCACCGGGCAAGCAGGAGTGGGTGGGAAGCCTGGGCGTCCTTCTCTTTTATCCCAGGGCAGGGTTTGGGACCATGCGCTCTTGTCGGTGAGGCAAATGCGGAGAAACCAGAAGAGGCATGTGACGCGGGTGACGGGGAGACGCTGAAGCCATTTGCTCACCAGACAGAAGCAGGCCACTTAAGGGGGGCTGACCACGGGCCAGGTGCAGCGGCGCATGGGAGACAGGCACCCCTGGGTGGGGGGCCCGGGGTCCAGTGGGGGAGACGGGAAGGGAACGAGATGCCGTGGAGAGTGGGGATGCCACGGGACCCAAGAGCGCGTCCCTTGTGCGCTCCGATGGCCGGCAGCGTCACCTCCAGCTCCCTGGCCGTGGTCCCACGAGGCAGTCACCGCCCTCCCCGTGTGCATATGGGGAAACTGAGGCCCAGACCAGTAAGTCACCGCCCGAGGCCCCCCGCTGGTAAACATGGCAGCCGGAGGCTCTGCTGAGGAACTGGGCAAGGCGGCAGAGTGAGGGTGGTCAGGATGGGCATTTCTGGGGAGCGCTGGCTGTGTTTGCTCTGGGCTCTCGCCAGGCTCTCTACGCAGACATCTCATCAAAACCTCTTCAGGGTACCTGGGTGGCTCAGTTAAGCGTCCGACTTCGGCTCGGGTCGTGATTTCACCGTCTGGGAGTTCAAGCCCCGCATCGGGCTCTGGGCTGACAGCTCAGAGCCTGGACCCTGCTTCGGATTCTGTGTCTCCCCCTCTCTCTCCCCCTCCCCTGCTCATGCTCTGTCTCCCTCTATCTCTCAAGAATAAATAAACTTAAAAAAAAAAAAAAAGACATCATGGTGGCCCATTTTTGAGATTAGGAGACTGAGGAGCACAGAAGATAGGGGACAGGCCTGAGTTCCCGTGGCCGGGGAGAGCGGCTCGGGGCTCAGACCGTATCCACCTGCTCTCCTCCCCTGGCCCACCCTGTCGCCCTGTCCCCACAAGGCCGCAGGACCGTTCCTAGCACCCCGGTGGCAGCTCAGGATGAACCGAGGTTAGCGAATTCCAGAAAAGAGGCTCTGTCTAGCAGAGGGGTGAAGCGGTTCCCCCAGTGGCCCCCAGCCCTGCAAGGCCCGTCGGCGTCTGTCCCAGTGAGGGCACACCTCCCCACGGGGGCGGCTCTGCCGGAGACGGTGTGCTGGGAGTGTGCTAAATGCGTCAGGCACAGGGATGAGACCCCCAGGCTACTAAGGAATCCAGGAGACGTAGGATTTGCTTCACACAACTCCCGGGCCCTGGGTCCCTTGGGGTCCCTGCCTCCCCATCCACTGGCCCTCAGTGACACTGGCCCAGGAGCTGCCGGGCAGCCCTGTGTATCCGTGCGGCTTGGGGTCAGCTGGGCCTGGGTTTGAATCCTGTTCTGCCATTAATCACTCTCCGACTAGTGACCTCACTGTCTCTCAGCCTCAGTTTCCTTCTTGGGGGCCACGCTCCTGGATTTTTACCCAGCCGTATCCTCCTTCACTCAGGTTTTGGTGCTCACCACAGAGAAGGTGCTCGATGGATGTTATTGAATGAATGAGTGAATCTGTCCAATGGGGACAAAATGGGTCCCTCCGTCTCTAGAATGTTCTGGAGACCAGATGGCAGGGCTTAACTGGGGCGGGGCTCCAGGCCCTGGTTCCATCACCAGAAGGTCTTTTTCAAGGAGCCAGACCAGGCCCGTTCTTCCAGGGACCAAAGAAGGGGTGCTCCCAGAAGCAGGCCTGGGGTCAGGCCCAGGCGCTCAACCCAGACCCCCAGAGCCAAGCTCCCCAGGACCCAGGGCAAAGGACAGGGCAGAGATCCGGTGCCTTTGGTCCCTCGGCCTGTGCCCCAGAGCCCCGGGGTCATTCCACTTCCTGGGCTTCCCTCCCTCCTCTCTCCCTCCCTCTCTCCTTCCCTCCCTCAACCTCCCCTTCCACCCCTAACCCCTGCCCTTCAGAGCTCTGCGTCCTAGGTGTCCCTCTTTCTCGGGTCTCTCTGCAATCCCCGCCTCTCCCCTGTGCTCTCCTTCCCACCTCACCCCGTCCGTCCCCGGGAGGAGCAGCTGGAGGTGGCGATTTGCAACTCCCAAAGCGGCCGGCTCCCTGCGCGCCTGCACATCTGGGTCATTAGGACACTCTGGAAGACCGGGGCTGCCTGAGCCCAGGCCCGCAGCCCCGCTCTCCTCCTTCCTCCCCGGCCTCTCCCTCCTCCCCCTCCTCCTCCCTCCTTCCTCCATCCTCCCGCCCCCTCCTCCCCCTGTCACCCTCCTCTCCACTCCAGCCAGTATTTTTAGCTCGCTGCTGTGCATTAGTGTGCAGGAGCGCTCCTGGTAAAGCCTGGATGAGGTTTTATCTGTTGTGACAGCCCCAAGGGCAGCTGGCAGACTTTTTCCCTCTTAAGTTTGGAGCGCTCTCCCCCTCCCTGGGGTCAGAGCCGCAGCTGGATGAGGGGCAGGGTCTCGGCCTGGTTTGGAGCCCTCCTTCCCCCTCCCTGCGCCTCCCCCCTCCTCTCCCCTCCTCGGCCTCAGGGCCTTTGTCTCCGGAAGATGGGCTGCGGGAGTCAGAACTGCCTCCAGCTTTTGCTCCCTCCTCTTCTCATTACTCCTTTCCTTGGGCTGCTTCCTTCAAGGTTCCAACCCCTCTCCCTTGCCCCTCTCCTTCCCTGCCTCCTGCTCTCTCTCCTCTCCCCTCCTCTTCCTGGCCTTTAGCGAAAGGGGAAAAATCCGGGTGGACGACGGGGACCCCAGCCTCCTTCCCGTCCCTGAATCCTTCCGCCCGTGGACAATAGTCGGGGTGGGGGGGAGAGGGACTGGGAAAGGATGCTGGGGCTTAGGGGGTTCCCGGAGTCCCTGTCTCCAAGGTTAACCTTCAGTGGGGCCCATCTGGACGCCCATGCCTTTCCAGGACTCCCTAGGGACCAACCTGACCCCCCCCCCCCCCCACAGTGCGACGCCCTGTGCCCAGCCCATGGAGGGGGTCCAGCCTGCAGAGTCCTCCTGATCCGGGTGGTCTGGGTCCCTCAAGGCATTCTCAACTCTCGTCCCTTCCCCCTTCAATTTGGCACAGACCTAAACGTACCTTTGTGGATGACCATTTTGGATAAGCAAACCACTGTCCTCAGCATTTGACAGTTTGCACATCTCTCTGTTCATGGTCACTGCGGCTGGGAACCGCAGACCCCATCCTTTTCTTTTCTTTCTTTCTTTTTTTTAATGTTTATTTATTTATTTTGAGAGAGACAGAGAGAGAGCGCGCGCGCGCACTAGCAGGGGAGGGGTAGAGAGAGAGAGAGAAAAAGAGACAATGAGAATCCCAAGCAGGCGAAGCTGGATGCGGGGCTCGATCCCACAAACCACGAGATCATGACCTGAGCCGAGATCAAGAGTCGGACGCCCAACGAACCGAGCCACCGAGATGCTCCTTCAGACCCTATTCTGTCACCCCACGCTGTGGGGGAGGCACACGGGCTCAGACAGTCCAGGCCCCTTGGGCACGGACACCTGCCAGCTCCGAGCAGCCCCCAGCACCCCTGCAGCCCCTGAGCGCTCAGGTCCACACTGAGCACTGCACCTTTCCAGAGCCTCGGAGGCCCAGAGAGGCAAAGTCCCCGCCCAAGGTCACACGGCCCAGGCTGGTGCAAGGAGAGCAGCGGTCTGGGGGCTCAACAGTGGGGAGCTTGAAGCCCTGAGAGACCTCACTGTGTTCCTCCCCGCTGGGGGTCCCAGGGCCAGTCCTCTCCCCAGGCCGGTTGGGGGGGGTGGCGGCTGAGGGAGCCACCTTTGGCCACCTGCCTCCCCACGACCCCCCGGGGCTGACTCAGGATGTTAGGTGGGAGAAAGAGCTGGCCTTGTCCACCTGGGCCCCCTGAGAGCCCCCCCCCCCAGCCTCAGCCCCCAGCCCTCCTCTCAGGGCCCCCAGCTGTACTCTGGGCACCTGCTCCTCCTCCCCTCCCCCTCCTCTTCCTCTTCTCTCTCTTCTCCTTTGCCTTTCCTCTCTCTTTTCTGCTCCTTGGAGCTCTGCCTTCAGGATCCTCCTTCCCCAGCTGGCCCCTCCCGGCGTCCCGCTTCCCTCTGTGGTCTCCCCCTCCCTGTGAGGTTCTCTCCCCAGTGGGTCTCCGTGTTGGTATTTCGAGCTTTCTTTTTCTTTCCTGTGTCTCTCTTCTCTCTCTCTTTCCCATCCTCGGCCTCTCCCATCCTGCTGTTTTCTGCTCACCCTACCCACGCTAACACACACACACACACACACACACACAGGCATGCTCACTGCAGCAGTGATGGAGGTGAGGGTCACACCCTCCCCAGGAGGACCCCCGTACCCTTTCCCTGGGTCCCCCCGCCTCTGGAGGCACCTCCAGGTTCAGCCTAAGCTAAGGCCAGGGTTGCGTGGGGTTCTAGGCTGGGTAGTCTCCCAGGGTTCAGCAGCTGCATTTTCCGAGGCTCTGGGGCAAGGAGCAACCCTGAGCGGCCCAAAGCTTCTGGAAGGTTCGTATCCCCAGAATGCCCTCCCAGCGGTCACTGTATTGCAGGGACCCGCAATCGAGGGCAGCCCTGAGGGCAGGGGAGTCAGGTCCAGGCTGGGCAGCACAGATCGTAACAGTGAAATGATGCGAGGAGACAGAAGCCAGGCTGGCCATCGGGCCTGCAAGGTGACCACCAGGGAGGCCAGGGACGCGTCTGTTCCTCTGTGCCCTGCGGCCACCTAGGCACGCTGAGGGATGGGGATGTGGGTGTGGTGAGGCCTGCCGCTCACCTAACTCTCCTGTTCTCCTAGGTTCACGGGAGCCTGGGCCCTGGAGTCCGACCATCCTGAGTTCGAATCTCACCCGCTCACTAGTTGTACAAAATTGGGGGTAACTGACTCCCTCCCCCTGGACTCTCCCTTTCTTGGCCTGTAACATGGGGATAACGCAGCTGCCCTCCCTGAGGACTGTTGTGAAGACCCAACGGGGCCCTCCGTGTAAGGCACCTGCCGGGACCGCCCCCATTTCTCCACCAGTGCACCAACATAGGCTGGTGGCGTCGGTCCTGACTCGGAGTCCTGGTCTATCACCGGTGGCGCCTCGGTTTCCACTTCTGTAAAAGGGGGCTAATGGCCGTAACCCCTCAGGGGTGTTGGCAGCACTGAGATCATCTGGGAATAATTAGCCCAGCTAGGGCCGAGGGTTTAAATGGGAGTGGTTGATCCTTGAAGGCCGGAGGTAGTCCAGCCTGGGAATGGAATAGTCTGGAGCTTTCCGGCACAGTTATGGAGTCAGTCCTGGGTTTAAGGACTAGGGAAGTGCTGGGGCGGGGGGGGGGGGGGGGTTCCTCACCCTTTTTGGGTCTGTGTTATCTGCTGGGTGTGTATTTTTAAATACTCAGCCCTACCCTCTGCCCCACAAGAAGTGTTCTGCCTCCGGGGCCTGGGGTTCAGGGCTGGGAGGAGGGGCGGAGTGTGGGCAGGAGAGAGTAGGGGGACAAAGGTTCTGGAACACTCTTCACTAGGAGCCTGCCCATGGCTGCGGGAGCCGGGAGGACCCCAAGACGAAAGGAGCATTCAACAGGGCTCCAATGGTGGGAGTTACTGTTCCAGCTCTGACAGGGAAACGCATCTTCCTCCCCACGACACCTGTACCTCTACCCGACTTCACATTTATTCATAAGCCTTCACCCTCCTTGACGGAAGGGACTTGGCCTTATTCCCTGCCGCGTCCTAGGATGGGTAGGAGGAAGTTATGTTAGAGAAAGTGCATGACTTAGGCGGGGCTCAGCCTGGCTTCTCCTGGAAGATGGGACTCAGAGGTGCCAGAGGGTGGTGGTGCCCTGCCCTGGGTCTCCTTGAAGGCCGGAGGTAGTCCAGCCTGGGAATGGAATAGTCTGGAGCTTTCCGGCACAGTTATGGAGTCAGTCCTGGGTTTAAGGACTGGGGAAGTGCTGGGGTGGGCGGGGGACGGTGTTCCTCACCCTTTTTGGGTCTGGGCCATCCCTCTGGGGTCATGGTCTGCACACACACACAGACACACACACACACGTTTCAGCTTTAGCGGTCATCGCTTCCTCGATGTCCCGCTTGGAGTCCCAGGACTGCTTGCGCTGTGAGGCCAGCGCCCCTCCCCTCCTGCTTGGGTTGACTTCCCCGCTTCCCTTGCCTCTGGACCAGCCGGCCTCCTCCTGGCGGCTGGCGTCTCAGCCCCCTGGCTGGACCTCACCAGCTCCCACACTTGGGAGGACAGCTTCCCCTCTCCGGGCCTCAGTTTCCTCATCTGAAAAATGGGGTTGCTAGTAGAATCCGCCTCTTGGGGGTTGGTGTGGATTAAGCCGGGGAGTGAGAGCTCTGAGGGCATACTACAGGAGCATCCAACGGGCTTTTCGGAGACGGCAACGCTTGATTCCCCACCACACCCCCACGGCTCCCTTGGGCTCAGGAAATGGTCCCTCCCACTGTTCATGATGACACAGCCATCCTTGATTCTTCTGTCTTCCACACCCACGGCCCATCCTTTGGCAAATCCCGGTGGCTTTTCTCAAAATACACCCTACATCCAGCCGTTTTTATCTCCCCGGCGCTGCTGTCCCTGACCAGGCCACCGCGACCATCTGAGATTCTTTAACCACACAAGTCAGCCCTCGGCTGGCTCGCTCTCGCCCGCCCCTCCCCGCCTCCATTGGCTTCGGGCGGATGTAGAAAAGCTGTGAGGTTTCAAGGTGACCTGTGCACTCTGCTCCCCCACCTCAGGACAGCAGGATGAGCCACCCCAGGGCCTTTGCACTTGCTGCTTCCCCCAGCTGTGGACCTCTCCCGGGGCTCACTCCATCACTGCACCAGGTCCACGGTCACCCCCTCACCTCAGTGGCTCCAGTCCTTTGGTTCTTCCTAGCCCAGCCCCTCACCCTGCTTTCCTTTCCTCTCTATCTTGTCGTACTCCCTGGATCCTGGTATGGGCCTGTTTCTTTGCTCTTCGTCTCTCTCTTCCCTAGAACGTGAGCAGCGCAAATGTGGGAGCCCGGTCCTGCTGTCCACTGTCTCCGGGCGCGCAGGAGAGTACCTGGCCTGAGCGTGCGCTCACCGATCGTCACAACCGGACGCGGGAATGCCCGAGAGCTACGGTCATGATCAGTCTCGCTCCCCCGAAAGCTAGAGAAAGATAGGCTGAGAAGGGAGGTGGGGTCATCGTGTCCGGTAAGGAAAACACCAGCGGCCTGGCCCTGCCCGTCTTCTGCCAGAGACCGGCTGGCTTTCTGGGGTGGGGGCTTGCTCAGCCTATGCTATGGGCTCGCGGAAGAAAGGCCAGGCCAGCCTGACTCTGCTCTTCTGCCCAGCCTGTGACACAGCTTCCTGGAGCCACCGAGGGGTCTGGTGGAGGAAAGATCACATTCAAACAGGGGGCCATCCACCTGTCTTCTGTCCTCTGCGCCCGGGCAGAGAGGGAAGGGAGGGGGCTGGCTGTAATTTAAAACAGCCCCAGCCCTGCAAGCCTGGTCCCTGCCCTCGGGGGGGGGGGGGGGGGGGGGGGGTTCTGCAGTTGGGGAGGCGGGGCCTTGGCTGTGAATAAACATAGCAGGTCTGTGAGAGGGAGGAGGCAGAGGCCAAGCTGAGCCCCTCCTTCCTCGCCCTTCGCCCTCCGCTCACCGGGACATCCTCCTGGCCTGAGGCGGCCCCAGAAGATAACTGTCAGCAACCGGGCCCATTCTCAATATCGGGTCCAACCCAAGGTCAACCGTGAAAGGGTCTGCTGGAGGCCTCACAGCTTCCACAGCCTGGGCGATCCCAGGCGCCCCTGGGATCATCTTTTGTGTCTCCCTGCTCCCCCAGCGGGGCACTCCCACCCGGCACCTCACTGCGCGAACAGATTCCTGGCCTTCTGAACTGGCCACTGCTCCCCACGCAGCTCCTGCAGAATTGGAGGGTCGGGGCCTGAGGCCTAGTACCTTCCCCCATCTGTCACCACCGCCCTCTCCATCGTCACCACTGGTACAGGCTGAGTTGTGTCTCTGTACCTGAGAATGGGACCTTATTTGGAGATAGGGACTTTACAGACATGAGCGAGGTTAAGATGAGGCCGTTGGGGAGGGCGCCCGGGGGGGGGGCCCAGTCGGTGAAGCGTCCGGCTTCCGGCTCAGGTCATGATCTCACGGTTCGTGGGTTCGAGCCCCGCATCGGACTCTGTGCTGACAGCTCAGAGCCTGAACCGGCCCCCTTAAAAATAAACATTAAGAAAAAAAAAAAAAGAGGAGGTCGTTAGGGCGGGCCCTAATCCAGTATGACTGGCGTCCTTATAAAAAGGGGCAGTGTAGACCCAGAGGCAGTGACACCCAGAAGGCAGACGCCGCCGAGCAGACCCAGAGAGAGCACCATGTGAGGACAAGGGACTGGAGGTTGAGAACGGTGCATGCGGTAGCCAATGCCCACCTGAGGCACCGGAAGCCCAGAGAGAGGCCTGGAACGTTCCTTCTCTGGCACCTCCAGAGGGAGCACGGCCCTGCTGACATCTCATTCTGGAATCCTGGTCTCCAGACCTACGAGGCAATACACGTCAGTTGTTTCGAGCCACAGAGTTTGCGGCCCCGGGAAATGAGTGCAGCCGCCCCCCGCATCACCAGCGTCCCCGTCACCGCTCCCACGGCCACCACCCCGGCATCACAGCCAGCATCACCGCCGTATGGGCTTCCTGTGGCTGTAGAACTAATGGCCACACACTTGGTGGCTGACAAGACTAATCTCAGAGTTCCGGAAGCCAGAAGGCCCAAATCAACGTGCCAGCGGCACCGTGTCCCGTCGCGAGACTCAGGGAAGAATCCTTCCTCGTTTCTTCCAGTTTCCGGTGGCTCCAGGCGTTGCCCTCTCTGCCTCTCAGTTGGCCTTCCCCCCTTTGGTGTCGACCCTGCCTTCTCTTCTGTCTCATATAAGGACACTCGCGATGGCACTGAGGCCCCACCTGGGGAATTGAGGATGCGCTCACGTCAGTATCCTTAACTTCATTACATCTGCAGAGACCCTTTTTCCAACTAAGGTCACGTTCACAGGTTCCAGGGATTAGGATGTGGACCCATCTTTGCCGGGTGGGGGCTTAAGACAACCCAGGGCTGGTACGGTCATTTACTTACGTTTTTTAATGTTTATTTATTTTTGAGAGAGAGAGAGAGAGCGCGAGCAGGGGAGGGGCAGAGAGAGAGGGAGACAGAAGATCCGAAGCAGGCTCCACGCTGACGGCAGCGAGACCGACGTGGGGCTCGAACTCACAAACCACGGGATCATGACCTGAGCCAAAGTTGGATGCTTAACCCACTAAGCCACCCAGGTGCCCTGGCTGGTACTATCATTATCCCCACTTAACACACAAGACTACGAGAGCTCAGAGAGAAGAATTCACTTGTCTAAGGTCGCCCTTAGAAGTATCGGAACCCAAGTGGTCTGATTTCAGAGCCTTCTGCCCCCCAGCTAAATGTTTATTCACTTTTTTTGGGGGGGGAGGGGCAGAGAGAGAGGGAAACACGGAATCCGAAGAAGGCTCCAGGCTCTGAGCTGTCAGCACAGAGCCCGACGTGGGGCTCGAACTCAAGAACCACGAGATCACGACCTGAGCTGAAGTCAGACGCTTAACCCACTGAGCCACCCAGGTGCCCCCCAGCTCCTGAACTTCTGATCACACAGGGGATTCCACAGAAGAATCAGAGTGGGGCAATGCACACCGAATGGAAGGCAAGGCACCTGGGTCCTGGCTCTAACCAATGGTCAGGTCTCCTTCCCTCTATGGGCCTCAGTTTGCCCACCTGTAAGATAGGGAAGCAGGAGTGGTTGGTCTGCATCATCTCCAACGTCCTCCTAGTTCTGGACGGCGCTGGCTGTCATCTGTCGTTTCAGTCCTATTCAAACACTGCCCAGGGGCAGGACTTTCACATCAGCTAAACTCTAAACCTGCTCCCAGAGATGAGTTTTGCTTGGAAGGCCAGCCCATGGGGAGGAGTGGAGGGCGGTCCTGCCTTCCCCTATCACAGCGCTGGCAGCAAAGGACTGGGGAAGGACTGGGGGTGGGGTATTCTCTTTCCTGGGAGCCCGACTTCTGATTCATGCGCTCAAGGGAGGACTCCTGCAGCTCCAAACTGGTGGACGCTGGGACAGAGCTGAAGATAACTTTACCTTGCCGTGGCGCCCCAGACCCACAGGTCTTAGTGGGGAACTGGCTTGTCGCTTTAGACTCCAGACGGCCTGGAGAGGCGATCCTGGGCCTGGAGGAGCGCTGGTTGATCATCTGAGGCCAAGAGACCAAGAGGGGCTGCAGTGACCAAATCCACCAAATCCCAAGCCTCGTGTCCTTGGAACGGGGGTCGGGGAGGGGAGGTGGTGGGGGAAACCACCACAAAACAGGCTGGGGTGGCGGGTTCTTAAAATTCAGTTTCCAAAACTCGCTCTGTTCATTAGGAGTCGTTTGTTTATAAGTATAAACATTTTTCAAATCCGTTTTTTATCTTTATAACGTGAACTCCAGAGGCCTTTTTCCTCTGGCTTCTGTCTGGACCAGCAATTGTTTGCAACTCAGCTAATACTGTTCAAGAGTGGGGAGCTGAGTTAGGGACAGAACTGCAAACTTTAATTAGCAGGATGAGATTAGCATCCCAGCAGGGGCTTGCGGGCGGGGGGCATCCTCCAGGCCCATCAGATCCCAACGGACAGACAGCCCGCACCTTCCACAACCCCCCCACCCCCAGCTGAAGGCTCCAGTGGGGTGAGCAGGGGCCGGGCCAGCCAGAGCTTAGACCCGCCGAGTTAATCTTCCCTTACTGGGCCTCCAGCTGAGCCTCGCCCTATTCCAAGGCTTCCAGTCCAGCCACTGGCTTTCCTTCACCAGCCTCTGCCGGGTTTTGTCCCTGCAAGGGTCTAAGCAGAATAAAAGGAAAAAAAAAAAAAAAAAAAAAAGAAACCCGGCTGTGTGACCTTGGGGCAGTCGCTCACCCTCTCAGGGTAGAGAATCTAAGCGGGGAGGTGGGGAGGTTTGCTGGAAGCCGAGCCCCAGCGGGGAGGGGGGTGGAGGAATTCGACCCTCCTCCCCGCAAACCCAGGGCTCACACGCCACCAACCTGCCCTCGCTGGGTTCAGGCAATGCTGAAGAATTCTCTGGTCTTTTTTCTGGTTTAGTTTTAAGTGCTTCCAACGGCAGCGGAGCTGTTCCACCACAGTCCCCAGGAAATTGGTCCACGTAGGACGGAGCCTTCCCGGGAATGAAGTCATCTGTTCCTTTTTTTATTTTTTGTTGCCTCTCTCCTTCAGCACGAGTCCCCGGCCTCTGCAGTCTCTCCCCGCGCGCGCACGCACACGCGCCGCGGCGGGGGTCGGCCGGGGCTGGCTGGAGGGGTGGGGGGGGAAGGGGCGAGGGGCAGGCCCCCCGGGGGGCCGCGTCCGGCCGGGGGGGGGGGGGGCGGCCCCTCGCCAGCCCCCGCCTCCCGCTCCCACCCGCGACTTCCCCGGGCCCGCCCGAAAGGTGAGCTCCCGGGAGGCCGCCCGCGCTCGGGCGCGGCCAGCTCGGCAAACAATAACAGTAAATAACGCTCCCTTGTCAACGTAATAAAAACGGAAACGGTTACAATGTTTTTTAATAAGCGTCCCCCATCAATCTGCCGCCCTCCCCACCCCCCCCCTCCCTCCGGAGCCGCGGGCACCGGCGGAGAGGGGCGGGGAGCAGGGGAAGGATGGGGCGCCGGGGCGCGCTGGACGGACCGGGGTGCCGGAGGAGGACGCCGCCGGGGTGGGGTGGGGTGGGGTGGGGGGTGGAGAGCGGCAGCACAGCGAGTGAGAGACGAGGGGGCGCGGGCGGCCGGGGTCACGCGCGCCAGCCGAGCCGGGAAGCGGCCGCGGTGAGTAACACCGTTGCCATGGCGACGTGGCCGCGAGGAACAGGAAGCGGCAGAAATAGCAGCCGCCGCAGCCCACGCCGCCCGGCCCCTCCCCCCCGCGAGCCCGTTGCCACGGAGACCGGCTCGAGCGAGGCTGCGCGGGCGGCCGCGGCCTCCTGCGCCCCGGCCCGCGCATGCGCCCCGGGGCCTGCCCCGCGCGGGCGTCGCGGCGGTACCCGCCGCAACCCCGGTGCCGCCCGGCCCCAAACCTGCCAGGCTGCGCGCTAGGGTCGGTGGGGGGGGGGGGGGGGGCGGGGTGTGGAGGGAAGAAAAAAAAAAAAAGCAAAACTGTTTGTCGCCCGCCTTGGGGAGGCAGCCCCGCCTTTGTTCCTGGCCGATTCGTTGGTTTCCCGGGCGCCGGAGGTGGGAGCCGAGGGAGGTGGCCGGGGCGCATCAGTCACCGTCCCCACTGTGTTCTCAGCCGGGCCTCCGAAGGGAGCCCGGGCCTGGGGCGGTCCGGCCAGGCCCACGTGCTGACCTCCCCACGGGGGTGAGGGAACCCCCCCTTGTGTTTTCCGGACCTTTTTGCACACCCTCCCCCAGATTCTACCTGGCAGCAAGCACCGAGGGAGAAATGAAATCCCGCCAAACCCCGGGCTCCCTCCCCATTCCCTGGTCGACAGAGAACTAGGAAACAGTCTACCCCCTCCCCTTCAAGGAAGTTGAGGGAAACCTAAATGTTTCATAAACAAAAGCACTCTCCAACAACTTGTTTATGTGAACGCCTGGCTGCAGCCTTGCATGGCTAAGGCTGGGGGTGTGTGTGTGTGTGTGTGTGTGTGTGTGTGTTGGGGCAGACACACGATCATCTCTGAGGCTGTTTGTGGAGGATTTTTTTCTTTCCACATTTTGTTTGGTTTGTTTTGAATAAGGGTCAGAGGTCTGGGGTTCTGCTGGGAAGGGGGAAGGGTCACCTCAATTGGACAGGCCAGGGGGTCCCAGGAGGACAGGTCACAGGGCCTGCAGAGCTGGGGCAGAGGCCGTGAGCCAAAGCCTCCCATCTGGCAGGGCTCCCTGCAGACAGGGGGGTGTAAGTGGGCGCCAGGCCCTCTGGGCTGCTCTGCAGGGTATGGCCCCAGAGAGGGCCCAGGCCAAGGACTCTGGGACTTCTCTCCCCTGGGCAGGACAGCTGTCATTTTCCTGGCCCCTGCCTTGGGCGCACTGGCCAAGAGGGAAGGCAGAGCAGCCCGCAGTCTCAGGGGTTTTCTATAATGGAAACGATCCGCTTTTGTTTTTGTATGGGGTGGACTCAGTCTTGCAGCGTCCAGGCCGACCAGATGGGAATGTAGGGAGCCAGTGTGCTAGGAAGCAGGAACGCTGCTTCAAACCTCCTACCGCCCCCCTTCTCTCCCTGTCCCTAGCCAGCCTGGTCCCCAAGGTGGCCTTGTGCTGGCTGAGGGGTTCTGGCCACTTGGCTTCCAAAGAGCTAAGGAGAGAGTGAGGGGCGTCGGGTGACGTTCCTTCCTCCCTCCTCCCTCCTCCTTTCTACATGTGGGCGAGGGGCCCCCAGCCCCGAAGAGGAAGCTTCTGTCTGATGTCCAGTAGACTTCAGGTCCGCCATGGCCGACTTGGCATCATAATTAGCCCTCTCCTTCTTTTAGGAGGAAATGAAGACACAGAAGGAGGCTGGGAGCAGAGAGAGAAAACTCCACCGCTGTCCAGAGGGCAGTAGCTTGTGCTGAGACCCAGGGCTTCAGAAGCAGGCTGTTCTGGTGGTGAATCCCAGCTCGGGCCCCACTGAAGCTCGAGCATCTGGATGCTAGGGACCGTACAGTGCCCACCTCCCAGGTTGTGATGATTCCTCGAAGTGATTCCTAAAAGCTTTTAGAGCAACTCGCACAGAGTAGGTACTCAGAACATGACAGCTGTTATTGACGGGAGCTGGTTTGCTGCTCTCCCTAGTGTGACCCAGGATTGCCACCTAGGAGCCCTGAGACTCTGGGCTTGGCTCTCTATCCCACGGCAGGTGCATCTTTTTTTTTTTTCCTTCAATTTTTGAGAGAGAGAGAGAGAGAGAGGGCAGAGAGCAGCGAGCGAGAGAGACACACACACACAGAATCCAAAGCAGGCTCCAGGCTCTGAGCTGTCAGCACACAGCCCAACGCGGGGCTCTAACTCACGGACTGCAAGATCATGCCCTGAGCATGAGTCAGACGCTCAACCGGCTGAGCCACCCAGTCACCCCGCGGGGCAGGTCCATCTTTGTCACAGGCTGTGCCACCAACCCGCTGTGCAGCCTGAGGCAAGTCACTTACCTTTGGGGGCCTCGGCTTTCCCCTCTGGCAAATGGAACAATAATCAGGACAAGCACTGGTTGTGAGTTACTCTGTGCCAGGCACCCCACCGAGGTCTGTACGTTTCCGTATCTGATTTAGCCTTCCAAACAGCCCCCTCGAGTGCAATCGCGCTGATCCTGACCTCGCAGAGCTCCTCAGACAGGCGAAGCCACTTGCTGGGGGTCACAAGGCTGGAACGTGGCAGGGAACACGGGGTGGTCAGGTCCTGGCCCGTCATGCACCCCGGAAAGCAAGCATCATGTTTGTGTTACTGTCACTCTACGCTTACTACTCGTTCTCTGACCTTTCTCGTGGCTCAGACCACAGCCCTTCCTCCGTATTCGCATCCTTGGGCTCAGCCGTTCGGGACTCTTCTGAAACTGGCAGGGACCCAGCTCTCTGTGAAAGAGCCCCTCAGGGGTACACGGGTGGGAGGGAGGGGGCGCTGGGCGAGCCAGGTGGGCCCCACACGGTCTCTGCTGTCAACCTGGCAGTGCACAGAGTCCCCCCACCCCCTTGTCCCTTCCTGCCGCTCACGCTAAAGGGTTGGGGTCCCTAACACCCCCAGGTGGACGTGTTCCATCCAGATGGTGCGGTTAATTGCGCTGGAAACTGTAAATCTCTGTTATTATCCCAGCCCTCCCCGTGCTCTGCTGGGCTGTCACCTCAAGGCACTGGAGGTGGAAGAGGCGCCCCTCCAGCCCCACCCACCCGGCCCAGGCTTTGTTCCTGCTGTAGCCAGGGAGGAAATCGCCCAGTTGTGACGTCCACTGCCTACATTTGAATCCTGGCCCCGTCACTTCCCGGCTGTGTGGCGGTGTGACTTCATCTCCCTGTTAGTCTCAGTTTGCTCGGCCACAAATTGGGGGGGGGGGGTTACAGCGCCTGCCTATCGCGTCAGGGTCAGGTGCGCTGCCCTGCGGGGCTCCAGAGGGTCCCCGGGATATTACCGGTTCTAGCGAGTGTTGACTCTGTGAGGAGTGACGTAATGCGTTGGCTCCATAAACTCTCAGACAAGCACATCGGTAGCCCGTTTTGCAGGAGAGGAAGCTGCAACTCAGAGAAGGGAAGTGAGTGGCCCAAGGCCACACAGCCAATTAGGAGAGGAACTAGGATTAAAGCAGGCAGACCTGTGTGGCTCTAAAGTCCTCGCTGTAACCCTAAGGTCCTAGCCTTCCCCACTGGAGCCCTCCTGGGGCTCTCAACCGAGGCCTGCAGTGATAGCATCATTAGCCCTGCCCAGGGCTGGCTTCTATAACTCAGCTTTGGAAGATCTGGGTTAATAGGTCCTTAATAAAGCCAGCAGAGGCGTCTGTATCTTTCCGGGGCAGGGGCCAAGGGGCCAGGCATAGCAGATGCTTTCTAATGAAAATGCTGGGGAGCGGGGGAAGGGGCCGTGGGTTGACCTCCCTGCTCATGTCTCAGAGTGCAATCCACTATTACTCCCTGCCTGAGTCACTGGAGGCCTTCCAGTGCAGGGGACAGTCACCCATCACGCCATCCATCCATCCATCCATCCCTCACTCATTTATTCACTCACTTCCTCCCTCCCTCCCTCCCTCCCTCCCTCCCTCCCTTCCATTCATCCAGTGTTTACTTAGCACTCATTTTAAGCCAAATCTTACCTCAAGTATCCAGGGTCCCTCCCTCCAAGGGCTTTGCATTCTAAAAAAAAAAAAAAAGGCACTCAATACACAGCTCACCATGCCCTACAGGATGCCAGGAGAGAGGACATCTTGGGACCTCCGAGACGGGGCTGTGCAAACCTACCTCAGCCAGGCTTTCTAGGTGACCCCCCTCCCCCACTGGCCAACATGTACAAAGAAGGGGGTGCCCTGTGGTCTCCCCTATTCTGCGATTCTAACATTTCAAGTAGGGTGAGGAAGCTCCTCATGAAATCGTTGCCACCCTAGTGCCCAGGGTCTGCCCTCAACACCCACCATGTCCCCCACCGAGGCCCAGGTCCATTCCCAACTGCCCAGATGGTAAACAACAAGCTGAGACGCGGTCAGGGGCAGAGCGCTGGGCCGGCAGGTGGGATGGGGCCTCGCTGTGTCATGTGTGGCTCTGGGGACCTGACCTCCTTCAGCTCGGCTGAAATGCCCTGGGGGACTCGGGAAACCTCAGCTGTCAGGACATTACTATTCTCGTTCTTGTCATGTTGTTACTACAGGGGAAACGGCTTTGGGAGGCGGCATTCATTCAGTGGATGTTTGTTCCCTCCCTGCCTCCCTCAACAAATGTTTATTACTGTGACCTGTGCTCTGTGCTGGGCCCCAGGCCAAGGACCAGATCAGACTAGGTCCTAAAGTCTGGGGAGGGTGGTGAATGGGAATCACCTTGATCACCCGGAAGGCGGTGTTGAGAAGGATGCTGAGGCTGCATCTGGGCCGCCAAAGAGAGTGCTGTGATCAATTAGTAATGTCTGCCACTCTCGCAGGGAGGGGAGCGGCGGCCAACGCGTTTGCCAGTCTTCACTCTGAAAAACAGGAAGGACCTCAGACCGGTGACCCTCTTGAACTTGGGCTGCCTGAACTTGGGCAAGGCACTGACCTACTGCCTGCCTCATTTTACCACCTTGTGAGGCAGGGATGCTGATGTGGCAGAAGGAGCTGCGGCCGGAGGGCCCGGGCTTCCTGTTTTAATCCCCCCTGCCCTGGCCTTACGGGAGGACTAGAAGTGATCTGCCCCTGTGAGAAAACGCACAGCGCTCGTAAACATGTCGGGAGGAGGGGGGAGACGGGGAGGAAAGACCGGGATCTTGGAGCCGCAGCAGGAGCACGGGAAAGCCAGGTCCCCAGCTGCTCTGCGGACTGTTCCATGTCTGGGCCTCAGCTTCTCCATCTGTACAATGGGGCGGTTGGGGAATGGAATGCCGAGGGGTCTCCCACATCTGATGTCTTGTGATGTCAGCACTGCCGAGGCAGCTGGAGGCTGGGGGAGGAGGTGAGAAAGGGGCGTGGGGCTATGACAGCACCCCAAAGGGAAGCCACCTCTGCCGACTTCTGAGGGTTGTTTAGCCCCACTGCGAGGTCACATCCCAGGCATACCCCCCCCCCCCCCCGCTGCCCTAGATGCTATCCCAGAGCCAGGCAGGCAAGAGGGAAGAGAGTGGGCAACACAGGGGGCCCCAGGAAGGGTTAAAGGGGCCGAGAGCCCTGACCAGTGGGAGTCTGGGCTCTGCAGAGGCCCTGGCAGTGACGGCCCCCAGCCCAAGGGCCGGAACTTAGGGACAGTGCGCTGTGGAAGAAGATTCCGGCCAAACCTTGGTGTTCAGCAAAGAGCAGAAGGAGATCAAGGGAAGCCTGCCTGGAATGGCCAGTGGACCCTGAAAACAGACCTCCCAGGACTCCACGAACCTGACTCAGGGGCTCGGGGCACTGAGACGGTGCTACCCACCTCCCTTAAAAATTCCCGGTTGCCCTTAAGAGGAAGTCCGAACCCCTGACTCTGGGTGAGAGTTAGAGCCTGAGTCTGCGTGCCGTCCTGGCCACTGTCAGCCATGTGACCGCCAACAGTACACCTGACCTCCCTGGGCCTCAGTTTCTTCATCCATCAATGGGGACAATAACAAGACCCATCTAATGGGAGTGTTGGCAGATTCAGTGAGCCCCAGTGCCCGAGACAGGCTTAGCAAGGTGCTGGACACGCTATAACTGTTCAGTAGGCAGGTGGTTACTGTTATGTTTCTACCCGGGGCCCCCTCGCCCAGAAAACCTTGTCCTCTCATGGCACCGGGCCTTTGCTTGTGCTGCGCCCTCGGCCCGGAATATGCCATCCTCTCCTCGCCGCTTTCAGACCCCGGTCAGTCGTGGCTCTGGGAACCACCCTCTTGTCGAGTCGCTCCGCGTGCTCTGTGCCCCTGGAATTCTGTGCACACAGGGCCGAGTGGCAGCCGTCGTGGTGTGGCGTCCTTATTCACCTCCTGTCCGAGTTGGCTGCTTCAGGGAGACTTCTCAGACAGGGGCGCATTGGCCGATCCGTGTTCTTATCCTCGGTGCCCAGCACGGTGCCTGTCGCACAGTAGGTGTTCCTTGGGGCGGGCTGGATGATGGGAGCGTCCTTCCCCAAGCGGTGAGCGTGCACGGCACACAGCAGGCCCTCCCACCCCTGCTCTCCTTCCTTATCAAGGAGAAACAGGACGCCTCGGTGCTTCTCTGATGATTCCCGAGGGAGAAGCTTCTGTGAAATGCTGGAGTTTCTAAGTTAGAGCTCAGCAGGAGGGGGGGCATGGGGGCTCCACGGAGGGTCAGAGGGCCCCTCCCCCCGCCCACCAGCTGCTGCCCCCAGACCCCTCCCCACCACCCGCCACACTTCTCCTAGCCCCTCCCCTGCCTACCTCCCCTGCCTTCTGTTCCCAGCTCCGGGCAGAGTGCTGATCTCTGATCTCGGGGATTGGGTGAGAAGCAGAGAGCAGGGAGGGGGTAGGTGGGCAACAGGTTCCCAGATCCTACAGGAGCTGCTCGGGTCAATGAGGATGTCCCTGTCACAGCCTTGCGAGCAGTCTGCAGTGTGGGGGCAGCCGGGGGTCACCCCAGTCTGCAGTCTGGGGGCCCCCCTTGTCCCCACGGCTCTCGCTGTGTCCCTGTCTGGCCACTAGGCCTCTTCTTGGTGCGCCAGGTCTCCCTGTCCTGGCAGAGGGACGGCTATGGCCACCGTCTGGCTGGATGCTGTGCTCCCAGCCCCCTGCCCCAGACTGAGGGTCCCTGCAGGGCGCCCCAGTTGAACAGAGTCCAGGGGAGTATTGGGTTCAGCCCTCTCATTTGGCAGATGAGAAAGCTGAGGCCCCACCAGAGGGAACGGGGCGGGTTCAAGGTCATGCGGTAAACCCAGTGTTCTTTTCTATAGCTCGCTGCTCTGCCAGGAGAGGAGAAGACCCGTAGACCTTGGCTCTGACCTGGAGGAAATGGGAACATTTGGACCTTAAGACAGCAGATGGCCATGGTTACGCTGTGGGCAGGCTGTGTGGCCTTGGGCACGTTACCGAACCTCTCTGAGCCTCGTGCCCCGGTGAGGGTTCAGCACAGTGACCACTGTACCATGCCCAGCAGACCTCCTGGCACGTCCAGGAGCTTTCTCACGATGAGGGAGCGGGCAAGCGTCGCCGTGAACAAACGCAACCAATGAAATGTGATCTTCTTGGGACGAGGCCATTCCCCTGCCCTCTGGGAGGCTTTGGCATCGTGTTTGTCTAAACGGCCAGGACATTGACCAATTTCTTAATAAGGGGCTTTACAGAGGCTCCATATTTGGGGTGGATGGTGCGTCGGGGGGATTTGCTGACCAAGCAAGAGTGGTCCCCAAAGCCCAAGAGGGGACCTGGGGCACTGTAGAACTCTGGCCTTCCTGGCTGCAAGCCTCCCTTCCGGGGTGGGGGAGGGCGAGAGGGACTAGTGGGGGACTGAAGGTGAGGGGCGCCCATGGGGCACCCGGGTGGCTCAGTGGGTTAAGCGTCTGACTTCGGCTCAGGTCGTGATCTCGCGGTTCTTGAGTTCAAGTCCCGCGTCGGGCTCTGTGCTGACAGCTCAGAGCCCGGAGCCTGCTTCGGATTCTGTGCCTCCCTCTCTCTCTCTCTCTGCCCCTCCCCTGCTCGCGGTCTGTCTCTCTCTCCTTCTCAAGAATAAATAAATATTTTTAAAAATTTAAAAAACGTGAGAGGCGCCCTGCCTGTGGGTTCAGTCAGGCAGTGGGCTAAGTCAGCCTGTGGTGGGAGGAGAGGACTCTGGGCCAGGGGACCCACAGAGGACCAGGGTCAGGGGTCTGACAGCCTCGAATTCTGCCTTTGACCTTGGTCTGTTGGGGTCCTGGGAATAGAGCCGGTAGGGATTTCTGATAGGACGAAGTTCTTTTTCTTGGATCTGGTAGCATCACCCAGGCTCCCCGAGCATGTGTGGCACGTCCAATGTGCCACCTGGACTGGCCACCCCTGAGGGCAGGTGCCAGGTTCCCCGGGCATCCTGGCTATGATGAGTTACCCCACTTTCCAAAAGTGGGAACGGAGGCTGAGACGAATGCGGTGTCCCTGTTCAGATAGTCCCAGTTCAGCCTTCCTGTGACAGCCCCGGGGAGGCTGCCCGCCTAGCTCTGCAGCACCTTGAACTTGTCCTTCGTGGCCTAAAGGCAGCAATAAGGGTCACATCCAATGTGCCACCTGGACTGGCCACCCCTGAGGGCAGGTGCTGAGTCTGTATACTCAGCTTTTTTTTTAAAAAATTGTTTAATGTTTATTTATTTTTGAGAGAGAGAGAGAGAGAGAGAGAGAGAGAGAGAGCGCCGTGGGGGAGGGGCAGAGAGAGAGGGAGACCCAGAATCCGAAGCAGGCTCCAGGCTCCGAGCTGTCGGCACAGAGCCCAATGTGGGGCTCGAACTCACGGACCGCAAGATCATGACCTGAGCCGAAGTCGGACGCTTAACCGACTGAGCCACCGGGGCGCCCCTGTGTGCTCAGCTTAGTACCCCGAATCAGGCACAAGGTAGGTGCCCAATGTCTGTCTGTTAAATGAGCGAGCGAGCGAGTGAATGATGGAGTCAGAGCCGAAAAACAACCGGTGACACCTCGTCAAGGACTGTCCCCCATTCGCCCGCTCCCCTTCCGTGTGGGAGCATCTTCATGATTTTATACCCCAAAGTCCTGGTCGGCGGGGGGGGGGGGGGCCTCTCACCCTGACCGTCTAACTCACCCTCAGGGAATGGCCTCACCCCTTCCCGTTTCCTAGCGGTCTGACCCGGGAGTAGGTGCGCCCACCAGGTCCGTTTGGGTGATGAGGAGGAGGCTTACTCCCTCTCCAGCCTGGATCCCAGAAGGGGCTGTGCTGGGTGGTCTCCCAGGGGCCCAGCCTCCAGGCACCACCTCTGGTGGCCTCCCTGAAGGCCTCTCTAGGGATCCGCTGCAGCCACACCGAGCTGGAGAAAATGAAGCCTTCGTCTCCCACCCCACCCCCAGAAAATCCACCCCCGTGCCTCCTTCTGGCCCTGGGTCCGCTGAACCACCCAGTCCAGAAACCTCCGGGGGCTCCTCCGCCCCTCTGCCTGGACTCCGACCCACCGTGTTCCCCATCGATTGATTTAAAACCATTAGACGATGCTTTCTGTGAGCCAGGAACTGTTCTAAGCACTTTAGAGGTATTTATCCTCAGTGTAAAGTAGGTGCCGTTATGGCCCCATTTTCCGGACCAGAAAACGGAGGCACAGAGGACAAGGGACCGGCCCACCTCCCGTCAAGCTTTCGCTGCTGACTTCTGGGGTGGGGAAGTTCGTTTTTTGCAGGCTTCTTAGGTATTTCCTGCGTCCCAGTCGCCAGGCGCCGTCCAGCCCCCGTGGCTTTGTGCCCACGGGTTCCCTCCCCCCAGGCGCTGGCATGACGGGTGGGGGTGGGGCAGATGGCAACACGGTGGTCCCTGGTACACTAGAGGCAGCAAGGCCAGGGCCCCTGGACCTGCCGTATGCGACAGTGTGGTCCTGGGCACGTGCGTGGCTTCACGACTCTTCACCACCCTTCTGAGGATGGGGGGCACAAACGATTGTTCCAGAGATTGTAACAAGGAGTAAACCAGCAAATCCACGTCGAGGGCCCCGCAGGGGGTCCAGCGTGCAACTTCTGGTCACTAAAAATCATATCCTCTCCTTTTTCTCCCCCACCTGTCCTTCAAAGCCCGGTTTCCCCAGAAGCCTCTGCCCCCTTTCCAGGGCAGAGTCCCCAGTTAGAGGTGTCCCCAGAGCAATTTCTGTGTGTGTCCCTCAGCCTTGGTCATGTGCGCTCTGGCCCCCCCCACCCCCGGCCCCTCAGAGCCCCGGGGCAGAGGCGAGACGAGGCCGCTGGGGGAGGCAGGGACTCTGCTTGGAATAGAGCTGGCCTGGGCTCATTCCCTCGTGAGATAAACATTTATTGAGCACCTATTGTGAGCCAGGCCCTGAGGACGAGGCGGGCAGCCTCGGGAACCCCACCAGGGGGGGTGAGGGAGAGGCAGACGAGCCAACTGGCCACCTGAGCTCAGTGGCTGTTGGGACTGGGATCAGCGGAGGTAGGGGACTGACCCAGGAGCCTTTGGGAAGAAGTGACATGCAAACCCTGAGCGCGGAGGGAGGCGTGTGGGCGGGGTGCCTTTCAGGCACAGGGGGTGTGAGGCAGGAGTGGCCGTCAGGAGGCAGTGGGTCACAGTCACGGTCACAGGGCGGGCCTCACGTCCTCATTCTCTACGCGGACGCCCAGAGTCCCTCTGGGTGCTAATGCTGACAGAGGTGAACAAAGAGAGATGGTCCTCAACACCATCCCCATTACAATCCAGTGCCAGAGACAGAGCAAATATCCACCAAGTAATCAAATAAATAAACGAGATCGTCGCGGAGGGGAAGAGGGAACGAAGCCACCAAAGCGGGAAGGTGGGGAGATACAGCTAGAGCCACAGCAGCGGCAGTCGGGAGCTGGGACTTTCTCCCGAGGGTGGTGGGAGCCGCGGGGGCCCGGGGCAGGAAGCGGCCTGAGTGGAGGGGCCCTTCTCCATGACCCCTGGGGACATGACGGAGTGGGAGGAAAGACCCCAGGCGGGGCTGGTGGCCGTGGGACTGAGAGAAGAGAACGATCTGGAAAGGGAAGGGACAGGCGTGATGCTTACAGCTGGGGGGCGGGGTGGGGATGAGTCTGACCCCCAATTTCTGGACCGGGCCTTGGGGCGACGATGATGCCCTTTGCCGGCGTGGAGAGCCTAGGGACGCTGATGAGTTCGGCTCTGAGCTTGTCCGGGGGCAGGGGCAGGAGACGTTCTTCATGGGAAGCATCCAAGACCAGGGCAGAGGTCAAGGGTGCCTTCAGAGGTCAAGGGTGCGGGAGAGCAGCCCACGGGTCCCGCCAGATTCTGCCTCTCTCAAAGGAAGATCCGTGCCCTTTATCGCTTCGGGTGTTTCTGACTCCTCCCAGAGCGTCTGCGACATAAAACACTCTAGAATCTTGAAGACTTTTCCTCTGGGTTTGCGAAGTCCTTCAAAGCGTGCGTTTTTGCTCCCACGTTCCTTCCGCTGGGACGCATGGGTCAAAGGCTCCGATCAGGGAAGGAGAGGGGGGATCTCTCCTGACCCAGTTGGAAGTGATGCTTGGGGTGGAGAAGGTGGGGTCTTGAGCCATGGTCCTCGTGGGTGCAGGGGGGGCAGGAGGAACCTGGTTATTCTCGGTGAGGGGCGTTCCTTACCTCCTGGGGGTGGGAGCTCTGTCGGTTTGGCCCTACCCCTGGGGCTGGGCAGGGACCCAGCTGCGCTCTGTCGCCTGATGGAGAAAGGTGCATGTGTGTGCGTGTGCGTGTGTGTGTGTGTGTGAGAGAGAGAGAGAGAGAGAGAGAGAGAGACAGAGCGCCCGCCTGAAACCTAATTGTCCGCTGTCTAATCCGTCAGCCGGAGGACAGCTTGCCAGCCCCTCCCTGGCAGGCTGATAAATGCCGACCGAGGCCCCCCTGCGCCCGAGCTGCCTTAATTGGTATCAGGACGTGCCTGGACTCCACCCTCCCGGCCCCCGCCTTCCTCCCCTCCTGCCGCAGCCTCCAGCCTGCAGGCCTCCACCCTGCAGGGCTCACTCGCCGCCCAGCCCCGGGAGGAGCCCCAATGAGAAGAGCCCCATTGATGTGGGACCTACTGTGTGCCCAGCCCACACTGACGGGGCCCTCGGCCCGCCCTCGCCCGCCCGCCCTCACGCAGCCCTCCGAGCCGCTGCGGGAATCACCGGCCTTGCCTGTCTGCACCCACAGGACCTAGTTCCTGAGCCCGCCGCGTGCCCGGCTCCCCGAGGCTGGACGCTGGGGACGCACCGCAGGCGAGATGTCACTCCCAGACAATTGGCCCGGTAGGGCCAGAGTTAACCTTCTGCCCGTTTGGGGAAGTTCAGAGAGGTTCGGCAACCCACCCGAGATCGCACAGCCTAGAAAAGGAGGCAGAGAGAGCCGGGTTGCCTTCCCAACAATCACACGGTTGGTTCGCAGTGTCGTGGGAGTCTGAATCCCTAGGTGTTCGAGTCAGAAGCTCAGATGCCTCGCGGGGCGGAGGGGGTGGGGGTGGGGGATGGGCACGGAGGAAGGCACCTGTTGGGATGAGCACTGGGTGTTGTATGGAAACCAATCTGACAGTAAATTATCTTTAATATAAAAAAATTAAAAAATTAAAATAAAATAAATTAAGTCATCACCGTGAAAAAAAGAAAAAAGGAAAAGAAAAAGACACTCAGATGCCTCCCCCGCTCAGGTCATGATCCTGGGGTCCTGGGATCCAGCCCTGCATCAGGCTCTGTGCTGAACATGGAAACCTGCTTGGATTTCTCTCTCTCTCTCCCCCTCTGTCCCTCTCCTAGGTTCATTCTCTCTCTCTCTCTCTCTCTCTCTCTCAAAAAACAAAAAAACAGGGGCGCCTGGGTGGCTCAGTCGGTTAGGCGGCCGACTTCGGCTCAGGTCATGATCTCACGGTCTATGGGTTCAAGCCCCACGTCCGGCTCTGTGCCGACAGCTCGGAACCCGGAGCCTGCCTCGGATTCTGTGTCTCCCTCTCTCTCTGCCCCTCCCCTGCTTTTTCTCTGTCTCTTTCTTAAATAATAAACATTAAGAAAGATCTTTTTTAATTAAAAAAAACCCAAATGTGTTAAGAATTTGAAGACGGTGACCATAGACCGTTAAACCAAGCTGGGTCCCCGAGCCCCTGGTAGGTTGCTCTCCCACGAAGCCAGCCCTGCTGCTGGGGGACTCTGCAGGGACAGTCAGACCAGTGATCCCACGCCCTGATCCTGACCTGGCCCCCATCCCTTGGCTGGGATCCTGAAATGAATAAAGGGCCTGCAAACCTAAAGTTCTTTTGTAAGATAATGGTAAATTCATGTGGAAGCAACACCTGACCTCCATTGACAGGAAGCTATTTATAGTTTTATTTATTCCCCTTGATGTGAACATTTGTACACAAATGTTGGGAAGCAGCTCTGTGCTAGAAAGGGGACTCACCGACAAGACCCGGGGAGATGTGAGGTCAGGCCACAGAGCAGTTTACTTTTTCTTTTTTTTTTTTTTTTCTGTTAAAGATTTTATTTTTAAGCCATCTCTCCACCCAACACGGGGCTCGAACTCACAACCCCAAGATCAAGAGTCGCACGCTCCACCAACTGAGCCAGCCAGCAGGGCGGTTTCCTTAAAAAGAGAAGAGAAAAGAGCTTTATTGATCACACCTGTAATATATGCGCATCACCATAAGAAAATTAACACAAAAGAAGAAAGTATCAACAACCTGAAATCTACCCCCTCCAGAGTAACTAGTGTGACTACCCTCCCTTCCAGATTTTTCTAGAGATATCCTTTTTTTTCCCCCAGATATGGGCTTCACCACCTAGTGTTTTGCAATGTGGCCCTCTTTCCACATCTGCATCATCGTTTTTCAGGGAGATAGGCGAGCCCACGGTAAACACGTTCCGTAAGCAGCTCAAAAAATCCCCTTATCGGACGCTTGTTTGATTGCGGTGTTTTCATTAATGTGTCCATCCCCAAGATGGCATCCTTGTACACACACCGGCCTATTTCTTTTTTTTTTTTTAATTTTTTTAATGTTTATTTTTGAGACAGAGGGAGACAGAGTGCGGGTGGGGGAGGGGCAGGGAGAGAGGGAGAAGCAGGCTCTGGGCTCCGAGCTGTCGGCACAGAGCCCGACCTGGGGCTCGAACCCGCGGACCGTGAGATCGTGACCTGAGCCGAAGTCGGCCGCTTAACGGACTGAGCCACCCAGGCGCCCCTACACCAGCCTATTTCTTTAGGTCAGGTCCGCAGATGTGGAACCTCTGAGTCCTCGCGAGGTGGGGACATCTATCACGTTGTAGATGCTGCCAGATCACCAACACCATATTCCCTGCCCCCTCCCCCCCCCCCCGCCCCCGCCGTCTCTCCCAAAGTGTCACTCTCTGATTATTAGGAAGAGGGACCCATTCAGGCCAGGCAGAGGCTCCTGCCAGGGCTGTCGGCCCCAAGCCCTGCAGGGAACGCAGGGAGCCAGGAGGGGTGCCCCATCAGCATGGCCATCAGGGTCCTTTGGCTACCTTTGAATGGCTGTCTCTCCTGGCCTCTCCCCTGCACTCACTGTCCCCAGCCCCCATGGAGGCCCACTGGCTGCCACCCCCAGCGGGCCTCTGGTTCTCTCAGATGGGGATAAAGGCTGGACCCCAGGCCCCATCATACCCTAATCACTTGAGCTGTCTCCTGATTTGCATGTCCTTAAGGCGCCTTGATTAATAGCCCTTCCTAGGATCTTCTCTGCTCCAACCACGAGGGCTCTGATTGCAAAGTGGCCTCAACTCCTTTAAAAATAAGATAAATCCTCCCTAACGCAAGTGGAGCCCATGTTTCCCTGAACAACAAGAGTTCGGGAGGTGCCTCTCAGGAGCATGGAAACGCTGGAAACTTCTGGAAGGAATCAGGCCATTTCTCCACCCGACAGGCCAAAGCCTTTTCTCGGCACTGACAGGAACTCCCACGGCCCTTGCGGGGAGTAGACGACACCTTCCCTGTTACAGAAAGGAAACAGGCCCAGAAAGGGCAAGCTATCTGCCCAAGGTCACCTAGCCAAGGAGTTTTCGGCTCCGCTCGGGTTTGAACTCAACACTGTCTGATGCCAGCCAGACCTTAGCGGGCACTCTTGGCTGCCTGGTTAGAAGCGGGCTGGGCCAGGTGCTGGGGCTGGCGGAGGAGAGTGCGCGCTGGAAGAAGGACCCCAAGAAAAGAACCAAATACCCCTCTGCTGTTGCCCACTTGATATGGTTTCACGCCTGGCGGGGGGGGGGGGGGGCATTGGGACGGGGTGGGCGGGGTCTCGGGGTACCAGTCGTGGGACCTTTCTGGCAGGAGGCAGAGACCCAGGGGCACGCCCGCAGGGGGTACCTGTACATTTCCCGTGCATTTCCTGAGCGCGGGCTTGTCCTCGCAGCAATCTGGCCCGTTTCCCGCGCGATCCGATCCGGGCACACAGCCCGGGAATTCTGCTCGCTCTCTGCTGCCTGGAGCGCTCTCCCGGGGTCCGTGTGGGCAGGCTGGTCCCCGGGGCGGCAGGGCACGGCGACCTGGCTAGACTCTGCCCAGCCCTCCCCTTGGCCACTGAGCAAGGCCCTCTCATGCCTGCGGCCCCTCTTCCTGCTCCGCGCCGGGGCAGGGCCTCGGGAGCAGTCAGGTTTAAAATGCTGTGAGTGTAGCGAGCACAGCGCTGGCCTTTTATCTCCTTGGTTGAGCAGTTTCTCAACCCGCTGCTTCCCCATCACTCTCCCCCGGGGTCGTCTCTCTTCTGCCGGGCGGGGCGTCGGGGCCTCCTGGGCGTTTTGCAGGGCCCGTGGGAGTTGGGGGGGCCTGGGGTCTATGAGTTCCTGCTATCTCTGGCCGGCTCAGGGTTTGCTGGGCTGGGTGTGGCCGTCCCCGGCAGGGACCCGCCGAGCCACTGGGCCTTGGAGGCCCGCACACAGGCCCTCGCTGGTCCCCCGCCCCCAACACGGTGTGCTCCCGGCTACGCCATCCTGGGGAGCTGTAACAAGCTGTCCCCACTCCTTTGGAGACACCTCCACGGGGTGGCGAGCGGGGAGCAGGAGGCACAGGGCAGGCTGAGGATGTCCTCCAGGGCCAGGCCCTTGGGGACCCAAGTGCAGGCACCCGGAACGACGGCATCTGGCCCAACCCCCGCCACCGACCCCACCCCCCTCCCCTGCTGCCACTGGCTCCCGGCAGGGGTAGCCCCTCCTCTCTCCTCTTCTTCTCCCCGCTGGGCCTGGGTGTATGAGGGAGTTGAGGGATTCTTGGGCACATTCCCAAAGCTTTTGGGTTTCAGCAACCAATACAATTTCCAAAGAAAACTTGGAGGATTGATGGGGTGATGCCAGTTTTCAATTTTGCCAGGGAAGGATGTTAATGAGAACAGACAAAACAAAGAAACACACACATTAAAAAAATCTCATCACCAGGGCGCCTGGCTGGCTCGGTCGGGTAGGGCAGGCAACTCTGGATCTCAGGGTCATGAGTTCGAGCCCCGTGTTGGGTGTAGGGATTTCAAATAAATAAACGTTATACATCCTATCCTCAACTATCATTTCAGTTCATGAAATAAATTATTCTTTTTTTTTTTTTTTTTACTTACATTTATTTATTTATTTTTGAGAGACAGAGCACAAGTGGGGGAGGGGCAGAGAGAAAAGGAGACACAGAATCCCAAGCAGGTTCCAGGCTCCGAGCTGTCAGCACAGGGCCCGACGCGGGGCTCGAACCCCCAAACTGTGAGATCATGACCTGAGCCGAAGTCAGATGCCCAACCGACTGAGCCACCCAGTCGCCCTGAAATAAATTATGTTTTAAAACCCCAAAGGTACGAAGGACATAATCTTAGGATGAAAGAACGTCCTCCCCCCCAAAGGAGCATTTGGAAACTTCACAAATGTTTCTTATGCTTTAAGACCTAGGACAGATTTGGGGCACCTGGGTGGCTCAGTCTGTTAAGCGTCTGACTTTGGCTCAGGTCATGCTCTCATGGTTCATGAGTTTGAGCCCTGCATCAGGCTCTGTGCTGACAGCCTGGAGCCTGGATCCTGCTTTGGATTCTGTGTCTCCCTCCCTTCCCCCCCCCCCCTCTCTCCTTCAAAAATAAATAAACATTAAAACTTTTTTTTTGAAAGACCTAGGATAGGTTTACCATAGCCAAACACCCAGCACTGGTCCCTGATGTGATACTTGGGAACATCTCATGGTCCCAAGATGGTTGCTCCACCTCTGGCCATCGCGTCCACATTCCAGGCAGGAGGAAGGAGGCAGCGTGAAGTATATTTTCCTTGAAACCTTTGCCTTTTAACTCGGGCAGGGAAACCCTCCCTAGGATCTTCTGCCTTCTTTTCATTTGCAAGAACTGGGTCACATGCCCACCCATAGCTACAAGGGAGACTGACAAATTGAGTATTCTAATTTTCCGGACTCTATGGTGGAGGAAGGCCAGAAGGAAGAGGGCTGGAATGAGCATTTGCCTATGTAGTTTTCATTTCATTTTATCCCTCCCTCAAGTCTGTGTGGACTCTTAGGACTGCCTGTGACCTCCAGGTCCTTGAGCTTCAGCGGGCAAAGCCCAGTTCAGCCTGCAATCCCAGGTTCCTTCATTGATCCAGACCAGTCCCTAATTCAGGGACACCAGCGTCGTTCCTGCCTGTTTTGGGGTTTCTGGATTGAAGAGCACCCCAAAACAAAGCCTATTTTCAGAGCAAGACGCCCAGATAGAGTTGCCACATAAAACATAGGACATCTGGGGGCGCCTGGGTGGCTCCGTTGGTTAAACGTCTGACGCTTGGTTTCAGCTCAGGTCACTATCTCACGCTTCATGAGTTTGAGCCTCGTGTCGGGCTCTGTGCTGACTGTGTGGAGCCTGCTCGGGCTTCTCTCTCTCTCTCCCTCTCTCCCTCTCTCCCTGTCCCTCTCCTGCTCGTGCTCTCATTCAAAATAAATAAATACATAAGTAAATTAAAAAAAAAATAGGGCATCTCGTTAAATGTGAATTTCAGATTGATGATGAATTATTGCTCGGGATAGACTTCAGCTAAAACGTTCACCGTCTATCCAAAGCACACATTTAGCTGAGTGTCCTGTATTTTTATTTGTTACATCTGGCACCCTAACCTCCAGAGTCTCCGTCTACGGCTGGGAGGTGCAAGGTCTAAAACTACCCTGCTGTGCGGCTTCCAGAAGCTCGTCTCCCCTCTCTGGGTTTCCCAGTCCCCATCTCTGGATGGAGGTGGCTTGAAGTTCCCACCCCACCCCCACCCCGTGTCCACCGTCCCCCTCCCCGGCGGGGCCAGATCACTGTGAGCCCAGGCAGCTTCCAATGATGAAGGAGCCACAACACAGTCCACTTTGTCCTTGGTGTTTTTATTAGCACTGCCCTACCGCGTAGCCTAATCGTCTTGCGCGTAAGGAGCAAACGGGGATTCGGTGCCAGCTCTGCCTTCAGGGGCACAATGGAGTGAAATGGGTTTGAATCCTGACTCTGGGGGAGACCTTGGGCAGCTCACTTCCCCATCGGAGCCTCAGCTTGTCTTCATCCATAAAACGGGTATGTTTGCTGGGAGGATTCCACTAGGCGAGCATACCGAGCACAGAGCTGGGCTCCGTTGCTACTCTCTGTAAACTGTCTACCCCCGCCTGTCTCCCGGGGAGGCACCAGCCTCAAGGGGTGTGGGCAGGGGAGGGTGTGCAGGGGTGCCTCACTTTTTTTTTGAAAAGAGGATATCTTTTCTAGGTCATCTCTACACCCAACCTGGGGCTCGAACTCACAACCCCAAGATCCAGAGTCACATGCCCCACCGACTGAGCCAGCCAGGTGCCCCTAGGGGTGCCTTACTTTCGCAGAGCAGACCTGGAAACCAGCCTCACGCTCCAAGGATCTTCTTCCCCTGCCCCCCCAGAGCTGGGTGTGGTTTCAGAAGTCCCCAGCGGTGCCCCCGCGGGGCTGTGCCCACCTTCTGCTTTGCTGGGAGCTGGTGCGACCTGGCCAGCGGGCACCGGGAGGGAGACCTTGCTTTGACACCTCATGTCAGTTGTCGGCTCCCCAAGAATGACTGCTGGGGGGGTGGAGCCCCTCTCCCTGGCACCTGGGCATACCTGCTCACCAGGCCATCGGCACTGTCTAGACTGCGGGGAGCAGGCCATCAGCCAGAAAGCCAGAGAGTCACTCGGCGTTGTCTGTGAGCAGGGATGGCGCTCACAGAATCGGGGGGGGGGGCTTTCTGTCCCACCCCCACATCCCTCAGACCTGATGGTGAGCCCTGACTGTCCCTCTTTCCAGCTGTGCGACGCCCCGTCGGACCCCATCTTTCAGCTCTGTGAAAGGGAGGGGTTACGGCCTCCTCCTGGACCACCCCCCACCTACCACCCCGCTCTGCCCGGCACCTGCTGGGTGCACAGCCCCAGTGGCCTTGGGGAGGCCTGTCCTGTACAAGCCCCTCATTTTCCAGATGGGGAATCCAACCCCCCCGAATGAGAGCCACCCAGAGGTGGTCTGGCCCCGCGGCAGCCAGAACTCCAGGCAGCAGGGCCTCTGGGGACCCCGCAGCAGTGCTCGCAGATTCTGAGCAGGAAGGAGGAAGAAGAGGCAGCTGGAGCCACGGGGGGCGGGGCGGGGTCGGGAGGGAGAGGGAGGGCAGAGGAGAGAGCAGTCAAGGAGAGGGGGTCCCCCGGCACTCGGCCACGCAAAGCCCGCAGCCCCTGCAAACTCAGACCCCGGAGGAAGCCTCTGCAGGGGGGGGGGGGCTACCCCTCCCCTGCGCCTTCCCCCCACCCCCTTCCCCAGCTTTGCGGCTCCGCCGGGAGAACAGGCAGACACCTCCGGGCTAGGAGCGTGCGTGTGCCTTGTGCTGTGTGCACAGGTCCGTGCGTACGTGCCTTTGTGCACATGTGCGCGTGTTTCGTGTGTATTCGTGCGTGTGTGCGCACACGTGCGTGTGCGCGCGGGCGCGGGTGCCTTTGCGCACACGCGCGCGTCTGTGCTGGCGTATGTGTGTGTGTGTGTGTGTGTGTGTGTGTGTGTGCGCCCGTGTGCACGTGTGCGCGCCCGTGCGCGGTGTGCAGGCGCGAGGAGGGGGGCCGCCGAGGCTCGGGAGGGGATTTTAAGCTGCTTTCGCGCTGCCGGCGTGAGCGCTCCTGATAAACCGCCCGAGAGCCCCGAGCAGGAGCGCTGGCGGCGGCGGGAGGCTGCGTATCAGAGCTCCTGGCAGGCTCGCAAAAAGCTGTCCCCGGCCCTGCGAGCCGCTCTATCAGCCCACGGAGGGAGGGCGGGGGAGGAGGGAGGGAGGGAGGGAGGGAAAAAGTATTTGCTTCAGCCCTTAATCACGGAATTTGAAATCCCAGCGAGTCGGTGCCATTTATTTTCAGAGGCTGTCAAGGCTGGTTTCAGCATTTAAAAGAAAGGAGGATAAAAAATATTTGCATTTCTCTCTCCCTCTCGCCTGCCGGCTCGCTGGGCTCTCTCTCCTTCTCTCCCCCTCGCTCCTCCGCGGCCCCGCAGCCGAGCCGGGGCTGTGTGTCGGGGGAAGGAATGGCCGAGAATTTTCAGGGCGCTGTGCGCGGTGGTGGGGTGGGTGGGGCCCCAGTCGGAGGAGAGGGTGTCGGCTTGATGCTGGGGGGGGGGTGTCTCTGGGGTGGTGGGGGTGGAAGTGGAGAGCCGGGGTGAGCCAGAGCTGCTGGATTGGGGGTGCTGGGGGCCGTCTGCAGGGCTCTCCTCAGCACCCCAGGAAAGAGCCCTGCCCCCCAAATTTGCCCCAGCCCCGGGAGACCCCACCAGCTCCTCTTGGCTTCTGGGGTGGAGATCTAGGACGTCGGGGCTGTGAGAGAAGCTAGGGCAACCCCCTCCCTGCACAGATAGGGAAACCGAGGCTTGGAAACCCAGAGTGGCACGGCCAAGGTCACCCTGGCAAAACCAGGACAAGGAGGGAAGCTAACTGTGCGTCACGTATGCGTTCCATGCCAAGCGCCGTGCAGACGCCGGAGGCAGCACTGGACGCGGGCCGGTGCTGGCGACGAGGGCTTTGCAATGAGATGGACCCAAACGCCGCTCATGGGAGGGCTGGAGCGCAGGTCATGACACTGGCCAGCATGGTGACCTTGGCCACCGTCCCCGGTCCGACCTTCAGTTGGAGCCCAGGGTGCCTCCTTCCGGGACCAAACCAGCATATGCACTGCACCACACTGGGCATGTGGGAGCATCTCCATCACCGGGGGTTGCCTTCAAGAACCACCCACCTGCCAAGCCTGGTGTCTCTGTAGCTCTGTGGGGAGCTATGACTTAGGGTTCAGCGGCCAGACCATCCTTTCCCCGAAGAGGCAGGCTGGGGCACGGACCCCTGGGTGGCTGCTCCCATGGCCCCTCCCTGAGCCTGTGTCCTTGCTGGTAAAATGAGAAAAGTCATCCAGCTACTATTGGGGTTCAATGAGTTCGCGTATGGGGAGCGCGTGCTGGGGCCCCGCCCCCGCCACGGAGGTTCTTACTTTTATCATTGTGGTTCCGGGTCCACCTGTCCCAGACTCCAGGCCACTCAAGGCCAAGACCCCGCGGTTCATCTCTGAATGCCCCTTGGTCCCAACCTAGGGGAGCAATGTTAAAAGCCCAGGGTAGGGCCCTGCTGGGAAAGGTGGAAAGGAAGGTCTCAGGTGGGGAGGAAGGTAGCCCAGCCCTGAAGAGGAAGCTGTCCACTCTTGCCCCGAGGGAGGAAGCAGAGACTCGGGATGACACCCTCCCTCCCCACCCCTGCCACCTTTGCTTATTTGCTTAATGACAAAAATAAAACCTCTCCATCGTGACAATACAGAAGGTATGAGGCAAATAGTGTAACCTTACCTCTTTCCCAACACCTGGCCATTCTACCCCCCAGATAATCACAGCAGTCAAGTGTTTAACACAAAGTCTTCCAGATTTTTCTGTCCCTGCAAGCACATAGAAATGTTTTGTAGAAGTCGGGCAATGCTACGTATCCTGTTTGGCCATTTATTTTCTTTTGCACACCATGGTCTCCTTCCCAAGCTCTTTCTCGCGTGGGGACCTGCACGCCGTCATCCCGTCCCCAGTGGCTGGGCATCGAGGTGGTGTCCAGGCTTTTGCCCTCTCGGGGCCGCAGAGAGCAGCTGGCCTTTTACAGCAGGCGCTGTTCCTGGGATCAAGAAGGGCTGCTGACCTGGGGCACCTGGGTGGCTCAGTCGGTGAGGCATCTAGCTTCGGCCCAGGTCATGATCTCGCGGTTCGCGAGCTCGAGCCCCACCTTGGGCTCTGCACTGACAGCGTGGAGTCTGCTCAGGATTCTCTGTCTCTCTTTCTCTCTGCCCTTCCCCCTGTAGCACTCACTGGCTCTGAAAAAATAAAAATAAAAAAAAAAAGAAGAAGAAGAAAGGCCGCTGAACTGAACGCTGAATGACAGGGAAAAGCTGGCGGCCAAGGGCGCTCCATTTTCTACAGGGAGAGGCTGAGTAGGGCCCTGCTAGGACCAGGGCAGGGGGGAAGTGGCCTCAGAGGAAGCAGGGCCCCAGCCATCATCCGTACAGCGGAAGAAAGCCCTCGCCCAGCCACCCAGAGGCCTGGGCATGTCAAGGCCTGGAGACAGGACCAAGCCCAGGCTGCCCCAGTCCTGTCCCCCTTTTGCACCTTCCGTGGTCCCCGGGCTCTGCCTCTTTTTCCTCTCCAAACCGCCTCCAGGTACGAGAGGGGGACCCCAGACCTCATGTCGACAGATGGAGCCTCAGTCAGCAGGGAGGTGGTGCTAGGAAGCCCGGAGCTCTGTCCTGAGCGAGGTGGGGCTTTGGTTCTCAGTTTTGTGGTTTGTGCACCACCCCCCCGGGAACATTCGCCGTGCGGTTTGGGGAGACAGCCGACGGTGACCGCGACAGCTCCATCAGTTTCAAGCTCTGAGACCTCGGAGCCTCAGCGTCCCCACCATTAAAATGGGGACAATAACAACAACAAAATAAATAAAATAAAATAAAATAAAATAAAATAAAATAAAATAAATAATAAAACAAACAAATAAATAAAAATGGGGACAACAACAGCACCTGTTTCACAGGATGGTCCTGAGGACTCAGGGAGGGGTCTGCGCAAAGCCTTCGGCAGGTTCCCTGACACGCAAGGTCTCGTGAAGTTTTGCTATCGCTTTATTTATTTATTTATTTATTTATTTATAATTTATATCCAAGTTCTTAGCATATAGCGCAATAATGATTTCAGGAGTAGAATCCAATGATTCATGCCCTACGTATAACACCCAGTGCTCATCCCAACAAGTGCCCCCCTTAATGCCCCTTGCCCATCTGGCCCATCCCCCCCACCCACAATCCCTCCAGCCACCCTCGGTTTGTTCTCCATATTTAAGAGTCTCTTCTGTTTTGTCCCCCTCCCTGTTTCTGTATTATTTTTGCTTCCCTTCCCTTATGTTCATCTGTTTTGTCTCTTAAAGTCCTCATATGAGTAAAGTCATATGATTTTTGTCTTTCTCTGACTAATTTCTCTTCGCACGATACCCTCCAGTTCCAGCCACGTAGTTGCAAATGGCAAGATTTCATTCTTTTTCTTGGCCGAGTAATACTCCATTGTATATATAGACCACCTCTTCTTATCCATTCATCCATCGATGGACATTCGGGCTCTTTCCATCCTTTGGCTATCGTCGAGAGTGCTGCTATAAACACGGGGGAGCATGTGTCCCTTCGAAACAGCACACCTGTCTCCCTTGGATAAATGCCTAGTAGTGCAATTGCTGGGTCGTAGGGTAGTTCTCTTTTTAGTTTTTTGAGGAACCTCCATACTGTTTTCCAGAGTGGCTGCCCCAGTTTGCATTCCCACCAGCAGGGCAAAAGAGAGCCTCTTTCTCCGCATCCTCGCCAACATCTGTTGTTGCCTGAGTTGTTAGTGTTCGCCATTCTGACAGGGGTCAGGTGGCATCTCATTGTGGTTTTGATTTGCATTTCCCTGAGGATGAGTGATGTTGAGCATTTTTTCATGTGTCGGTTGGCCACCTGGATGTCTTCTTTGGAGAAGTGTCTGTTCATGTCTTTTGCCCATTTCTTCACTGGGTTATTTGTTTCATTTTATTCCTTTTTAAACCACTATTCCTAATAACGGCATTTTCAAAAATCTAAGGTCGTTAAAGACCTTCTCCAAGCTTGGTCTCAAAACCAGGGAAAAGCCCATGGTGTGTGTGGCCGTGTGGGATGTGCGTGTGGGTTATGTGTGTGAATGCAGTATGTGGTGTGTGTTGTATTTATGTGTGTGATGGGCACGGAACGTGTGAATGTGCTGTGTGGTGTGTGTGTGTGTGTCCTGTGTATGTTGGGGGTGCCCTTGTCACACCATCCTCTGTGCCCCCCGCCCCTGCCAGGTGCTCTCTCCCACTATCTCGGCCCCTGGCCCATGTCCTTGCCCCCAAGAATCACTGTGACACCTCCGTCTTCCCCGTCCCGGAAGGACAGGCCTGTCAATCTGGGTGACCTGGGAAAGCCCAAGGACAGCCCCAGAAGAGACCCCGTTCTCTAAGCAGCTGCCCAGGCGACCCCACCCCGCAGCCCCCTTGAACGCAGGGCCCCTGTGGGCCTCGCGTTCGGGCCTCATCTACTTCCTCCAGCGGGGTTTGGGTCCTGGGTCCCTCACCACTGGCTGTGGGAAGTTGCTGTAACCTCTCTGGGCCCCGGTCCCCCCGTCTGCAAAACAAGGACAATAATTATAAGGTCATAAGATCGTTTTAGCTCCTCCTTCCCTCCCCTATACAAGCAAAGGAACAAGCAAGCAGACCAGAAAATTCTCAAGCCGCCGGGCACCCGGAGCGGGAAGGAACTTCTGCAGAGGGTGATCCGCAGAGGACACAGCACACGGGCTTCCAGAATGGAGCTTGTCCAGCTCTCCTTCCTTCCCAGAGGAGCAGTTCATTCATGGCGACCCCCGCCCCGCCTCAGCCCTCTGGGGCTCTGGCAGGATTCCTAGATGTGCAGGGTAGGGTGGGCGGGGCAGAGTAGGACGGGAAGGGAGGGCGGGGGCTCCCCAGGGAACAGGCTCTCCCAACACCCTGGCAGGGGCTAAGACCTCATAGGTGTGTCGACCCTCAGGGTGTTGCAAAATATGTCCACAGATTGTTTATGTAGTGAGAAAATGAGCAAGTCTCTTCCCTCTCGAGTTTTCTTATCTGGAAAATGGGGCTATGATAATGCACCCATGAGCTAAGGATGTGAAGCTGTTGGCACAAAGCCCCACACGTAGTCAAATTTTTTTATATATATATATATATATTTTTTTTTTGAGAGGGGGGTGGAGAGAACGCAAGCAGGGGAGGCACCGAGGGACAGGGAGAGAGAGAATCTCAAGCGGGCTCAGCGCAGAGCCCAACGCAGAGCCGGGTGCGGGGCTCGATCCCGCGACCCTGGGATCCTGACGTGAGCTGAAATCAAGAGTCGGACCCTCAACCGACTGAGCCCCCCCAGGCGCCCACCACACACGGGTCAATCTTAACCAGGGTTAACCATGGTGCCATTGTTCCCAGTAAGTCCCTGCCCTAAGAATGCTGTAGCTCCCCACCACATGGTCAGCGACTCACAGTGCCCCCCACTTTGGGCAGAGCATACCTCCATGCCCATCCGCATCAGGCTCGGCCGTGGGACTTGCTCTGATCAATAAAACGTGAGCAGAAGCAACCACGTGCCAGTGCCCCACAGAAGCTTGACCGGCTCGCCTGGGGTTCCGCCAGCTCTCTAGCTCTTTTCTCTCCGGTAGATGTATTCCATAGAAGGGCCGCGCCTTCCGCCTGGATCCCGGGATGGCGATGACGTGTGGACAACATGAAACCTGAATGAAAATAAACCGTGGCTATGGAGATCGACTGATATTTCAGGGATGGTTGTTACACAGCATAACCTAGCAATATCTGACCGATACAGAAACTGGCACCTAGAAAAAAGGGCCCCAACAAACGCATAGCCCTGACTCTAGGAGCAGGGAACACGTGACAAGAAGACAGTTATTGAAGGTGTTGATGGTGGGGCAGGGGAAGGGGGGAGAAAGGTTACAGAGAGGGAGGGAGGCAAACCATAAGAGACTCTTGGATACTGAGAACGGACGGAGGGTTGATGCGGGGGGAGAGGGGAAAGCGGGTGATGGGCATCGAGGAGGGCACTTGTTGGGACGAGCACTGGGTGTTGTAATGAAACCAATCTGACAATAAATTATATTTAAAAAAAAAAAAGAAGAAGGTACCGATGGTGACCGCGTCATACAGCAGGAAACATTTGGGAAGATTCTCGCCTATAACTCACAAAGCTGATACCTCGACTGCACTTACAGCTTTAGCTGAAGAACTTGGGAGACAGCGACGCCCGGCATGCCTTGGTTGCTCCTCGCGGCATGTCACAGACTGACTCACGTCCCCTCAATTCCTGTGTTAAAGCTCTAACCGCCGTGTGACCGTCAGAAGGTGACTGTATTTGGAGAGAGGCTCTTAAAATTTTTCTTTAAATTTATTTATTTTGAAAGAGAGAGAGAGCCCAAGCGGGGAAGGGGCAGACAGAGAGGGAGAGAGAGAGAATCCCAAGCAGGCTCTGCACCGTCGGCGCGGAGCCCGATGCGGGGCTCGAACCCACAAACCACGAGATCGTGACCTGAGCCAAGATCGAGAGTCAGGTGCTCCACCGACGGAGCCATCCAGGGGCCCCAGGAGAGAGGGTCTTTCAAGAGGCAATAAGGGAAAATGGAGTCATCGGGATGAGCCCTGATCCACCAGGACCGGTGTCCTCACAAGAAGGGGGAGTTGGCATCCGAACGCGTACAGACGAAAGTCGGTGTGAGGACACGGGGAGCATGTGGCCGTCTAGCAGCCGGAGAGAGGCCTGGAACAGACCCTTCCTTCGCGGCCTTCAGAGGGAGCCGAGCTGCTGCCGACTTCAGCTCAGACTCCTGGCCCGCAGGACTGTGAACGACACGTTTCTGTCGGACTTTGTTTGTTGCGGCCGTCCCCACCAAACTCGTGCCCTGCCGGTTTCCAAGACGCTGCGGAGAAGAGACGCGCTCCCTCCGAAGGGAATTCGCCTGTTTGCCAAGCAGTGAAGCGACCGACTTCGGTTCAGGTCGTGATCTCGCGGTCCGTGAGTTCGAGCTCCGCGTCGGGCTCTGTGCTGACGGCTCGGAGCCTGGAGCCTGCTTCGGAGTCTGTGCCTCCCTCTCTCTCTCTGCCCCTCCCCGACTCACACCCTGTGTATCTTTCTCTCTCCCTAAAAAATAAGTAAGCGTTAAAAAAATGATGAAAATAAAATAAAATATAATAAAATAAAACAAAATAAAACAAAATAAAATAAAACAAAATAAAATAAAATAAGGAACCGAGTGGAAAAAAAGCGAGCCAAGTTCCGAGGAGGGGGGCATCATCAGAAGTGCTACCAACCTGGACGAAAAGAGGCCGTGAGCTTTCACGACTTAAAACCAGATCTGGGCCCCAGCGGGAAAGAAAGCAGGTGGAAAAGTCGGCTTAGCCCCCAGTGAGGGCCCTTGGGTCTGCATTCAACGTGGCCAAGGACGTGATGGAAGTCTACCCAGAGGGCCACCCGAGGGCCACCGAGAACAGGGCACAGACGGAGGGCCAAGGGAGTGCAGTGGGGCCCACGAGAAAGCATTTCCTTCACCCCGGGGGAGGTGGCCCTCGCAGCGTCCGCCCTGCAGGCCCCAGGATTGCTGTGCGTGGTGCCTCCCATTCCTAGCCCTTCCAGAAGGGAGTGTCCGTGGGTGTGCCGTTCCTGTCCCCCCACTGAGTGCCGGGCGTGTGGGTGCGTGTGCGAGGGCCGCCGTAACAAAATATCAGACTGAGTGGCTCATCAGAAATTCACTCTCTCGCAGTCCTGGAGTCTGAAAGTCCGAGATCAAGGCGTTGGCAGGTTGGTGTCTTCTCAGACCTCTCTCTCTCTCTCTGTCTCTCTCTCTCTCCTTGGGGGGTAGGCAGCTGTGTCTTCACATGGTCTCTTCCCTGTGTGCACGCACGGGCGTCTAGTGTCTTTCCGTGTGCTTTCCTTCTCACAAGGACGCCGGTCCTCTTGGATCGGGACTCACCGCCATGGCCTCGTTTTAAGTTCATTACCTCGCGTAGGACCTTAGCCCCGGTTACATCCTAGCTGGGGGCTAGGACTCCCGTGCGAATTTCGGGGAGACACGATTCGGTTGATAACCGCGTGTGAGACCGGCAAGCTTTCCCCCAACTTACAGATCTCTTGGTCGAGAGAGGCATGGGCCCGGCTCACTCACTAGGGTTGCGTTCAGCTCTGTGCAAGAGGGAGGAGTATTTGCGGCCAAGACGGTGGATGGGTCAAGGCTGTCTTCCCCAGGAGAGGGTCACCCACCCCTGCCCCGTTGCCATGCGCCGTGCAGGCCTCGCGAGGGGTGCACTCCCCCCCCCCACCCCGCCCCACGCCGGGCTCAGCCCCACGACTTGCTTCCGCTCGTGAATCCGGAGGAGTGACACCGGGCTGTTTCGAGAAGCTTTCCAGAGGCGTCACGTGACTCAGCCTGGCCTAGGCCCCCCTCCGCAGAGAGCAGCGTGCTCTGGAGAGGGCGTGAGGGGAGCTTCCCTGCTGCAGACAACACAGGTCTAATTGGCAACGCTTCTACTCATCCTGAGACCTTTTGTATTTCCACATCCCTCCATTTTCAAATGTTCCCCGTCCTTAAATCCGTCCATTTTCTAGAAGAGATACCGGGCAAGTTTGGCATCTCAACACACCAACTATTCTTTCAGTCCACAAAGACTCACGGAGGGCAAGGCGCCCAGGAGGCCACCACAACGGTCACATCTGAGCACAGACATGGGGAGCAGCCTTCGTCCCCATGCTGTCTACAGGCGTGTGGGGATCGTCTGCCAGGGCCCAGCCTGGGCTGACCCCTCCGGGCCCTCACACGGGAACGCTGTGGCTCAGAGCGGTTAAGTGACTTGCCCGAGGCCGCTCGGCTACTAAGGAGCAGAGCAGGGGTTTGAACCCAGCGCTGTCTCGCCAGGGTGCTGTGTGCGTACTGGGCTCTCCTGCTTCACCCTGTAAGTGTCTCTAGATATTTGGGAAATAGATGAATACAGTGCCCAGTGGTTCCTTCGGGAAATTAGGGGGTAGGGTAGGATGCATTGATCGAGGTCCACTCCTCTTTCCAAGCCTCCTTCCGCCGCCCTCAGAAAATTGGATGTTTTTAAGGCAGAATACCGGAAATATACAAAAATACTAGTGACGTTGACATTAAGGAGAGGTGCCAGTGCCCAGCTACGGTCCTGAGAGCCTTCCATCAGTGGCTCGCTTACCCTCCCCAGGGACCGGCTGAGGTCAAGGGCCACCATCGTTCCCATCCTACTGCTGAGGAAACTGAGGCACAGAGTGAGTTTCCTCTGTGCTTCTCAAACTATCTGTGGTGGAGGAAGGTTTAGAGAAAATTTTCCAATCTGCCGGGAACAGTACTATTGTAATGTATCCAACCACAACGGGATGCGCACGTCGACAGCAGCCAAAGTGGACCTGGCCAAGTGTGGACCACACTTTGGGTAGCATGGGGTCGGTGGCTTGCCAAAGGCCACACAGCTGGTGAGGGACCCGGCCAGGAGCTGGATTCAAGTCCTTGACCGCTTACCTGGAGAAGGGGCTGAGGAAGGTTTGGCCACTGAGTACAATTCATGGTCAGTACCTGAGTATCTTAGGTTTTTGTACCTCTCCTTCCGCCTTCTAAGAATGTAAAACACCACGAAATTGACAACCACCAAGAGTTCGATGGATACTTTTGGAATTAATGAAGAGTGAGTAAACAGGTGAGTGATCGGACACAAATGTTCTTACATGTCAATTGCATGTGAGAGTCTAAGCAAAGACGTTGGGTGTGGAGACCCAGGAGGGGATCCGACTCCTCCAAATGTCAAAGGTGGTCGTCTTCAGGGGTGGCTGGCCGGCTCAGGTGGAAGAGCGTGCAACTCTTGACCTTGGGGTCATGAGTTCAAGCCCCATGTTGGGTGTAGAGATGACTTAAAAAAGTAAAATCTTTAGGGGCGCCTGGGTGGCTCAGTGGGTTGGGCATCTGACTTCGGCTCAGGCCATGATCTCATGGTTCGTGAGTTCGAGCCCCGCATCGGGCTCTGTGCTGATGGCTCAGAGCCTGGAGCCAGCTTTGGGTTCTGTGTCTCCCTCTTCCCCGCTCGCACTCTTATCCCTCTCTCTCTCTCACAAAAATAAATGTTTGAAAAAAAATTTTTAAATAAAAAAATAAATAAAAAATAAAATCTTAAAAAAAATTTTTTTTAAGTGGTCATCTTCAGGTGATGGGACTAAAAGTGGTTTTATTTTCTTCACTGAGCCCATCTGCATTTTCTCTAATATCTGTAATAAGCGTGTCTTACTTTTGTAGCAAGAGGAAGGGTATTTGGGAGGAAATAGACAGTCCTGGCTCGAAGTTTGCTTCCAGTTCAGTTGGAGAAAAAATGGTCGACTCGCGGAGAGTAAGGATCCTGGCAAACAGAAGGAGCTTAATACATGTTTGAGCTCAATCTCAGTCACGGACTAGGAGGAAGACCCTTTCTAGGAAGGGCTCTTTTCTTTGCCTATTTCTTCACCTCTTGCCTCTGCAGGTGCCTCGCCGTGGCCAGGGCCAGGCTGCCTGGACCGAATCCCTCCATCCGGTCTTGGGTCCATAGTGGCCACAGTCGGCCCTCACATGGGTGGCAGAGTCGGTCACTACCTGAGTGGGTTATGTCTCCCTGCAGCAGTCTGAATGCCTAGTCTGTTCAGTTTCCAGGGGGTGGGGGCAGAGAAGAGGCCAAGCAGTTGGCTTTGGTTTCAGGCACGAAGTACAAATGGAAAAGGTCAGATCTGGGGAGAAAGAATCTGGAGGTAAACTCTAATACTCTTGGAGATTTAGCAATATTTTCTTGTGCCCGAGGGCCAACCAGGTATTGGACGTGGTGGGGAGAATACAGAATTGTGGGGCATCTGGGCGGCTCAGTCGGTTAAGCGTCCGACTATTTTTTCGCTCAGGTCACGGTCTCACGGTGCGTGGGTTCGAGCCCCGAGACGGGCTCTGTGCTGATACCGAGGATCCTGCAGGAATTTAGGGACTTTTATCCCGAAGGCAATGGGAAACCATGAAAGGTTCAAGTAGGAGACTAGAGCGGTCAAGTTGAAATTTTAGAGTAGCTCTCTGATTGCCCCATGTACATGTCCTGGATGGAGAGAAAGCCTGGAGGCCGGCAGGACAGCAAGGAGGCTGCTACTCTAACTCAGGTTGGTGGGCTAGCAGGTGGAGAGAAGTGACAGATGCAAGGTTGTCAGATGGAATGGACAGATCTGGGTGACCGACTGGACATGGCGGGGGCACCTGGGAAAGGGGGAGGGGATGAGGACGATACCGAGGCTTCAGGACAGGGTCTCCGGGTATAGGGAAGGGGTCTCCGGGTATATAGGGAAGGGGTCTCCGGGTATATAGAGAAGGGTCTCCGGGTATATAGGGAAGGGGTCTCTGGGTATAGGGAAGGGGTCTCCAAGTATATAGAGAAGGGGTCTCCGGGTATGGGGAAGGGGTCTCCGGGTATGGGGAAGGGGTCTCCGGGTATGGGGAAGGGGTCTCTGGGTATGGAGAAGGGGTCTCCGGGTATGGGGAAGGGGTCTCTGGGTATGGAGAAGGGGTCTCCGGGTATATAGGGAAGGGGTCTCCGGGTATAGGGAAGGGGTCTCCGGGTATATAGAGAAGAGATCTCCGGGTATATAGGGAAGGGGTCTCTGGGTATAGGGAAGGGGTCTCCGAGTATATAGAGAAGGGGTCTCCGGGTATGGGGAAGGGGTCTCCGGGTATGGGGAAGGGGTCTCTGGGTATGGAGAAGGGGTCTCCGGGTATGGGGAAGGGGTCTCCGGGTATGGGGAAGGGGTCTCTGGGTATGGAGAAGGGGTCTCCGGGTATGGGGAAGGGGTCTCTGGGTATGGAGAAGGGGTCTCCGGGTATGGGGAAGGGGTCTCTGGGTATGGAGAAGGGGTCTCCGGGTATGGGGAAGGGGTCTCTGGGTATGGAGAAGGGGTCTCCGGGTATGGGGAAGGGGTCTCTGGGTATGGAGAAGGGGTCTCCGGGTATATAGGGAAGGGGTCTCCAAGAGCAAGACGGGGAGAATCTGGGAAGAATAGTCCTAGTTTTCATCTCTTGAATTTTGTTTTGTTTGTGTGAACTTTAGCTCGGTGCCATGGAACAGGACCACAAGAAAGATAGGACCCTGACCCGGAGAAGCTGGAATTCCCACATATGGAGGAAGAGCCTATGAGGGTAGGTCTGTAAGGGTCTCCCTGGGAGCACACTGGGAATGGGGAGGACGGCCAGGTGGGTGGGAGGGCTGCAGGACCTGGAGGGGGCCCCTGTGGACGGGTCAGTGCTAAACGGCCATAGGACCAAGGCTTGGCCTTCTGTATCTTTCACCTCTCTTCCCACAATCCTGTGTGGCAAGTTGTCCGGGCTTCACGCCCTGCTGGCCCTCGGCCTCTCCTGGCTCTCTGATCAGCTGCTCCCTCTTAAGCTACAACCAGAATACGACCTGATGCCCCCACAAGAACACCTCTCGGCGGGGGGGAGGAAGACTCTCCCTTTCACATTTTACCTGGATTCCTCCTGCCCTGAGACCTGTCTCAGCTTAGAAGGTCTCCCTCCCGGAAGCCTTTCCTGACCCCCTAACACCGGGCTGGATATGTCTCTCCTGTGCTGAAGAGACGGTCTGGATGGCTGCGTGGGGAGTGGATGGACGTTTGGACGGTGGTCAGCTGGGGAAATGGATGAACGGACGGGGATGGATGGATGGCTGAGTAGATGAGTCCGTGGATGGACGGATGAAAAGGATAATTGGTTAATTAGACAGCAGAGGAGCAGCGGGCGAATCGGCTGGGTGGAAAGCAGGTGGATTGGGTCGATGAGTGGGTGCGTAGGGGTTGATGGAGGGCGGTAGGTGGGTGGGCAGAAGGCGCCTGGATATAAAGGACGAGCAAAGAGACGAGGTTGGCTCAGGCTTGTCGAAGTTCGTGGAGGGTCAGTGGTGCCCAAGGAGGAGGTGGAGTGGGGATCTTTCTCCCCTAACTCCTCCCTCGGACCCCTCACGCTCCTCCCTGCACCGAGGCGAGGGGTGGGGACTCAGTTCTGGGCGCTTCAGCCAGAAAAGTAATCGGCACCTGCTTCCTTCCAGCTTCTCTCTTTCCCATAACTCACCACCCTATGAATGTTTTGGGTCGATGGTCCTGATCATTGACAGTGACTTGAAGTTTGGGGCTGAGCTAAGAGACTCGGGTCTCTCTTTATCCATTGTCCCGCCACGTCCTTGCCTTCTGCGTCCCCGAGTCCTTCCGGCAGGGAGACAGGAGGATGCCCAGCCTGGCCGCACAGGGCTGGACGGAACGCACAGTCTTAGGCCCAAGCCCTGTGGCCCTGGGCCCCCAACCAGCCCAGGTCCCTGCTGCCTGGTGACCACCCCCCCCCCCACCACCACCACCACCAACGCCCGCCCGGCAGCTCCGATTTTTCAGCTCGGGTTTGATCGCCTGCCAGGATCTCCCAAATGTCAGCTGCAGTGTTAGCATCTTTAAGAGAGCGCTCGAGGCGATCTTTAAGCAGGGAGGCTGGGGCCCCATGCTGATGAGAGGAGCCCCGTTCCAAGCTGATAGTTCTGCCTGCTGCCTCCCCAGCCTCTGCTCTGGGAGCCTGTGGTCCCTTGCTCTTTGGGCCTGGACAGCACCTGGGTTCATTTTTAAACCCGGGTGAATCAGGGCTTTGCCAGGAGTTGAGGTCAGTCGCCTGAGCTAAGGGGTCAGCTGGGAACCCACAGAGGGCAGGGAGGGGCCCGTCCTGTCACCGCTCAACCCCCCAGCACGGCATGGCCTGACCCTGAGGCGTGGATAAATATTTGTTGGTCCAATGCATGCCTGAGCCGCCAAAGCTCTCTGAAAAGATGCGGATGATAACAGGGTGCTTTCTCCCCTCCCCTCCCCTTGAGGGGGAGATGTTCGAGGTGACAGAAGATGAGAAAAGTCAGACCAACAGGCCTAGGCTGGTGTATCACATCTAGCATGTGGGTGCTGGGTGTTTTGGGGAAAGTTGCGGGTCCTCTCTGAGCCTCAGCTCTCTCATTAGTGAAATGTGCCAAAGGATAGAATGCCAGCCTCGTAGAGTTGTTGGAAGGATCCACTGAGATAATGAGGGAGGAACATGGGGTACAGTCCCTGAAGCTTAGTAGGTTCTCAAAGAAGTCCCTCCCCACCCCGCGGTTTTTGGCATGTGCCCTCCTTTCTGCCCCCGATGTCCTTCCCTACACCCTCCGCCCTGTCCTTCAAGATCCCGAGTATGTTCCCCCTCTGGGGCCCCCTCCTCACCTGTCCAGCCCAGGCAGAGGCTTAATCCCCCCCACCCCTGAACTAAGTTCAAGCCTCAACCAGAACCCATGCCAAGTGACTGATTTCTGTTCCAAGCCAAGTGTCGGCCAATTTCTTGAGGGCAGAAACTATTTGTATTGATTTCTAGATCCCTGGAGTCTTACACAGGGCCTAGGACACAGTTAGTACAGAATGAATGAATGAATGAATGAGTGAATGAATGAATGACTAGCGAGCTGATCTGAGCAGAATCAAGAGACCTTTCTGGCTGGTTTCACTAATAAGAGAGTGGATGCCCCCAAAGGCTGAGCCCTGCTAATCCCTTCAAAAGAACTGTCCCTCGGGTTGGAAAAGGGCTGTTGCGTTCCTAAGGTTTCCATGGGTTTCCTCCAATCCTCAGAGGACAGGGACAATTATTCTCCGTTCTCAATTGCTCAACGGTCACACAGCATGTTATGTGGGAGGCAGGAGCAGTCCCTGGTCCACACAGTCCTTTTGGTCCTCGATCCCTGGACTGGTGGGGCGTGGCCCATATCATGGGAACCTCTGGAATCGATGGGCTGAACTGGGGCGGGGGGGGGGTGGTGGGGAGCTGGTGCACCTCCACCGAGAGGAAGGATCAGCACCCAGTGCACGTGTTTCCTAACTAAAGAGTGTAGATAACAAGACTCAGAATGGTTATAGACTACAAATAAAATGAATAGGTGATTGGATGGTGGATGGATGGAGGGATACCTTGGGTGAGTGAATGGTGGTTGGATGGGTGATGGCTAAATAACTGAATGAGTGGATGGATGGATGGATGGACGGACGGATGGATGGACGGATAGATGGATGAATAAGTGGCTGGCTGGCTGGCTGGCTGGGAGATGAATTAAGATGGGAAGATGGATAGGTGAATGGGTTCATGAATGGATGGGTGGGTAAGTGAATAGTAGGTGGATGGATGGATGGATGGATGGGCAGGGATATGGATGAGAGGGTAGATGATGGGTGATTGGGTGGGCAGCAATGCCATTCAACAAAAAGCACCCCAGTTGGGGGTCAGAGAATCTTGCCATTGCCCTGATCCCACCCCTAATGCCCAGTGGGACTTGTAGTAAGTCTTCTGGCCTTTCTTGACCGTCAACTTCCTCATCTGTCTGAAAGGGAAATGGTCTCTGCCCCTCCCCTCCCCCCACCATACGCAAAGATCAGAAAGGATTCCTGGGCTGTGAGTACTCCTGGCACCTTGGCCTCCCCAACCCTACCGCCCAATCTCACCCTGCCCACGTCCTATCCTGTCATGAGTTCCCGCCTTCCTGTGCCCACGGGGACCTCCCGCGCAGCCTCTAGCAACATTTTCGAATAGGGGCTCAGGGGATTCTGTTCACAGCGAAGTCCAACACTGCAAACATCCTCAGTCCCCTGAGTCTGGTCAAGCCTAACTGATATGGGCTGGAAGTTAAGAGGCCATTTCTGGCGCTCAGTGCTGTGGGGCCCGAGGCAAGTCGCTGCACGCCCCCGAGCCTCACTTTTCCCATCTGAAAACAAGGCTGATAGGAGCACCCATCTCCTGGGGTACCTACGGGGGTCCGTGGCAAGATACACGTGGGTGCTCAGCCCAGCGCGGGGGGGGGGTGGGGGGGGGGCCCAGGCTGTGCTCAGGGAGACCTAGCCACTCTTGCTATTATCTCTACCCTGGAGCCAAAAGACCAACCACAGGGCTCGTAGAATGAGTGTCCTTTATTCAACAAAGGTCTGGGTGCGTGCAGGTTTCTGGAACAGGGAAGTTCGAGGGACCCAAGAGTCCCAGGGGAGCGGCAGGCCCCCAGCTAGAGCAGCAGGCTGTGACCCACCTCTGTTTCACGTGCACCTCGTCCTGGACAACCCAGGGCACAGGGCTTCCCATCAGCAGCTCGGTGACCCCGGGCAAGCACCCTGGCCTCTCTGGGCCTTGCTGTCCTCACCTGTAGAAGACAGGCTTCCCGGTTACCTGTAGGCGTTGCCATTGCTTCCCTGTCACCAGCGCTTTGCCTCCTAGCCAGGTGGGTGAGGCCGGCACCCTTCACTGCTGGAGATGCAAATGCTGAGGTCCAGAGAGGGTCTGAGTGCCGGGCTGGGATAAAAACACAGACCCCTCCCATGCTTCGCTCCCCATCCGCCCTGAGTGCTCCAGCCGAAGCCTGGAGCTAAAGGTTGGCCTCTGGGGCCTTCAGTCGGCCCCAGATCCCTCCTGCCCACTACCCCTTGCCAGCCCCTGGTGTTTCCTGGTCCGCGGTCCTGTCCTTGTTACGTGCTGGGAGGTCACAGGGCTCTCCTCATGAGCGGCCGAGCCTTAAGAGATTATCACTGTCGCCCCGGCCTCCCAGGGGACCCCTCCCAACACCTCGCAGCCCCAAGGGGCACCCATAGAGTCCATGGGAGATTGGGCGGCCCACGTGACCGGGCTGTTGGGTCAGGTGGCCTCTCAGACCTGAGCTTGGGGGAGGTGCCCAGGTGGAGAGGAGAAGCAGAGGGGCCCTGAGGGAGCAACAATGCAGGGTCCCAGCCTCCCCCAACCCCGGGTTCCCCCCTCCCCTTCCCCAACTGCTGCAGACTCTGGTTAAAATGGCACCTCCACCATCTGTCACCCCTCCCCCATTCCGTGGGCGCGGCTGTGACTCCAGGACTGGCTTGCTTCATAAACAGGCGGCTGGCGGGTCCCCAGGGCCAGGCGGGTGATGGGCCCGGTGCTGGCCCAGGGCTGCCGATCTGGGGAGGATCCCGTGAGGCGGGCAGGAGAGCAGGTACCAGGAGGGTTCCACGCCCTCCCACGGTGGCGTCCCGACCCCTGGGGGCTCCCGCCTGCACCCACTCCTTCCCCGGCTCCTTCCGCTCACACCCTCCCTGGATCTCACATCTTCCCCGCCTTGCTTCTGCTGGGTTGAGAGAATTTCAAATCAATACCTGGGTGTAGAGGCTCCATAGACCCTCCTCAGCAAGTGCGGTCTCCCTGGGCAGTAAGCACCAACCCCCTCGGGGCCCCTGCCTTACAACCGGGGAAACTGAGGCCAGAGAGCTGGGCAGTGGGGGCCCTGGGAGTGGTGGAGGACTCCACCTCTCCCACCACCCCCCCACCCCGGCTGCAGTTTGCCCCCTCGTCGGAAGCACTTAGGGGGAAAGGGGTGTCACAGGGGTCAAGTGCCCAGTCCTGAAACTGTAAACCAGCTTGCTGCCCTCAGTTTTCCCATCTGGGGAATGGGGGAGTCCAGACTGCTGGGAGAGGGTATCTTTGGCGCCAGAGAGCGAGCAGGGACTCACCATTCTCTCACAATCCCCCCAGACTTGGGAGAGACCACACCGCGGCTGGAGGGCCAGTGGGGGGGGGGGGGGGGGGGGGGGGCATTCAGGTCAGCACCCTCCACGTTCCCCCACCCCCAGTCCCCGGGCTTCCCCCTCCCCCATCACCGCGGCCCGGCTGCCCCTCCTCTCTCCCGCTCCTGCCTGCCAGCTCCATCCCGAAAGCCCCCAGACCCCAGCTGGAGTGTTTTTACTGCTTTGACCGGCCGCTCAGCCTCCCTCCTCCCCCTCCTCCCCCTCCTCCCTCCTCCTCCACCTTTCCCCCTCTCTCTCTCTCTCCTCTCTCTCCTCCGTCCTCTCCCCCTCCTCCTCTTCATCTTTCTCCCTCTGTTCTCCTCTCTCCCTCCCCTCCCTCCTCCTCTCCCTCGTCCCTCCCTCCTCCCTCCGCCCTCCCTCCCGAGCGCTCCCTCCCTCCCTCCCTCTCTCCGGGGGAAGAAAGGTCACCGTGCAGCTGATTACTCAGAGCTCAGTTGCTGTAGCAACCGGCGGGGGAAGTGGGACAGGCTGGCTTTGAGGACGCGTGAGGTCGGCCGCGGGCGGCTGGAGCCGGCGCGGGCCTCTGTGCTCCTGCGAGAGGGAGGCTGCCGGCAGCCCGGCTCCTGGGCCGCTGCGGGCCGGGCTCGGGGGTTTCATTTTTAATGAAGGGTTCGCGCGCTCCCCTCGCGCACCCCTCCCCGCCTTCTTCCCACCTCCCCGGGGTCTGGAGGGGGAGTGCGCCCCTCTTGGGTTTGGCTGCCTCTCTCTCTCTGGTCTGGGGCTCCGTCCCTCTGTGTCTCCCCCTCTGCCAAGGTTCTGATGGCTTCTTTCTTTCTCCTCTCTCAGAGCTCAAAGGGACAGCCCTTTACCAACACACACACACACACACCTCTCACCCACAGGCTGGGTAAGGAGCCCAATAAAACCCTCAGCACCCCCCAACACCCCCCCCAGAAGCCTTTGTCACTGGCCTGGGAGACCCGGGCTTCCTCAACAAGCCAGAGACAGGGTCCACAGAGGGTCCAGCCCTGCTCCCCCAGACACACTGGCATTCCCCTGGCACCCACTGGGCGGGGGGGGGCTGCCCTGCCCTCCAGGAGCTTCTGGGCCCCTCCAGAAGGCATCCGCTCTGCTCAGAGAGGAAGCCAGACCTACAGGGGAGGGGGTGGCTGATGCCAGTGGGCAGGGCGGGGAGGGCGCCTGTGGGTGGAGAGCATCTCAGCCCCTGCTGTCTGTTGGCGCCTTCTCCAGCCAGGCAGCCCAGGGAACAAGGCCAGCTCCGAGCGAGGGCCAGCTCGGCAGTGACGGGGACAGGGGCTCTGGAGCTGGGCAGGCCTCTGTTCCAGTCCCCATCCCGCTATGGGACCCTCCTCCCCCGGTTCGGTTCTCGGGAATGTAAAGTGGCTCAACGACTTTGGAGAACATTCGGCGGCTTTTTAAAGATTGAAACGTACACTTACCTTGGGACCTGGCCGCTCCCTCTAGGCATTTATCCCAGAGCAGTGGAAACTTGGGTTCATGCAAAGATTTATGCATGAGTCTTCAGAGGAGCTTTATTTGTGACAGGCAAAATTGGAAACAACCCATCAACAGGCACCCGGCTCGAAAGTTTGTGGTACATCCACACATAGAACGCCTCTGAGCAGTAAGAAGAAATGAACTCTCGATACACCCAACAACGTGGAGGAATCTCAAGGTCACGACGCCGGGGGAGAGCAGCCAGGCAACAAAGAATGCATACTGGATGGTTCCATTTATAGAACATTCTAGAAAACGCAAGACGGAAAGCAGCTCGGTGGTGGCCTGGGGACATCGGGGGCCAGGAGGTCCCACGAAGGGACGCAAGAAAACTTTTGGAGGACGGTGGCTATGCTCACCGTCTTGTGGGTGCGTATAGATGCCGACACCCGTCACATTCTGCGATGCAAATGCGTGCACCGACTGTATGTCCGTAAACTGAAAAACCAGATTCCTGCCCTGCCACTCCCCGGCTGAGTGACCTTGGGTGGGTCACCTCACGTCTCCCGGCCTCGTGGAGAACAGTGAAATAATAAGACAGGCAGCCTCGTGGGATGGTTATGGGGATTCAGTAATATCATGTTGATTGCCTCCATCCCAAGCAAACCATGGGTGGCCCATCCAGGGCAGAGAGGGGCACGATGGGCCAGGGGCACAGAGAGGCCATGCCAGAGCCTGACTTGGACTCCCTGCCCAGTGCTCTTCCCACGGGGCCAGGCCAGGCTGCAGACCAGTGCCCGGTGTCCTTGCTGCCACCAAGGATCACAGCGGAGGAGCTTAATGGAGAAAATCTCACCGGATGCCACTTGCCTTGGGTTCAGAGGCTGATACGAATCCCCACCCCCACCCCCTCGCCATGCTCGGTGACCACGGCCACATCACTGCCCCTCTTTGACCCTCCTCTTCTGGAACCCGCACCTGTCCCTGCCCTAACCTGCAGCATGCTGGTTTCACAACCCCCCTGAGAAGGAGTCCGGGCTCTCGGGAGGTCCGTTGCGCGGACGAAGAACCCAGGCCTGCTGAGTCTGGGAGAAGCGCCCGCCACCGGCCCGGTGATAATCGGTGACATGTGCAGCCGCAATCCCGGGTTCCCGTCCCAGCTCTGGCATGGCTGAAGGACCTTGGGCAAGTCACTGTGCCCTGCAGAGTCTCAGTTTCCTCATCTGTCAACTGGGGACGATAAAGGTACAGGAGGTCAAGCAGGTGTGGCCCTGAGCCAGGGCACGGATCATCACCAGTGTTCTTATTCTGTGGGCAGAGCCCTCTCGGTGACCTCCAGCTGCCTCTTCTGCGGCAGTGGGGCAGAATCTTCCATGGGACTATGCTGGAGCCCAGCAAGCCGCGGATCACATTTGCTGTGATAATTGCCACCCCCCCCACCCCACACCCCGCCATACATAGCCAGGAGGCCTGAGCAGGGCCCGTTTCAGCCCTGCAACCCAGTAGTCCTCCCTCCCCGACCTTGAACCTTCTCCCGGACACCTACTGTATGCTGGGCATGGACAGGCACTGAAGGAGAGGCCCTGTCCAGGGTGGTCAGGGCTGCGATCGGGGAAGTCCGAGGTCCGTGGGAGCCTGGAGGAGGCCCCTGACCCAGTCTGCTGTTAGGGGGAGAGGGCAGAAAAGGAAAAGAGGTCTCACCTGAGACCCAACGCTTGAATCCGAGTCAGCCAGGCAGAGGCTGTGGCGTTGCTCCCGGCGAAGGGCACGGTGGCAGGTGCAAAGGTCCAGGGGGTGAGGGTAAAACAGGACTAATTAGAACAACTGAAAAATCCTCAGTTTCACAAGCAGAGATCTACAGGAAGTAGTACGGAGGGAGGGAGGGACAGAGGTCGCCGCGGGTCGCGCCATCCTGGGTTTGTGTTAGTTGCAAGGTCGTACTGAGGGTAATGGGAAGCCACAGCCGGGTTTAGGCCGAGGGGGGACACATTCAGAAGCACTTCCAGAAAGATCATTCTGGCTGCCCTGAGCAGAAGGGACCACAGGGGCAAGGGTAAGAGCAGGGAGGCAGGTTGGACGTGCAGGCAAGAGATGATGGGGGGCTGGTCCGGGGAGGCAGACAGAAGGGCTGAGTGGACTGACGGAAAAGACTTAAAGGGAGGGCTTGTTGGACAAAAAGGGGTGAGGGAGGAGAGCAAAGTAGGGGCGGTGGGTGGGTGGTGGGGCCATCTCTGAGTCAGGCCATGGAGGAGAAGGGGGCAGGGTGCTGTCTTCCCAGTCCTGGGTCCCCACAGCTCAGCCGGTGGCTCACGGTCAGCCCTGACCCCCAAAACTGCCCCCCTTGGGCCCCAAGGGGAGCTGTCCTGGATGAACACCACGGTCTGGGGGCTGCGCCGCCGGTAGCCAGCAGAGGATCAAAGCCTTGGTCTGGACTGTCGACTTCCCGGGATGAGTCATCCCCGGCAAAGCAGAGCCAGGAGGGCGCGGCTCCAAACCCGGGTGGGTTTCCACTCTGCCTCGGGGCCCCCACTCTTGCTCCTTAGGTTTCGTCCTCTCTGAGATGGACAGATGCGCAGGGACAGACGCGCAGCCAGCCCCGGGGGGGGGGGGGTCCGGACAGCTGAACAAACACCGCACGGGGGGCCTTCATCAATCACAAGACAATGAGGTTGCGGGGGTGGGGGGTGGGGGGTGGGGTGCGGGCAGCGGTGAGAGACTGCGGGTCGCTGGGCGGCGGCGGGGGGCGGAGGGGGCGGAGTAGGGCGGTGGCCCCGGGGTTGTGCCACTCACCCCAACCTCAGGCTGTCGCTCTGTCCCGGGGCTCCCCGCGCTGGAAAGTAAAGGTCCCCAAACTCAGGTTCCTCTTTGACCTCCCCGCCCCCATGCCCGCACCCAATCCTAAGCGAGTCTACCCCTCTCCCTCCCCACAGCCACCCCCAACTCCAGCCTCACCACCTCTCCCCACACATCAGCCTCTTCAGGGCCTCCCTGTCTCCGTCTCCCCTCATCCCTGCCCCGCCCCGCCGCCCCCTGTACTCAGTGCAGCCGCAGGGAAGCCCACAGACTTTAAAGGATGTGACTGGGCCGGGACTGGCCCCCAATGGCTCCACGCTGCACCCACAAGGTCATGGGACCCCGGGCTCCCAGCACCAGCCCACACGTGAGTCCTCTGCCACATCTGGTCACTCTGTCCCCTCCCCCTCCCCCGCTTTCTACCCCTAGCACTGGTTTGCCTACCGCCCTCCAGACCTTTGCATTTGCTGTTCCCTTGTCCTCTGGCCTTCCAGGCTTCTGACTGATCCTTCAGGTCTCAGCTCAGATGTCACCTCCTCCAGAGCCCCCCCCCCCACCCCCGCTGCCAACCCAGGCCACGTTCACCCCTCTGCCTTCGTCCCCTGGACTCCTTCACTCACACGTTCACTCGTGTCACCTCAGCTCTTCGGAAAGTTCCCTAAGGACACACGCCGGGCCTCTCTCGTTGTACCTGTGTGTTCTGACGCCTGAGTGAATGAATGAATGAATGAACGAGTGAATGAATGCGGGAATAAGTGAAAAGTGGCCAGGGGCCCCTGGTGGGTGGGGACTACAGACAGGAGGCTACATTCGGTCCACACCCGCTGCCCTCTGAAGGACTCCCCAGGAAGGTGGGCCTCTACTCTCCCGAAGGTGAGAACTTCCCGGCCACCCAGCTGAAACTACTGAGGCAAGACATGGAAAGGGCCGGTCCCCCTCCTGACCCAGCAGAGGTGAGCCCAGGATCCTGATGCCTGAAGCCCCGCCCCCTAGTCATCCACCAAGGGACGGAACAGCATGGGGGGGGGGGGGGGGGGGTGCTGAAGTCAAGTAAAACCCAGTTCAAAACCCAGCCCTGCCACTTACCAACCGCAGGGCCCTGGGTAGCTTTCAGCTCTCTGTGCCTCAATTTGCTCATCTGTAAAATGGGAGAATAATGTGCACCTGCCTCATAGGACCAGAGTGGGGAGTCCACAGATTTGCGCCTGCTGTCAGTAGCTCAGCCCAGCGTGCCTAGCAGATGGTATGTGCTCAATAAATGTCAGCCCCGCCCCCACGAGCATCAGGGCAGCTCCCGCCCTGAGCCAGGGGAAGGGCAGAGGCCAAGGCCCTGTTCCCTCTCTGACCAAAGATGCACCTCCATCTGTCTTTGTACCTGGGCTCCCTCCACCTCCGGCCTCCACCCTGCCTCCCTGCTGGGGCCAGGGACCCCTTCCTGTGCCCAGGAAGTCCATTCTGGCGAGGCCGGGCACTCCATGACCTCTCGTGGCCTTCGAGCTTGGACAGCGCGCCGTCCTGTGTCTCCAGCCGCGCCACGGCCCGGATGCGGAACCGAGGCTCAGAGGCAAAGATGCTCCCCAGAGCCCCCGACTCCCAGCTCGGTGTTCCTTGCTTGGGTCCTTGGACCACTCCTGCTGTGGGAGCTCTGGGGGAGATTCCCTTGGTGTGGGAAGGGCTGCTGCCCCTTTGGGCTGCGAGCTCCCCGAGGACAGGGACCACGACTTTCTCGTTCACTCTGTGGGCCCCCGCACAGGCCTGGAGCCTGCGAGTGAACGGGTAACACCATGACCCATCTGTCTCCCAGGGCAGCCTCCCATGAGGAGCCCGCTTTGGCCCAGCCCCGGTGGGGGTCAGCAGGCCAGGCCCCGCCCGGGGAAGGAGGTTGCCAAGGGTCCAGAAGCTTCCAGAAGTGTCTCCACAAAAAGGATCGAAGGAAGGAGATGACAGGAGGGCAGGAAATGGCTTGCAGGTGGGCTGGGGGCACAGAGCCCCCTGCCCAGGCTGGGACGAAAAAGCCACAGGAAAAGGACACAGATGGATGGGCCATGGGGGCTGGGGGAGGACAGGATTCAGGCAGAGAGCCTCAGCCACTTCCTTTGTGCAGAGGACTGACCTGCTGGTCCCTCCCTACCCACCCCCTCCGGTGCAGGGCCCTCCTTTCTGTCCCGGGCCACCAGCATCCAGCCCTGGGCCCAGCACCCAGGGGACACTCAGAAAACTTATTGATTCACCGTGTTCATGAATGAATGGAAGCTTTTATCAGCCATTCCTGACTTCTCCAGCGGTCAAGGAGAGGGGGTCAGTCCAGGGGGTCTGGAGATAAAGTGCAGAGAAAACTCCCTGGTGTTTCACGAAGAACATCAACAATAACGACGGCTAGTATTATTATAGGCAGCGCTTCTGAGCACTCACTACGTGTCAGGTGCACCATATCTGAGTTATTCCCCCCCCCCCCCCCGCTGTCTTCCTCGCCACTCTCTCTGAAGGCGTGTTAGCCTCGTTTTACAGATGAGGAAACTGGGGCTCAAGAAGAAGCAAGGTCTTGCTCCTGGTCACCTGGCAAGTCAAGGACAGGGCTGACATTCAGATCAGAGGCTTCCCAAGTCTATGAACTCTGCTCTTAAAGATACATTCTCAGGCTGACGGCAAAAACACCTTCTCGCTCATCCATCCATTCATTCAAGTACCCATTCATTCATTCAAGTACCCATTCATTCATTCAATTACCCATTCATTCATTCAAGTACCCATTCATTCATTCCACAAGCCTTTCCTAGAATCCTCGTCATGCCAAGCCCTGTGCCAGGCACTAGGGCTATCGCGGCGAATGAAATAGCCACAGTCCCCAAGGGCTCAAGACTGCGTCTGGAGGGCAGCGCTCCACCCACATAATTAATTCACCATGATTGTGCAAAGTGCTGGGAAGGCCAACGCTGGGGTGCAAAGCTGGCATACGCAGGGGACCTGCCCAGTCGGGGTGGGGGTGGGGGCTCGGAAAAGCCCCCCCCCCTTAGCGTGCGGACGACAGGGGGCATGGACAGGTGATAGACAGTCAAGGATAACAAGCACAATTCTGATCTGAGCAGGCATCGTCCCGTGAGCCCCTTCCCTCCACAAGCACCTTGGATGGATTATTCTATAAATCTTGACCATAAGATGGAGCTATAGAGGCCGTGATGATCCTCATTAGACTCGGAGAGGTCAGCTACCATAGCTGCTAAGGGGCAGAGTCAGGGTCGTCTAATCTGGGGGTCTCAGCTCCTGACCCTGAACCCAGGGTCTGCAGGAGAAGAGACCCTCCTGTTCAGTGGCTGGGGGTGAGTGGGAGTCGAGGGGACACAGTGCACACTTTCCTGGGTCACCTGCCAGTCTCCTTGGGCTGGAGAGGGCTCTGGGTTCAGAGGAGAATATTCAGGGAACATTCCTGAGCTCAAATCAGCTGGTGCTGCCAGGATGTCTATCTGGTCTCCTGACCAGCGTTTGAGAGTCTGCAGAGCGGACGTGGCCTTGAGCCGCGGGGCCGCAGAGGCTGCCATGCTCCGCGGAGGCGGCTGGGGGGCAGGGCTGCAAGGTGCCCGATGTCGGTTGCTTCTCCTTGTCTCCGAGCCCTAGAGAAAAGCCTGCTTTCCTGTTCTTCCCTGGAATGGAGAGAAGAGGGCTGAGATCCTTCCCAGCCTGGGCTGTGGGGCCCTGAGGGGGTGGGCTGGGGCTTGCTGTCTCTCGGTGCTTCTCCTCATCACCTAGAGGGTGGACAGCATGGGTCGGAGGCCCCCACAAAGCGGCCAGAGCAGTCCCAGGGCCCCTGAATCCCTTGGGAAGGGGAAAAGGACTCACCTATAATACCAGTGATAATGGCACATTTTACCTGAGCATGAGCCGTATATCCGGCCCCGTGCTGAGTGTCCCCAAAGTATCTCCTTGAATCCTACCTGGCAGAGACTGCTGGCTGTTGCCCAGTGTCCATTCTGCCATCTCCCCTTTATTTCTTTTTATTTTTAATGTTTCTTTCTTTTTGAGACAGAGAGAGACAGAGAATGAGCAGGGGAGGGGCAGAGAAAGAGAGGAAGACACAGAATCCAAACCAGGCTCCGGGCTCTGAGCTGTCAGCACAGAGCCCGATGTGGGGCTCGAACCCACGAGCAGTGAGACCGTGACCTGAGCTGAAGTCGGACGCTTAACCTACTGAGCCACCCAGGCGCCCCCTGCCACCTCCTCTTTAGTTCACAGAGCATCCCCTCCCAGGGTTTTAATGAGGCCCATGGCCGCCAGGCTAAATACTACATTTCCCAGTCTCCCTTGCAACTAGGTGTGGCCATGTGATCAGTTCTGGCCAATGGGACACAAGAGAGGTGTCTAAGTCCCTTCCAGATTGCCCTTAAAAGGAAGGAGTGGCCTCCACTCTTTAGGGTGCCCCTGACACTCACAGGAAAGAATGGGGGCGGGGAAGGGGGGGAAGACTCCTCCACAGGATGGGAAAGACAGAAGGAGCGTGGGCCCTGGACCAGCTTCTAGAGCGGAACCCCCTCGACTGCCACGTAAAGGAAATCGGCTCCTCTCTCCTCTAGCTTGGGTTCCCTGGGTTTTCGTAGACTAGCTGGGCTGCATCCTAACAGAGACCCTGAAGGTCTGAGAGGGAAATCCACATCAGCGGGGAACGGGTGAGGCCAACACTTGAAGAACTCAGGCCAAGGAAGACTGACCCAGAGCCTGTGCCCAAAGCCACCGGGTTGAACACGCTCCTGTGCCCACGGGATACTCAATCTATGACATTCAGGGGGATGGATGAGTAAACGAACAGCGGCCGGGGGTGCTTTCTAGCAAGGAGCTAACCCTGGAACCACTGATTATTTCCGAGCCCTAAACGCGATCCCATTTCCCCGGTAGGAGCTGCAGCATTTAACTTCTAATTCCTATGCCCCACGTTCAAAGATGAGCGCATTGACAATGTCTTCCAGTTTACAAGCGGCTTCATGTCCACGGTCACCTTTAACCTTGATCCCTTCCTATGAGGTCAGCAGGGGAGCACTGTGCTTATTCCCATATTGCAGGTGAGGGACCAGTATCAGCACACATTACCCGGCACATGATAACTGCTCGACATACGGCAGGTCTTCGGGTTCCTTTAATAATATTTTCTTAGTAAGATGCTACCAGTGATGATTTTTTAAAGCATCTCTAGGGGCGCCTGGGTGGCTCAGTTGGTTAAGTGTCCAGCTTCGGCTCAGGTCACGATCTCACGGTTTGTGGGTTCGAGCCCCGCGTCGGGCTCTGGGCTGACAGCTCGGAGCCTGGAGCCTGCTCCGGATTCTGTGTCTCCCTCTCTCTCTCTCTCTCTCTCAAAAATAAATAAACATTAAATAAATATCATTTTTAAAGAACAGAGGGATGTGGGAATGTAGTAGGAAGGGCCCATGTGCAGGACTCAGGAGACCCAGTGGCCACTGGACTGGTTGATGACCTTGAGATAACTCTTCCCCTCTCTGATACTTATTTCCCTGGGGTAATCAGGAAGGAAGTCGGAGGAGACGGCCCCTTCCTCTATTCTCATTCTGGGTTCTGCTCCTCTGAACCACTACGGTTGGCAGTGGCCAGGGTCCCCGCCCACCGAGGGCAGCAGCAGCCCCCTAGGTGGGGGCCAGCTATCCCGCAGCCCTCTGCCAGCATTTCCCAGCTCCCCTCCCGAGCCTGGCTCTGAGTCCTGGGACTTCGCCTGGCACTCTCTGGGCCTCAGTTTCCTCATCTGTAAAATGGGAATGATAGTAAAAGTAAGGACATTGCTCACAGAACCATCCTGTCTGTGACATGCATTTATGCGTGTCGAGTACTTAGGACAGAGCCCGTCTCAGTAGCTGCCCATCTGCGCTAGGCGTATCGTGGTTAGTGATCAGCGATTATCAGTAACACATTATTAGTCATTATGATAAACGGTTAATGGAGGTTTACAGATGATTGCAAGAGAAAAGAGGACATTTGAGTGTCCAGAATGGCAGTTCTGTTGGAAAACCAAGAGCGGGGTCTTCATTGGGTGCCCCTCGGTGCCTCCCCAGGGTCTGTGGGTTCCCTAGTCTGAGCACCTTACCCTGCCACCTTCTTTCTTTGCTAATTTTTCCCATCAGCCCCACTTGGGTTGGTCAGTTACGTTAGGAATGGAAATTCCCAGTCTCAGCATCAAGAAAGATCTCCAAGTTGCCTCGGCAATCCTCTTCCTGAGTCATGGCTCTGTACACACACCCACCTATCCTTGGATACCTCCCCAGCTGGGTCACTCACTACCGACAAGGCTGCCCTGTTAGTTTATCTTGTGAGGCAAAACGGGCCTCCCAGGGCGGCCTCTGCTGGTTCTGCCTTCAGGGTCCTCCCAGAACAAGTCCACACCCTCCGATCTAGCAAAGGGAGCTGCGGCCCTAAATTAGCTCCTCCCCATCTGAAACCTCCCTGGTGCCTCGACTCCCCTTGTAGAGCAGGCGTGAGCACAGAGCACTGGCTCAGGGCGAGCCAAGTGACACAGCCCTGCAGACAAAGCCCAGGGAGCCACGCTGGCCTGCCGTGCCCACCTGCCCACCACCAGCCTGGGTCTCTCCTCTTGCTGTCCCTGGACCCTTCCCTTTTGTACCGAAACTGCAGGCGGAGGAAAGGCAAAGATTTGCCTGAAGCAAATACAGCAAATCCTTTCACAAACACACACTCCCCAGAAAGCTGGCTCCAAAGATAACCGGGGAGGGGAGGCCGACTTGATTAGATTTCTTTGGGGTCTGCGGCCTAATTTTGTTACATATCTTAGCTTAAGGTTCCTGTAGCGACTGTAGCTTGCTTGATTTCTCCAAGCTGTTCACGGGCTGGTGTATAAACTCTCATCTATGGGGGCGCCTGGGTGGCTCAGTCGGTGAAGCGCCTGACTTTGGCTCAGGTCATGATCTCACGGTTCGTGGGTTTAAGCCGCCCGTCAGGCTCTGTGCTGACAGCTCGGAGCCCGGAGCCTGCCTCGGATTCTGCGTCTCCCTCTCTCTCTCTCTGCCCCTCCCCCACTCACGCTGTCTCTCCCTCTCTCTCAAAAATAAATAAACATTAAAAAAGAAATTTTTTTTAAAAACCTCTCATCTCTGGATGTTCTCACAAGCCCCTCGCGAGCTCTACTCCTGAGGTCACTGGTCCTGCAGACTACGTTCCTATTCTATTTCCATCGTTCCTATTTCCCTCTGCAAATCACTTGGTCTCCCTAGGCCTCAGTTTCTCCACCTGTAAAATGGGGGATAATAATTGTCGCGACGTCTTAGGGCTTTTTTTTTTCTTTTTTTGAGTGTCCAATGAGGTCAACTATCTGGAGCCTCGGAGCCAGCCCCAGGCATACAGTAGGTCTTTAATAAGTGTTCGAAACAATTGGCTCTCAGCTGGAAGATGAGCTTGACACGCTGGTAAAAGCTAGAATTAGGGAGGGATGAATCTCTTTCGTGAGAGGGGCTTGGTCCCGATGCAACATTTTGCCCTTTCTGGTCCCTGAGTCAGTGAGTGTCAAACTTGACTCAGCTTTACTTTACCCGAGGGAGCTGTAAAATGCAGAGCCCCAGGCCGTGTGCTCAGAGAGCCTGATTTAGGTCTGGAGAAGCCCAGGAACGTGCAGTTGAACATCCTCTCTCCACTGCCCCTGCTGCCCCTCTTCCCAAGCTGGGAACAGACAGTCCAGCATACGTGCACGTTGTCTATCCTGTGCGGGTACCAGGAGCCGAGACCCGGAAATGAGAAGCCAAACCAGAGAGAACCGGCCCCTGCCCCCAGGGAGCTCAAGGCGGTCAGCTGGGGAGCCTCAGTTCTGGAATGAGTAGGGACAGCTGTGGGAATTTAAAAGGTCAGATGAGACCTACCTCCTGGCACTGTGTGGTTGTTATCACGAGACAGAAAGTCTCCCAGGCTGGAGCCTTGGGGCATGAAGGTCTTGGGAGGGAGGGGCACAGGCTGGTTCTGGAAGCAAAGGCTGTTCTGCCTGATCCTGCCTATGGCCGGGGGGGGGGGGTGCAGGGGGAGGGTTGGGGGGAGCACGGAGATATGTCGTCCAGGAGGCAGTAACATCGATGTGCACTGAGGCAGGTGCCTGTGGGCTGGAAGTTCAGCTTTATCCTTTCAAGCTGCGTTGACCTTGGGCCAGCAACTTTCGGTTCCTAAGCTTTATTTCCACCTCTGCAAAGGGATAACAATGGTGCCAGCCACCTGCAGAGATGATTTACCAAGAAGGGGAGGACCCTTTAGCGCCAGGGACTCTCTCTGCTAAGGACCCCCCCCCCCCCGCTTAAATGTGTATTCGTAACTTCACATTACTTTTCTCAAAGAGGGTCCCCAAGATTGTAAAAGCTTGAGGCCCCACAAACCGGGACCCGCTGAGGCCCACCGGATACAGTTGTTTGGCAGATTTGGTGACCAACGGTGAACCCCTCGGCCAGCCTGTGTCTGGAAACGGAAGCTCCTTAGCTTTCCCAGCCTTGGAAAGAGAACGTACAGCGCCCTGGACAGGAACGAAGTTTGTGGCTGGAGGGCCAGGACTTTTGCGAGAGCTGAGCTTCGCTTCTATTCTGCCAGCCCCTTGCCCCTTGCCCCCATGGCCTCAGGACTGCAAACCTCTCCCGCCCAGACTGGAGGCAGAGAATAGGCTGGAAGCAGAATGGAGGACACGGAGGAGGGAGAGGGCTGCAGAAGAGGGAAGGGAAGGGTAGGGAAGGGCAAGGCTATTAGACTGAGCCTCTGGCCCACCCCTCTGGCTGCCATATGCACCAGCCTTTGAAGGGCCAGGCTGGTGAGAAGCCAGCCAGAGGTGAGGGCCCTGGGCAGAGGCCTTGGGGTTGGCATGGTTTTGATAATGACCTTCAAATGTCCTAAACCAGGAGAGGATACAGGTTATCCAGAACCCACAGTTGGGGTAGGATACCGGGGCCTGAGCATGTTGAGGACAGGAGCCACCTCCCACCCCCCCCACCCCCCAACTCTGTGCCAGGCCCTGCCCAGGTGCCCATCTCCCCGAATCCTCGCATCACCTCCTACCAGCCCTCCTTTCCATCCCGCCCAAGAGGAAGTGGAGGTTCAGAGAGGGCACGTCTCTTGCTTGAGAGGACACAGCAGGGGCGAATACAATACACAGAAGGATCTGGACCCAGCTCGAACTCCAAATTCCAGTTGTTAACCCTCTCCTACCACGGCTCTCTCTGTGGGCTCGGTGGCAGCAGAGGGCTCGCAATAAAGATGGAAGGAAGGAAGGAAGGAAGGAAGGAAGGAAGGAAGGAAGGAAAGAATTCGCAGGCCAGGCGAAGGAAGGAAGGAAGGAAGGAAGGAAGGAAGGAAGGAAGGAAGGGAGGAAGGAAGGAAGGAAGGAAAGAATTCGCAGGCCAGGCTATTCCCACGCCACCCCCTGCCCCAGCCAGCTCTTTCCCGCCACCCCCCCCACACCCCCCTCCCCGGCCTAACTAGGTTCCTGAGCCCTCTGTCCCGCTTCCGCAGGTTCCCCCGCGCTCCTCCCGGAGCCCACTCCGAGGCAGCCTTCTCGAACAGGACCCCCGGCGTGGGGACGCCTCCTGACCCCCGAGGCCCAGCGGGAGGGCCGCGACCTCCGGCGGGGTGGTCTCGGCAGCCGCCTCCTCCCCCGCCACCCTCCCCTTCCCGGGGCAGCTAAATAATTGATTCGCCCATAAATAATTGATCTGCGCCGCGCGCGCGCCCTCGGCCCCGGGGTGCGGGGTTCCCCGTTAGGGTTAGGGGAGGGGGAGGGGAGCGGGGGAGGGGACGGGGACCGCGGTGCTGTGCGCGCGAGCGGCGCACAGTTTCGCTCCGCGGGCCTTTCTCTCTCCCTCTCGCTCCCTCGCGCCGGCTTTTTCCCTTTTTCTTTTTCCTTTTTTTCTTTCCTGGAGCGGAGCCCGGCGCCAGGAGTCTGGAACCAGCTTGACAAGCTTTTGAGTTATGGAGGGGGGGAGGGGAGGGAGCGGGCGGGCGGGCGGCGCGGGGAGGGGGGCGGGGAGGGGAGGGAGGAGCGGGAGCGGGGAGGGCGCGCCGCGGCGGCGTGGGGGCGGGGCGCGCGCCCCCCGACGCGGGGACCCCGCCGGGCTCGGGGCGAGCGCGGGGTGAGGGTCTGGGGGTGGCGGCCGGGCGGGGCGCGGGAGTCGGCGGCGAGGGGGCGGGGGTGAGTCATCCGTGGACCCGTCGAGCGGCCCGGCTGGCGGAACGAGCCGGGCTTTAGGGCCGCAATAAATGAGGCCCGGGGAGGGCGGCGGGGTTTACACGGCCTCGGGGGCCGCGGCCTCCCCCGCCGAGCAAGACATTCCTTTCCGCTGAACTGGGCGCCTGGGCCCGCGCCGCCGCCGCGCCCAGCACGCGTGGCCCTAGGCGGCCGGGCCCAGGGCGGGGAACCAGCGCCGGCCCGGGGTTGGGGGGGGGAGGGGGAGTTGGGGGGCGGGGGGACACGCGGGAAACGGGAGCCAGGCCCGGGGTGGCCGCCTCTGGTCCCCAGCGTTGATCCCCAGGAGCTCATTGAGCCCTCGGCTGACCCGGAGGGAAGGGATCGGTGTGCTCGTTTAACGGCGGGGGGGGGGGGGGGGGGGGGGGGGGAGGACCTGAGCCCAGGGAGGGTCATCACTGCCGCGGGGCGCTCAGCTGCCCCCCTAGAGTATCTGATTCAGTCCTCCACTCTTGCCTGAGAGCTGAGATTCTCCATTCACCGTCCCCCCCTCCCCCCCATTTCCCCCGGTTTGACATTGGGCCTGGCGGCCCAGGGCCAGGCACACAGTAGAGGCACCCTAGCCATTGGGCTGAATTTGACCAGGGCGCTTCGCCAGGGGCCCCGCCAGGGCGCTAAACATGCCTGTCCATCTGACCGCTCAGAGCCAGACAGTCGCAGGGGGGGCGGGGAGGGGGGAAGAGGAAGAGTGTGGGGGGGGGCGGGGAGAGGTGTCTGGAGTTACTAGCTTACCAGGACCAGGAATAGAGAAACGTTTCGGACCCCTTGAGATCTCCAGGGGGACCCGGTGTACCCCCAGGAAGACACTCCTACATGCTAACAGAGACCCCAGTTCGAAGCATGCCTTCCCCTAGACCATTTACCCTCTGTGTACTGCAGTTTCCTTTAGGGACCCCCAACATCCCCCCCCCCCCACCCCAGCCACCACCTGGCCCCTTCCAGCTTTTCCAGCCCCCAGCCAGTTAGTGACCTAGATCTCTCTGCTCCTGGGCTCTGGAATGTCACCCGCCTGGCTGCAGCTCCGGGCTCTATGGCCTGGGGCTGCGCCTTCACCACTCTGAGCCCTTCTTGCTCATCTGTGAGATGGGGTAGTAATTGTGCCAGCCTGGCCAGGGTTCTGGAAGGTTCCATGAGGCTATGAGAGTCTCAGCACAGGGCCTGGCGCACAGCAAGCACTCGATACGTGGTCACTGTTGCTGGAGCTGGTTGTTTGTTATGATTCCGGAGGGCCAAGGCCCAGCTAGGCGTCCCCCCCCCCCGCCCCCCACCCCAGCAGAGCTTGAGAAAACTGAGCCTGTGGAGCGGCCTGGCTCCTCCTCCCCGCCCCCCACAGAGCCAGAGTGTCGAAATCATCCCAGAGACGCTGTGGAGCAGAAATTTCCAGTCTCCCTGGCCTGGCAGAGCCTGGAAGAGTTTGGGTGCGGCTCAGAGAAGCAGCTGGGCAGGCACTGCAGGGCCAGGGCTAGGGAGGGACCCCGCGATGTTCTACGAGACCCTGGAAGCACCCCAGCCCTGGGCAGGGGGTGGGGGGTGCCTGGCCTCCAGCTCTAGCCTCACAGAACCTGCTCTGGCACAGGCAAAATCCCATGGTCCCCTGGGGTCAGTGGGGACTGCTTGCTCTAGTGATCGTCCCAATGGTGGGGGCCACCAGGCCTCCGAAGGGCCCACTCTTGGCCACCAGGAGGAGCAGAGGCCCCCAGCCAGGATGGTGGGTCTCAACGGGGTTGTGGGGGCTGGGGGATCCCTGTCCCGAGTGGCCTGGAGAACCCACGAGAGACCTGGCAGACAGCCGGACCCTTGCTTTGATCACAGGGTTGTGTAACCCCATTGGAGGGGGGAGGAAATGGGGGTCAAGTGCCCGCACTGCCCCAATCCAAGATAGGTGACCTTGGACAAGTCTGAGGAGACTAGGACAAGACTGAGTAACGCTCATGAGTACGAATGAGTAGACCAAGTGCTACTAACGAGTAGAACATGTCAACTGCTCTGTTATTTCACAGTGACTCTTGGAGGGAGCTTGTATTATTAACCAACTTTGTTTTCCAGATGAAATAACTGAGGCTCGGAGAGGTCGATTCACTTTCTCAAGGACACACAGCTAGGAAATGATTCAAATCCTGATCTGCTGGCTTTGTCCCTAAGGAAAAGCAAGTTAAATGTTTTTTAAAAATAAAACATTTCAAGCACCTACTATGTGGAAAACCATTGAGGTGGGTGGTGATAAAAATCAAGGATGCCTGGTTTGGCCTCCCAGAAGCTCATAATTGAGTGTAGACACAAGACTCCAGCGAGACCCTCCTGAAAGTTAAATGTGAAAAACACCAGCGTAGCGCCTGGACCGCTCAGTGGGTTCAGTGGTTAAGCGTCTGACTCTTGGTTTCAGCTCAGGTCACGGTCTCGCGGTTTGTGAGTTCGAGTCCCATGTCAGGCTCTGCACTGGCAGTTTGGAGTCTGCTTGGTATTCTCTCTCCCCCCTCTCTCTCTGCCCCTCCCCTGCTCTCTCTCTCTCAAAAATAAATAAGCATTAAAAAAAAAAAAAAAGTAAAGTAAAGCACCAGCATATAAACACCTCCAGTGCTGTGGGGGCACCAGGAGAGTCATGGGGGTTGGCATGGGGGATGGTGAGGGAGGGAGCTGAGGGAGGGGCCACAGAGGGCAGGGAACAGGGAAAGCTGGTCTTGAGCAACACAGAGAGATTTTCGTGGAGGGCACAGAGCTGGTGCAGCAAGGGCAAAGTCACGGCTGTCTGAGAAGATGTAACCCACTCAGGGGCACAGAGGGCAACGGGGAGAGAAGCAGGAGGGGCGTTGCTGAGGCTGGGGCTGGGCTGCAAAGGCCTTAGACCTTTGCCGGGGGTGAGGGGAAGTGGGGAGCCCTCAAAGGTCTTGAGCAGGGGTGGACATCATTCTCTGGGAGTTTTCGAAAGATAATTCTGTAGGCAGTGAAATGTCCTGGAAACATACACAAAAAAACGGGATGTGCTGGGTCAGGCTGCATTGCACAAACTTTTCCGGTGCTTCCTTTAAAAACATTTTTTTTTTTTTTATGCCTCGTACAGGTATAACTATTCCCCCCCAAAAGGACACTTTCAAAAGGAAGAAGGGGGCTGGGAGGCAGAGAGATGTGGGAAGCTGCAACAGGAGTGAGCCAGGATTGGGGGGCAGCCGCCTCTCTGCTGGCTCTGCGGCTGTTTGAGTGATGGGCGGTCTGGTAGGTGGGGCCGCGGAGGGGAGGGGTTGGGACCCTCCTCTTACCTAGAGCCTTCTCCTGGCCTGACTGATGGTGGCTTCAGCCTGTCCCTACCCCTCCCGGAAATCTGTCCTTACCCTCCTCCCCACTGGCTGGGCCGTGGGGCACAGGCTGATATTTCAGTCTTTGTACTAAATGGGACAGTTATCCCAGGGGCCTCCCTGTGTCCTTGAGGACAGACTTTCTGTCCCCTGTAGCAGCATCAGGCACTGTGCTAGTTGCCTTACAGACAGTGTCTCTTCATCTGAATATACTCCAGCAGAAAAAAAAAAAAAGGGGGGGCGCCTGGTGGCTCAGTCGGTGAAGCGTCCGACTTCGGCTCAGGTCATGATCTCATGGTTTGTAGGTTCGAGCCCTGCTTCAGCCTCTGTGCTGACAGCTCAGAACCCGCTTCGGATTCTGTGTCTCCCTCTCTGTCTGCCCCTCCCCTGCTCGTGCTCTGTCTCTCTCAGTCTCTCAAAAATAAATAAACGTTAAAATTTTTTTTGAAATGTGTTGCGGGGCGCCTGGGTGGCGCAGTCGGTTAAGCGTCCGACTTCAGCCAGGTCACGATCTCGCGGTCCGTGAGTTCGAGCCCCGCGTCGGGCTCTGGGCTGATGGCTCAGAGCCTGGAGCCTGTTTCCGATTCTGCGTCTCCTTCTCTCTCTGCCCCTCCCCCGTTCATGCTCTGTCTCTCTCTGTCCCAAAAATAAATAAACATTGAAAAAAAAAAAAAGAAATGTGTTGCTCTCTCCATTTAACAGAGGGGGAAATGGGGGCTCAGTGGCTTACCCCCCTCCCCGGCTCTCACAGTGAGGGGGGAGCGGGATTTTTATGGGGTGGGGTCACCTGAGAGTCCCTTCCATGAGGCTGTACTACCACAGGCTCTTCGGGAGAAAATCTATCTCTCGGGTATCCCTAGATTTTGTGCCTCGGGCCTGCTCTGATTCCTGGACTAAGGGCTCCAGTCACCCCTCTGAGCCATTCCCTCTGCCTGGGATTCCCGCCTCCCCCTCTCAGAGCAATCTCCTACTCCACCCGCAAAACCCCACCCGCGAAACCCAGTGAAACCATTCCTTCCTCCCCAGAGAACCCTCAGACTCCCCTACAGTCCCCCTACCTGCGTTCTGTTCCTGTAAAGCCCCCCCCCCCCCCGGGAGAAGAGAAAGGGCTCAGGAGACATGGTTGGGAGGAAAGTTCCAGCCCAGCCCCCAGTGACAGAGAGGAGGGAGCAGTCAGCTTGTTCTGGGTGTTCAGAAGGGCAGGACTGGGGCAGGGTGGACGTGAGAGGGAGCACGGCCTGGGCTCCGTCCAGGGGAAGGCAGATCGAGCAGCCCCTGAGACTATTTGGCTTAGAGGCTGGAGAAGGACAAGTTCAGATGGAGAGAGAGCCTGCCTAGCGTGGCCTCGCCGGCTCCACCGGCCCGAAGAAGACACAACCCTTGCCTGCCCGGCCCTCCTGGCATCTCTGTGGCAAGGCTGGGGGTGGGAAGCTGTCTTTTTGTGCACAGGTGTCCCTAGACCCCCACCCCACATGAGCATGCGCACACAGATGAAAAGCCCCCTCTTGGAGCCCAGAGACCCTTCCACCCCAGGAAGAGTTGACTAGAATTGGGAACAGAGTGGTGCGGGCCCCTTGTAAACTCTGAGAATCCCCAGTGCCGGGAACAGTGCAGACACACAGTAGGCACGTAAGACTACATAGTAGGCACGTAAGACTACATAGTAGGCACGGAAGCATATGTTGACGAACAAATGAAAGCATGAATGAATGCCTGACTCCAGCCCAGGGAAGAGGGGCCAAGAGCCTTAAGTCTGTCCGTCCCCTTATAAAGCAAGACCTCATGCGTCCAGGGAGCGTGTGCAAGATGGCTGGGACAGGCTTTGGGGGTGGGAGAGGCCGGGGCAGGGGGGCGGAATGGGAGAGCCATAGAAAAGTGGCCCCCCTTGGGAGGGATGCAGACAGTGAGCCGTGCTCCCTGGGCCTGGGCAGTGCCTGGGGCCCTGAGGAGCTCTCAGGTACCCCCACATCACCCCACGGGGGACCTCCCCACGCAGCTCCCCGGGAGGCAGCCTGCTGAGGTCATGAAAGAAAGGGCCTCTGGACTCAGACATTTCTGAGCTCCACCTCCACGACCATTTGCCTCAGTGGCCCCATCTGCAAAGGGGGCTGCTGCACGTGTTTGCTGGGAAGGTCACATGACCCCTCCCCAAGCCCAGGCCAGACCTAGACAAGACGCTGTCTCCCCCAGCGCCCGGCCCCTGGGTTTGCCCGCACAGGAGCGAGTATGCAGCGCATATTTACACGCGCGCACACTCACGTGCAGAGCGCACACAGGCCCACATTTGCAGGCACGTAAGTGTGCACCCAGACGCACCCACACACAGGCACATGCTCATGCCAGGCACGACCGCGTTCACACAAGCAGACACACACAGGCAGACGCACACACACATTCACACACGGGCCTCGCAGGCACATCCCACACTCACTCAGCCCCCCACCCTGCACCCTGGCGCTTGCCCAGGCACGCACACCTGCTCACACTCATGCTCACACTCACACTCACTCCCCCCCCCCCCAAATCTGCCGTGCACCAACTGTTGGTGCGGGAGGGGCTGCGAGCGGGAAGGAACAAAACCCACGACTCAGCCGGGGAAAGAGGGGTGCGGGCTGGGAGGGGGGGTGCGCGGGCGAGGGAAATGACAGCCCGCGGTCCCCCTCGAGTCCCGGCTCATGAATATTAATGCGGCGGTAATTAAAATGCAGGGACGCAGCAGGACGGATGCGGCTGCCTCCGGAGCGCTGGGGAGCGCGGCGCCCTCGCAGGCGGGTGGAGCCCGTTTCTCGCTGGCGAACGCGGGATCCGGCTGCGGGGCCGGGGTTCGGGGTTCGGGGCTGGGGGCCCGTGGTTCCCGGCGCCCCTTCCCCCCCACGCCCCCGCCCCCGCCCGCGGCGCCCCTCCGCGCTCTGCCCGAGCCCGGGCTGCCCGCCAGGCCGCCTTTTCCCGGAGCCGGCCCCCTCCCGCCCTCGCGGCCCGGTGATGTCATCTGCACAAAACTTTCCGCTTCCCGGCCGGTCTCGGGGCCCTGAGTCATAGCCGCCCCCGGCCCCGGGCCGCGCCGTCTGTTTGTGCAGAGCTAGGCCCCGCTGGCCCCGGCCTGACGTCAGGCTGGCGGGGCCTGGAACCGCGTGGGCCCCCCTCCTCCACCCCGTCAGCCGGGTGCTGCGGGCCGCTGGCGGCTGGACGTCAGTCCCGGGGCCGCGATGAAGGGCACAGCCTGGGGTGGCGGTGTAAACCCCGGTGTCACCTTATGCGGATCCCCGGATCCCGGGCAGGTCCTTTGAGCTCTCCGAAGCTCAGTTTCCTCATCTGCCAATGAGCAGATCTTCTTAGACTTCAAGAGTGACTTGTGCAGCTGGATGAACCCAGGCCCAGAGAGGGAAAGGGACTCTGCCAAGGTCACGCAGCAGGTGGGCAGCGAAGCTGGCTTCCTGGGCCCCTGGTTCCCAGTTCTTGCTGCTCGGCGTCCTGGCTGAGAAAGCCTGGCCTCATCCTATGAGGGCAGTTCCCCGGGCAGGACTTGGAGGGGCTTGAGTCCCAGCCAGGCCAGTGGGACTCTGGCTAGCTTTCTCACGCCCCAGGCAGGCGGCGTGATAATCTAGAATGCTAACCCTGTGGAAGCTATAAAGGGGAGCTGAAATGAGGAAAGCCACGTCGCAGTACGAAGACCATGGGACGGCTGTTCCGGAACGATTAAGATTCTGATCACCCTCGAAGGCAGGTGAAGAAGTCATTTTGGAGTCAGGTCACCTAGGTTCAAATCCCCGCTCTCGGTGCCCCCCTTCCGTGTTCCCTCTTCTGTGCTCTCAGGCCGGTGGTGCTAAACACTGAGCCCTGTGCCCCAAACATTGGCAATTCTTTTGGTTTTAATGTTTATTTATTTGGAGACAGAAGAAAGAGAGCGCGCATATGCACGAGTCGGGGAGGGGCAGAGAGAGGGAGAGAGAGAGAATCTCAAGCAGGGTCCGCGATGTCAGCACGGAGCCTGATGCCGGGCTTGAACCCCCGAACTGTGAGCTCATGACCTGAGCTGAAATCAAGAGGCAGATGCTTCCCTGACTGAGCCCCCCGGGCGCCTTGAAAACATCGGCCATCCTTAGGCTCTCTCTGGGGCCTTTGGCGCGTGAGCTTGGGACCCAATTCATGGATGGGAACTAAAGAACCTTTTGGCTACTGCTCCCAGGGGCTGAGCGGGGCTGAGGCTCAGGTCTGTAACCTCAGGTGCATGACTGTGGGCGGCGTGCTCTCCCCCAAATGCGACTCCCACCTGCACTCCGCGTCTGTCTTGGTGAAACTCCCGTGATGCTCCAGGCTGCCTCTTCCTGCCCGAGGCCTTTGCACCTGCTGTCCCCTCCCCTCTGCCCCGAACTCTCGCCCTTCTCCCACTTTCCTGGCGAACGTCTCCTCCAGCCCTCCTTAGCCCACCTCCCAGGGAGTGTCCCAGTTACCACCGACCCACAACATACACACACACCAGCACGCACCCCTCCCCCGCCCACAGACCACACCACACATCAGCACACACACACACACACACGCACACACACACACGCACACACACACACATTCACATAGAGACCATACAACATGCATCAAGGCTGCATCGGTGCCCCTCGTCTGGGATCCTACAGCCTCTAATTTTGACCCCCCCACACCCCCTCCCATGGTCACATTGGTGGGTCACAGTCCCACCTCCATCAAGGCCCTCGCAAATGAGCCCACACGCCGTTTCCGCAGGGGGTGCTGTCCTCACCCCTTATAGAGCTGCTCCTGGCCCTGCCCCCTTACCCACAGGTCATACTTATCTGGGCTTTGGTCAGCTCCCCTCCCACCCAGACGACAGCTACTGGAGAGGAAGGACTGTGGCCTTAAGGTCGCTGCTGTCTCGGGCCTCAACGTTCCCATTCGTAAAATGGGGTGACACAGGAAGCACCTTGCAGAAACTCAGAAACTGTCATTCGCACCGCCATCGGGGTCCTGCTGGGCCGAATTTGTGGGTGAACTGAGCTTTGGTGGGTGCAGTTCAACCCCTAGGCGAGCCCCTTCCTCGGGTGAGTGTCCTGTTTACGCCCTTCCCGCAGACCGGGTCCCGGAGGCACCCTGTGCCGAGCCCCGGAAGTGGGGTGTCTGTTTACACATAGCAGGTGTTTTCTGTTCCAAGTGCTGCCCACCCCCCCAAGGTCAGCAATCCCTCTCCAGGCTGAGCCTTTCTGGAGGACAGTTGGGCTCCCCCAGGGGAGCTGGGCTGGAGCCTCAAATCTCCTCCTCCATCCGGCAGAGAACCACCCTGGCTGTCTGATCCTATTGGGTTGGGAGCAACTTGTAGGGAAGGAGGGCGAGCCTCTCCCAGTGGGTGACTGGGTGACGGGAACCAGGAGAATAAGGAAGGTGCGTGAGCGGCAGGGGGAGGGGCGGATTTGCCTGCTTCCATCAAGGCGGACCTATTCGTGGGAGGGGGCCCGAGATGAGTTGTCCTACCCCCCACACATGCCCACCTCGCCCTCACTGCCCCTTGGGGGGAGGTGTTGGGGGCCCTCCCTCGGAACCCAGCAGCTCACCTGAGCTCAGACCCAGACCCGGGATGGCACACGCCGTCCCATATGCAGAGACGGAGGAACCGAGGCCAGGGCGGGGAGGGGGCTGGCCAGGCGCACAGAAGGGCTGGGTGGAACAGCCATCTGCCGCTGGAGTGCTTTCATTCACGGGAACCTTCCGTGTGCTGGCCCGGAATCGCGTGCGGGCTACAAGGTGAGGGGCGAAACAGGGGCTTAGAGTCTAGCAGAGTCAACAGGCGACGAGAAGCCCGTGAATAAAGGCCCCACAGCGACAGCAGGGGGGAGGGGCGTGCTGGGATGGGAAAGAAGGGGGCACCCATGCTCACTGACAAACATTTCTGTACATGGGCCCACGTGGGTGTCCCAGGGTTTCTTCCAGAACGTTGCTTTCTTTCTTTCTTTCTGTTTAATGTCTTGTTTATTTATTCTGAGCAGGGGGGAGGAGGAGGGGCAGCGGGAGAGAGGGAGAGACAGAATCCCAAGCAGGCTCCACCCTTGTCAGGGCAGAGCCGGATGCGAAGCAGGGCTTGATCCCACGAACCTGTGACATCACGATCCCAGCCGACATCAGGTCAGACGCCCAATGACCGAGCCACCCAGGCGCCCCTTCCGGAACGCTCCTTAGTTCGCTTATCCTTTCTACGAATGTGGTTGGAACACCTTTGTCGGAAGCAGGGGGCAGAGTAATCATGAGCAAGGTCCAGACTCCTCCTTCTGGCTGTGTGATTTGGGGCAAGGCACTGTCCCTCTCTGAGCCTCCATGGCGTGGCCTCCCTTGTATAAAGGGTGCACACCCCACAAGCCTGTTGGGAAGGGTCCTCGAGATGATGTGTGTAAAGTTCTTGATGTGGGGACCCAGGCCTGACTCTGCTCCAAGCGCCCTTGGCCCCTGACTGCCCTGCTCAGGCCCCCCTACCCCTCTGGTCTCTGCGTGAGCCCCAGTGCCCGGCAGCCCAGCCTTGGGGGGTATGAGCAGTCCCCGTGAGGTGGAGGCCCAGGGCCAGCTGACTGTGATGACAATGCCACCAGGGGACAGTCTGGTTACCCAGCTGGGTACTCAGGGCTCCCGCCTCTCTGGGGTGGAATGTTTCCAGTGGAGATGGTTCTAGAACCACAAGGTCAGTTTGCTTGGGGGAGCCATGGGCCCTGACTCTTGCCTGCTGGGACCCCCTGATTAAAAAAGGAAAATTGACAGGGAGCCTGGGTGGCCCAGTCGGTTAAGCATCCAACTCTTGGTTTCGGGTCAGGTCGCGATGCCCAGTTCGTGAGTTCAAGCCCTGCCCCGGGCTCTGCGCTGTCAGAGCAGAAGCTGCTCAGGATCCTCTCTCTCCCTTCCTCTCCTCCGCTTGCACGCGCGCGCTCTCTCTCAAGATAAATAAACGTAAGAAAAACAAAAAAAGGAAAGCGGAGCACAGCTTCTAAGTACTGACCACCCTCACTGATGTGGGCCAGGCGCTGTGAGATATTCCAACCGCCCCACGAGGCTTCCACAACTCAGGTGACGCACGAAAGAAAAAGAAACTGAGGCTGGGAGGGGGACGCCCCATGCGGCTCCTCTGTGGAAGAGCCGGAATTTACACTCCTCTGAGCCCAAAGCCCGACCTCTTACCCACCAGGTTGCCCCCTGCTTTTGTGTTGTCAGCAGAGAAACAAGTTTGTCCGGCACCCACCTTGCCTAACTCACACCCAACTCCTGTGCGTTACCCACGGGACCTCTGCAGGGAGCCTTGATGTGAGCCCTGGGGCGGGATGCTGAGAGCAGGTGCTCAGCCGAGGGCAGATCATCAGGGGAACTTCCCAGGAAGGGTCCAGAGACCCCAAGATGTCACAACGGGAAGGGACCCCAGGGATCACCACTTTGGCAACCCTGTGTTGCACATACAGAAAAGCTTCAGCTCAGCGAGGTGGAGACACTGGCCCAGGGACCCACAGCAAGGTATTAACTCAGCTGGGGCTAGATGAGAACTGGATTTGGGAACTGGCTGGGGGCTAGATTTGGAACTCAACTTCCTGGGTTCTTGCCAGCTGTAAGCCTAAGTCTCTGGACCCCACCTGCCTCAGTGTCCCTCCCTCTGTAGAATGGAGAGAATCCTAGTTCCTATTTCACAGGCCGTCGTCACAAGAAATAAGTGAATGAACACACCTACTATGCTTAAAAACGGGGGTTGGTGGGGCGCCTGGGCGGCTCAAGGCGGTTAAGCGTCCGCCTCTTGGTTTCAGCTCCGGTCGTGATCTCGTGGTTCATGGGATCAAGCCCCATGTTGGGCGCTGCACGGACAGCACAGAGCCCGCTTGAGATTCTCTCTCTCTTCTCTCTCTCTCTGCCCCTCCTCTGCTCTCTCTCTCTCTCTCTCCTTCAAAATAGATCAATAAACATTTAAGAAAAAAGCAGGCCGGTATACAGTAAGCATGCAACAGACGTGAACGGCCACCTGTCGTTCTCAGTCTCCTGGTTTCTAGTGCGGGCGGTACAGACCCATCGGCCCAATGAGCCTTCAGTGTCACCTACTCCGGACGAGGCGCTCTGCCGACACTGAGGACCGAGCCTGTCCCTGCTAATGCTGCCAGTCTAGCCAGGAAACACACCTGAAACCCGAGGTTGGCCAGATGAGGGGCAGAAGGCACCGTCCCGGGCAGAGGGAGGAACATGCCTGAAGACCGGAGGCAGGAAGGACAGAAAGCTGTCCCGCCTGGAGAGAGGGTCCACATGGCTGGAGTTCAGGATCAAAGGTGAAGAGAAGGGACAGGCAGCGCCGGCCAGTCATCCCACTGGCTTGGCCTAGAGGGCCCGCGGGACGCGGAGGGGGGCAGAGAGAGACTGGGAGCCCCACCCGGACAGGGACAGGGGCTGTGGGTGCAGGATGAAGGGAGCGGACGCCTGGGGTCTGGGTAAGTATTGAGCTAGTGGCTGGGGAGGAGGGATCCGGGATGGACTTGGGATCCGGCCGGGGTCCTGGCGCATGGGCTGGAAGCGACGGTCAGGAGTTTAAGTTCAAGGGGTGGGAAAGACCTTGCATCCAGCTTGGGCCACTCCAGCTGCAGCAGCACCCAGGGACCTTGACAGCCCCCTCAGACTTCAGCTCCAGGCTTTAGGGAACAGCGCCTCTGGCCCTTCTCTCAATAAGCCCTTCCTTGTGGGGCAAGGAATCCTTGTGATCAAGGAGACATGCCCACGTGGATCCATCATCTGGGCACCTGGGATCCTGGAATTTCCTGCTCAGTGGCCCCCAGCCTACTTCCTGGGTCCACCCTCCCGAGGATGGTCTGAGCTGGCCATTTGGACATTCCTGGGCTCTAGAGGTGGCCAAGAGGTGGCTGTTTGCCAGGGGTGTGGACGGAATTTACGCACGCAGGCTGGAGCGGCCATGCCTGAGCACACAAAGCCCCCCGCAGAAAAAGCCGAAACGTGGGGCTGAACGAAAAGGCAGGCCGGGCGAGCAGCTGTTGGCCAGGGCTGACTCTCCCCACTCTGCTTCTTCTAGCATGGACCCCAGGAGTCTGAGACTTCTAAACACAAACCCACCCTCCCAGGTGTATTTGTCCTCAGGAAGGTGTATTTGTCAAGGAAGGAGGATGGAACATATTTTATTTAGCAGTTTCTTAGCTTGATTTATAACTTGTAAATACTTAGACCTGAGGTATGTGGGCCTCTGTTTGTACTCCTGCCCCCCCACCCCTCTCCCAGGTACTGCCCAGAAAGGATCAGCCTCCCTGGGCCCCGTCTAGGCATCCAGTGGCTGACCTTGACCAGGAGGCTGACTCTTGGGGAACTCCCAGGCTTCCCTCCCAGACCCCACAGTGCTTCCTCCAGTCCTTCTGCCTTTGTTCACCTCCAGCCCCTCCTCCTCCAGGAAGCCTTCCCTTCCCGGAGGCCCTGGCGGTCTAGCTTGTGGCTGATGTTTTTGGCCACAGGGGCGTGCGGTGGTCTAACTGGCTAGGATGTGAGTCGAGTCTCCTAGAAGCAGCACCTCCCAGTCGAAGCAGTATCTTGCATTGGGTAGGAGGCTGGCTCAGAACGCACACAGACTCGAGGTCAAATCCCAGCCCTGTGACTTTCTTGCTGTGTGACCTTGGGAGGCGTCTTCGCTGCTCTGAGCTGGTTTTCCACTTCTGAAAACCCATAATCGTAACTGTACCTCTTGCGGCGAGGAGGCAATGTGGAACGCGGAGCCCACGTGTGCCCAGCACTTGGCAAGTACTGGGAAGGGAATTAGGAAGGGCAGGAGTTACATCACTCGCTTCTTTTCACAGCTGAGAAAACAAGCAGAGGAGGTTCAGCGAGGTGAGGCCGGTTGCCCAAGGTCACACAGCCTGTAGCGGGGCAGGGGCCCAAGCCATGCTGTGCGCCCTGCGCTCTGATCACTGAGCCCTAGGGCCCGGGCCTGCCCCCACGTTACCCTTCCCGAGCTCCGTGGCCCTTGGGCGCCTGAAGGCCGCGTGGGGCCGCGGGGACAGGTGGCAGGGCCAGGGCCCAGCCCGCGGGGCGGGAGGGGTTAACCGGCTCCGCCGCATTGGGCCGGCCTCCGGGGGAACCAGCCAATGGGCGCGCGCCGCGATGAGGTAATGCCGGGCCCGCGAGGAGTGGGCGGGGCTGGCGGGGACCTCGCCTAGCTCGCGTTCCTTCTCTCCCCACAACCCCCTCACCTTTGACCCTGATGTCCCCTCCCCGGCCTTACGCCAGCAGAAACCCCCGTGCTGGAGCTGAGGGTCTCGGGCGGGGGTGGGGGTGGGGGGGCTGGGTCCCTAAGGTCTTCGGCAGGACCCCGGAGACGGCTAGCCTCCTCCGGGCCTCAGTTTCCCATTTTGCAAGACGGGAGCCCTCGATCGCTGAAGGCTCCGCCGGAAGTGGACGTCCTTGGATCTCAGGACAGTTTTCAGCCCCTCCGTGACCTTGGCCCAGGCTTTAGCGGGTGCAGCAAGGAGCCTCGCCGGCCCAGTCACACCCTCCACGTGGCCCCGACCCGTCATCCCCTCCCTCTCCCTTAGGTATCCGCGCCTGACACACCCCTCCCTGCCCCCCCCCCCCATGTCCCTTCGCTGTCGCCAAGCCCCGATTTAGCTGCAGAAGCAGCCGGACTTGGCGGTTTAGCAGTCGGAGGTCAAAGTTCAAGGTTAATTGGGCGCCTGCCGCGTGCTGCTCAGAGCCTGGGGCCTGGACGCCGCCCGGCAGGCCTCCAGGGCTGCCCGCGCCCCGGGGGGCGCGCGCCTTCCGCCTTTGGCCGTCCGCCTCCCGGGCACGAAGCGGTTAAAGCTTTTCCAGCCGAGCTGGCACTGCCGCCGCGGCCGGGCTTATTAGCTCGCGGGGAGGGGGCGGTGGGGGAGAGGAGGGGCTGGAGTTGAGAACCGCAGAAAGCTATTCTCAGGGGCTCCCAAGTGTGGGGAGGGCGGCTCAGCAGGAGCTGCGGCTTCCCAGAAAGTTGATTATTTTTAACCCAGGAAGAAGAAAGGAAGGAGGCGAGGGAGAAGGACTCAGAAAAAAGAGAGGATTGCAGAGGAGAGGAGAGGAGAGGAGAGGATGGGGAAGGGGCAAGGAGAGAGGGGAGAGGAGAGAGGAGAGGAGGAGAGCAGAAGAGAGGGCAGTGGAAGGGAGGGGCCGGGATGGGTTGGCAGGGGGTAATGGAGGGGAGTGGAAGGAGAGGCCAGACCGGTGGAGTGGGGGGAAGCCAGCTGGCAGGGGTCTCTGGGGGGGCATGGATGTGGAGGGGCACTGCCACCCTCCTCAGCCTCTCCCTGCACCCCTCTGTTTCTTTTGCCAGGCTCCCGGGCTCCGTGGGGCTCTCCTGCCACGCCCACCCGAGGCTGCCCATCCTGGCCTTGCCACCCCGAGCTAGAGCCGTGCCCTTCAGGGTATCACCAACCCAGGGCTGTGCAGGGCACCAGGCTCGGAGAGTGGGGCGCCCCGAGGCAGCCGCAGCCCTGCCTTAGGGTGACAAGTCCTTGCCCGCGTGGTGACCTCTGGGGGATGGGGCAGGAGCGCTGCCCTGAAAAGCTCATGGTCCCCAAAGGGCAAGGTTTCTGGAGGAGAGGGCGGAAGGCACCCAGGGTTCCTTTTCTCCAGCCTTGGGGTAGAGCCAGGCTGAAAACCAAGCCCAGAGAGGGACCTTAAGGGAGGGTGCTGGGACAATGACAAACAAGACAGATACAGCCGGGCCCACAAGGCTCACAAGTCCTGCAGGACATGCAGAAGCTGCACAAACCATTATGAATAATGCATTAAATAACAAGAGGGCAGGGGGCTGGGAGGGCTGGTCCCAGGGGCCTGATCTCTGCGGGGGTCATAGGAGGGCTCCCTGAGGGCCCGGAGTGGCTAACTAGGTGAAGAGTGACCAGCTGAGGGGGCAGGGGCAGCATGGATGGGGTCCCAGGGCAGAGACTCGAGAGGCTAAGAGAGATGGGATCAGTGTGGCCCAAGACTGTGGCCTCTGTCCTGGAGGTGGCTGGATGTTTTGGGGAGAGTTCCAGAAAGCGGAGGGAGGAGTCCCGATGCGCAGGATGGAGGGGGGCGTCTGTATGACTGAAGCTGGCGAGGGGTCCAGCTCTGGGGTCGCCTGCGGACGTGAGTGTGTGCGTGTGTCCCTTGCACTGAGCGTCCTGCCCTCCACTTGAGGCAAGACCCAGGGGGACACATTCAAGCCCTCCAGGACCAGGAATGGCCTGGCCAGGCCAGGAGAGGATGGATGGAGGAGGACCCTGCCCCCCACCCCCACCCCGCCGGCTAGAAGGCCAGAACCGCCTCCTCTACCCCTTGTGACTCTAGAACCCAGGACCAGCAAGGAGCAGGAGTGGGAGAGGGGCGGTGTCCTGGGCTATGGGCTGGAGGACAACGTCTGCACCCTCATGACTGCAGGGTGCCGAGAAGGCCTCCTTGTGCCATCAGAGTTACCCACGCACTTCCCGCTCAGGTCCCAGGGTCTCTGCTCCCAGGATGGGAAGGGCAAGAATAATGACAGCCATGGAGAAACGATGGGGGGGCCAGGCTCTTAGTAAAGATGGGGTCTGTCCGGGGTCACCTTCGGCCCTGAAGTTTCTGCATCAGTAAAATGAGGGGCGTGGGCTGCAGACTTCCGAGGTGCAAGAGTTAGACTTGCCCCCATCTGCCCCGGGTGGGGGGACAGGGGCAGGCGGCAGTATGGTTCCTATGCTGCAGATGAGAAAACCAAGGCTCAGAGGAAGGTGGGGGGCGGGGGGCACACGGGGGGGGGGGCGGGTCGCCTTCTCAGGCCTGCTTCTCTCCTCGGGGGATTCGGTTCCCACAGCCACTGCCCTCCAAATAAAGAAGTGAGTTGCAGAAGGCGTTCCCCCTCCGGGATACCGTCCTCTCCCTCCCTAAAACCCACTCGGTGACCCCGGGTTGGCCCTCTGGGCCCAGGAGGCGTCCGGTCCCCATCGGGCATCTCTGAGCTGTGCTTTCTCGCTGGAGGAGCACAAAGGCGGGTAGCCGGGCAGAGAAAGAGCCCGACAGGCGAGGAGCCGGCTCCACGGGCGCTTTTCTCCCCGCTTTCTTCCTCTCTCGGCTCTTTGTTAAGCTCCCTTTCAGCTGAGCCGGCAGAGCCTGGGTGTTCCAAGCTGACAATAATTGCTGCGTCTAGACAGTGTCTGGTTAGGAGTCCTCCCTCTCCCGCGCCTCCCCGGCCTCCCCGAGGCTCCCTTTCCCAGCCCTGCGGCCCTGCTCCACGCCCCCCTCCCCCGTTTCCCACACCCCTCCCCGGCCGGCCCCCCCCCAGACCCCCACCCTTGTCCCGCCTCCCCGCCTCCCCCCTGCTCACACTTTCTTGTCTCTCTCTCCCTCTCCCCACACCACCCTTGGGCGGGCACACACTCCCTTCCTTCCTCAAGGCCTGAGATCCCCGGGGGGGGGGGCAAAGATGGTTTTGCGTCCCATTTCACGAGTTCTAAGGTCTGTTCCTGCCCCAGCTCAGATTGGCAACTCTGGAAGATTCCCCAGGAGCTAGAGTTTCCTCACTGGTGTCGGCATCGAGGCCCTCGGGGTGTCCAGACAGTAAGAATAACACACAGCGTTTGCTCAGCCCTCTCTCCGCTCTGGCCACCGTGCTAACTCTGTACAAACATTCATTTATGTAATCCGCCCAACATTTTTTTAATCTCTCTAGGAGAGAGAGAGAGAGAGGGAGAGAGGGAGAGAGAGAAAGGGACTGAGTCTGTGATTTGTCCCACTTTGCAGATGAGGAAACTGAGACCCAGAGAGGCTAAGTAACTTACCCAAAGTCACAGAGCCAGCAAGTAGAGGAACCCAGATGTGAGGCCACAGAGGCTGGGTCCAGCCCCAGGAATTACCAACACTGGGAACATTAAATGCTTACTGAATACCTGGGGCTGAGATCTGCACTTTCCAGGTATTATTTCCTTTAGCCTCACAACACCGTTAGATAGGAGCCAAGATGAGGTCCATTATACAGACCGAAAGGGGATGGCCGAGGGCTGCTGGGTGTGGCCAGATGGTGACCTAACTGGGTGTTAGAGAAGCCTAGTAATCCAGGACCTTGCTGTGGTTGCATGGAAAAGGCTTCATGTGAAGTAGGAGACCAATAAATGCTTTATACCGTTTCCCACGTCTCCCCTCTGGGCTTTCTCGAGCGCCTCCTGGGCACGCAGCCCTCGCCAGGCTGGGGGAGACAGGGGCCAAGGTGGGGCTCTGGCATCACGAGATCTCGGCCTAGAGGAGGCTGGCGAGTCAGCCAGCACGAGGGGCACAGGGCCTCTGGGAGCCACGGGGAGGGGCCCTACATCCAAGAAGGATTCCTGGAGGAGGTGGAATCAAGACCGGTTAGAGAGGATGAGTGTAAGAGTTAGGCCTAGAGGGGAGGGAGAGGTGTCACACATACGAAGGCCCCTAAGTGAGAGAGGAATAGGGTAATCTCAGAGGACAGGGGAACCCTTGTCAGGCTGACCGGGAGTGGGGGGACCAGGGAGGGAGGTGGGGGGAGCCGCAAGGCTGGAGCCCAGACGACAGGAGGGGCGCCGATGGCCAGGCCGCCTGAGAGCTGGCGCTCATCCCCAGGCGGGCAGGCAGGACCGTGGCGGGGCGGGCTGGCTGGATTGGAGAGACCCGACAAGTCACACAGAGATGGCCTCCTCCGATGTCAGGAGGGGCCTCCGAGAAGTGTCTTCAATGCCATTCCAGACACGGGAATCGGCGTGGGCCAGGGCCCCCGAGGCCCACGTAGCCAGGTACGCTCCCAGAGACCGTGGGGCCACGTACGGAAGGGCCTTCAGAGGCAAGGGATAGGTCACAGCAAAGGTTTGGTGGGTTCATTGGGAGGATTCATCTAGAACCTTGGCAGGACGGCTCCGAAGGGCAAATCTGGAGGCAGGGAGGCCGGGAAGATAAGCTCGGTGCCCGCCACTTCTGGGTCTGTCTCAGAGCCGCGTGGCCACAGGCCCGGGTCGTGGCTTCTCCGGGGGGGGGTGCTGTGCCTTGACCTGCTGCCGGGGGCTCAGGGGCTGGGAGAGGAGGCGAACGGGAGGGCAGGCCCGCGCTGCGTAAGGCAGGTGGGGACGGTCCAGCAGCGCTCATGGCAAAGACCCGGATCGCGCACAGGCCTGTCATCCCTGCCCCCAAGTCCCGGGCAGATGGTTCGAGAACTCGGCGTGTTTCCAGTCGGAGGAAGACGGTATGACACATATAAGCACGTATTTCCCGACACCCCCGATAGGTGTGGGGCAAGCCCCGTAATCAGACACCCTCCATGTGTGCGGCTGAGCATGTCAGCGAAGATTGTAGCTACTCCCCGAATCTCCGTGTCTCGCGATGGGACCGCAGCTCCCCCGGGGCCGCCCTGAGGGTCCCACGCCCCCCACGACACCGTCCTGCCAGCCGCGCGCCTCAGACGCAGGTTCCCGCGCCGCCTCCCCACCCTCTGCACCCAGCCAGCCGCTCTTTTCTGGAACGTTCCTCTCCAGACATCTCCCAAGATGGCTTTGTCACTTCCTTCCGGGCTCTGCTCAAACACCACCTCCCCAGCGAGGCTCACCCTGGCCGTGCCTGTCTCCTCCCACCCCCCCTTGGTCTCCTTTCCTTCTCAGCACCTACCACCTGACATTTTCATGGACTCAGTGACTCATTTGTTAATTGTCTGCTCTTGGCTGTCACCGGCTATGCCCCCAGCATCTGGGGCAGTACCTGAACGGCAGCAGTCTGTCCAAGTGGCCAGCACATCCACGAGGCTCAAGAAAGCCCAGCTGGTGGCATCGCCATGTCTGGGGTCATTGATGCCGCTGCTATTTTTATTATTATTATCATTATTATGTCGCTGAGCTGATCCCAGGCCTTGGTCCTCCGGCCTGTGAAATGGGCGTCTTGGGGACCGGGACATCAGCCACCGGAAGCCCCCCCACCTCGATCAGGTGGCTGCGGGAGAGACAAAGAACACTCCCCACCCACCTGGGGGAGCCTGCGCCCCTCACTGGAGAGACAGAGAGGCCCAGGAGAAGCTTGGAGAACGCCAGCCCCAACCCCCCCCCCCCAAGAGCTGGGCTGCCAGAAGGCCATACATAATTCATTGCCAAATGGGGCCGCGGGCGGCTCTCCGCGTGGCGCGCCGGGGGCTCACTCTGCGCCTGGCACTTTGCTGACTGCTCCTTACACGTGGGTTCATTGCATTTTCTCGGATTCGCAGGGTGCGATCCTGCCCCCCCCACCCGTCTCACCCAGGGGGAGCCTGGGGTTCAGAGGATGGGGTGACCGCTAGAGTCACGCAACGTCTCAGGGGCCAAGCTGGGCCTCAGGTCAACACACTGGATTCGGATCCCCACTCACCCACCGCCTCTCTGTGGAGGGAAGAGACAGCCCCGGGGAGGGCCTGGCGCGGGGGCCAGGAAGGACCCTCGCACACAGGGCAGGCGGAGGACCGGCCGGATGACGGCGGGGCCGAGGAAGGCTGGGGGCGGGCATGGCGCCCCCAGCCCCCAGCGCCCGCCTCCCCACGCCTTCCTCCCCCTCTACGGCCACCAAGAGCACTGGCTGTGGAGTTTCAGGGGCTCGGTTTGCTCAGCTGTACAATGGGGATAAGAAGACCTCGGCCCCGGGGCCGGGAGACGATGCAGACGCGAGTTGGCCCCCAAAGCGGCACCTGCCGAGGGGCAAAGCCGATCTCCACAGGCTCCGTGCTCTGCGGCTGTGTTTCGAGAACATTTTTGAAGTAACCACATTTTAGCGGCGGAGGGCAGGTTAGACATTGTTGGGGACTCGGGACGGCTGGATGGGGGTGAAACGGGGTGTGGTTAAAAAGGAACAACAGGGGCGCCTGGGTGGCGCAGTCGGTTAAGCGTCCGACTTCAGCCAGGTCACGATCTCGCAGTCCATGAGTTCGAGCCCCGCGTCGGGCTCTAGGCTGATGGCTCAGAGCCTGGAGCCTGTTTCCGATTCTGTGTCTCCCTCTCTCTCTGCCCCTCCCCCATTCATTCTCTGTCTCTCTCTGTCCCAAAAATAAATAAACGTTGGAAAAAAAAAAAAAAAAAAAAGGAACAACAGCAGAAACCCTGGTGGTGACGGAAAGGTTCTGTGTCCCGTCATGGAGGGCGCGCAAGCCCGGGACAGAAGCGTGGACACCTAAGTGCGCCCGCAGAAGAGACCAGGAAGCCTGAGTGAGCGGGCTGGGCTGCGTCGTGCCCGTGCCCCAGCTGTGACACTGTCCTGTGGTTTAGCTAGAACGTTCTGTCCGGAGCAAGGGCTGGCGGGCAGCGGGGGGGGGGGGGGGGGGGGGTGGGGGGGATGGGGAGGAAGGGTACCTGGGATCTCTCGGTATCCGTTCTTACAACTGCAGGCCGACCTACAGTTCACGCAATAAAAATTTCGAGTAGAAAATGTCATCTGGGGCGCCTGGGTGGCTCAGTCAGTTAAGCGCCCGACTTCGGCTCGGGTCACGATCTCCCGGTTCGTGGGTTCCAGCCCCGCGTCGGGCTCTGTGCTGACGGCTCGGAGCCTGGAGCCTGCTTCGGATTCTGTGTCTCCGTCTCTCTCTGTCCCTCCCCTGTGCCCGCTCTGTCTTTCAAAAACGAATAAACGTTAAAAAAACATTAAAAAAAAAAAGAAAGAAAATGTCATCTGCGTCTGCCCTCGAAAGGGTTAAGGGAGTTGCTGTGTGCTGTTTTCCCCCATCACAGTGTCCAGGCCAGGGACCAGGGACCAGGGACCAGGGACCAGAGGGCATTAGCCTGACAGCTGGAGTCTTCCCCCACTGAACTGTCCTTTCTGCCTCACGGTGAGCATCCCCAGTCTTTGTTCCAGAATGTTCCTGTCCTCTTCCGCCTTCCCATAGACAGGAATTCAATAGTGCCCCATAAGACTCTAGAACAGACTCTGGAAAACACAAGGAAAGCCTTTGTCATTAATCTCCTGTCTGCATCGGGTGGGGAAACCCAGCCATTCGCGGAGGCTCTCGGTCCGGATGGCGGGAACAGTGACCCCCCACCCCGCGGTCTCCTGCCTCCGGGAGAGTTCGGGGCAATGCTGAGGGGCAGGTAAGCGGGTCCCAGACCTACCCCGCTCTGCCTCCCGTGTGACTCTAGACGATCCCTATCCTCTCTTTCATTCTTAAATTCCTTACTTGAAGCACAAAGCAATTGGACGAGATGGTCCTTTTTTTTTTTTTTAAGTTGATTTATTTATTTTGAGAGAGAGAGAGAGAGCACAAGTGGGGAGGGGAGGGCAGAGACAGTATGGATCCCAAGCAGGCTCCGCGCCATCAGCTTGACGTGGGGCTTGAACCCACAAACCGTGAGATCGTGATCTGAGCCGAAATCAAGAGTTGGACGCTCAACCGACTGAGCCCCTCAGGTGCCCCTGAACTAGATTATCCTCAAGGATGGGGATGGCCCCTATGTCGCTGGCCAAAGAGGACTTTCTTTCACATCCCATGTGACCGGACAGGAAGGCCCCCGGGGCCTTCCCTGCACGTGACCTTGGGCCCTCCCCGCCTTGCAGCATCAATATAGTGAGAGGGTTACACAGCTCAGGTCATTAAGTCATTCGCCAAACATCCATTGTCTTCTCCGGCACTGACACTAGACAAAAAGATAGCATCCTTGCCTTCGTGGAACTTGCGATCCGAGGGGAAAAGAATGCCACAAATACATCGAAAATTGTGGATTGTGACATTGGGCAGATTATGGATAGATTGTGAGATGATGCAGATTTTAAGATTATGCCAAGAAGGACAAGGCTCAGCTGGGCCAGGGTGTGCTTCAGGGCCATAGTGAGGGACTCCCTGAGGAGTGATAATTAGGCGGAGGGTCGGAGCAGAGCGGGGAATTCACTCTAAGCCAAGGCGGGGGGGGGGGGGGGGGGCCCGGGTAGTGACTGCTCCAAAACAGGGGGCGCAAGAACTGGGGGCCTGTGTAGACAGACCCTGGGCTGTGAGAGATCAGAGTCCAGAAAGAGGCCACGCTTCACCATGGGGGCAGGTGCACATGGGAGGCGAGCCTGGGGGGCCAGAGCTCCAGGCTGAGGAGGCTCACCTCCACCTTCCGACAGAAGGGGTCCTCAGAGATGCATTAAGCAGGGGCGGGGGGCGGGGGGGGGGGGGGGGGTACCAGATTGGAGGTGTGTTTACCAAGAGGAGAAGGGGATCTCATGGGCCCTCGTTGTTGCCCTGAATCATTTTCACTGTGGTGTTCCTTAAACCAGTACGAACATAAAACGAGGCACAAATTCCCTGTAGCTCTTAGCCAGCCATAACACCAAGACGAATTGGTCAATCGAATACAGAATCAATTCAAATCGGATTAATTTTATGTGATGCATTCCGTCTTTGGTTTGAAGCCCTGTCACCAGCTGACAGTACAAACGTGGCCCGACCACTGTGGCTTTGAGTTTGCGGGGCCGGGCGGATTGGCCTTTGAGATCGATAATCGGCGGGCAACTCCAGAAAAAATTGGAGGTGGGAGGAGTAGTTCCATTAAAGCACTTCCCGAGGGAATATCCGAAGGACCCGCAGATGCGTGAAGAGGTGCTCAGCGTCCTGACTCATCAGGAGAAACACAAATTAGGACCATCAGCACGGCTCAAGTGAAGGAGGCTGACAGAATCGAGTGCTGGCGGACGTGGGGAGCAACCGGAACCCCTTACAGCCAGAGGAAATGTGAATTGGCAAAAGCATCTTGGGAAGCGTGTGCTGGGTCTACTCAACCTACACGTGCCCTGTTCTCTGAGCCAGCACCCCTGCCCCGGGGCAGAGACCCGACAGAACTACCTCCGTGCGTCCGCCAAAGGACGTGACCTGGAATATTCTCAGAGGCACCATTGGTCGTGACCTGGAACATTCCCAGTGGCACCGTTGGTCACGGCCATAAATGGAATGAATCCAACCATCCTGCAGCTGTAGGCGAGATAGGATAAATGAATTGTAGACTATCCGGGTGATGGATGATGGGCCCGCCTTCAAGATGGACGATCTAAAACCATACACAGCCACGTAAGCGAGGCTCACAGACATCATGTGCAAAGGATGTCTTTTATATAAACCACGGAAACAGGCACAATTGGTCCGTGGCGTTAGACATCAGGGTAGATGGAGATTGCCCTCGTGGGAAGGAGGGGTGGCGACCGGGGATTTGGAGAAGGAGGAGACCAATGGACCGGACAATGGGGAAGTGGCTAGAAACAGCACTTTGGTTCTCAAGGCTCTGAATTCAGCCGAAAGGCCAGACGTGGGGCAGGGGGAAGGGCCCAAGAAGTGCGGCTTCGGGTCCCCCGGTCCCCCTTTCCTTGCCCACACAGACTACCAACTAGCAAGCGGTAACCTAGGCCACAGCCCACATTGGCTGACAAAGCCCAAGGCACCTCGTCCTCCTCCAGCCCCATGACCCTGCCTTGCTCTTATCACCACAACCTGTTGACCCAAGGGTGCCTTGGCTCGACCGGCGGGAGCTAGGGGGAAGAAAGGGGTTGGGCTGACAGGCCAGCAGTGGGAGCTCCTCTGGGGGAGAGGCCTCACCGACAGTGCTGGGGCACCGGACGTTGGTGGGCAGACCCCTGGCCCCAGCGTCCGGGGAAGGAGTGGGCACTGGGAAGCATGAGGCAGACGCACTGGCACAAGCCGTCGACCCCAGCCGGCCTCAGGCGAGCTCAGGCTCAGCCCTGGCTCTGGTGTCTCACTTGTGCCTTCACCTCCCCTCCCCGGCTGCTTTAGAGTGGGTCAGGGAGGAAGGCCATTCTCTGCTCCGGAACAGGGGACAAATGACCCACGTGCCGCTGCCAGTAAGAAGGGCCTCGTCTGTCCGTGTGAACCTGGTGCTCCACAGAGGCCAGGTGGATGAATACTCTACAGGCAGGATGCTGTGTGGACAGCCAATGGGGGCCTCCCCACCGGAAGCTCGCTGACAGGCTTCCGGAAGAATGGGATTGTAAACCATGGGTTCCGAGTTTAGAGGGAGAGACACAGAATCCGAAGCAGGCTCCAGGCTCTGAACTGTCAGCACAGAGCCCAACGCGGGGCTCGAACCCACAAACGGTGAGATCATGACCTGAGCTGAAGTCAGTCGCCCAACTGACTGAGCCACCCAGGCGCCCCTTCTTTGTGCCTCCTTTACTGTCTTCTGTTGGACCAATCATGTATTTATAAATGTTCCATTCTGTCCCATCTGTTGACTTTTTAGCTATACCTGTTCATATCTTTGGTTGCTCTAGGAGGGGTTATGCTATGTACTCTCACATTATCACAGTTTCCCTTTCAGAAATAAAGTACCACTTCATGTATTCTGTAAGAACTTCACCAACGTGGAATTTTATTTTTTTCCCTCTCCTGTCTTTTGTATTATTGTGGCCATCGATTTCACGTTTCTGTATGGTAAATCCCAGAATGCACTGATATTTTTGCTGTAAGGAGTCCGTCATTTTGAAGGAAGTTCCGAAAAGAAAAATTTGTCTTCCGTATCCACTCACATCTCTGCAAACCTGAAATTCTATCTGGTGAATAATTTCCCTTAGACCTAAAGACTTTTCTTTGGCATTTCTGATCATACGGGTCTCCTGGCAACATTTTCTGTCTTTTTTTTTTTTTTTTTTTTGAGAGAGAGGATGGGGGGCTGGCGGGCAGAGGAAGAGACTGAGAATCTTTTTTTTTTAATTTTTTTTCAACGTTTTTTATTTATTTTTGGGACAGAGAGAGACAGAGCATGAACGGGGGAGGGGCAGAGAGAGAGGGAGACACAGACTCGGAAACAGGCTCCAGGCTCCGAGCCATCAGCCCAGAGCCCGACGCGGGGCTCGAACTCACGGACCGCGAGATCGTGACCTGGCTGATGTCGGACGCTTAACCGACTGCGCCACCCAGGCGCCCCAAGAGACTGAGAATCTTAAGGAGGCTTTTCACCCAATGCAGAGCTGATCCCACAACCGTGAGATCATGAACTGAGCTGAAATCACCCAATGGATCCACCCAGGCACCTCATCTGTTTTCATTTATTCAAAAATTAAAAATTTTTTCCATTTGCAAAGACATCTCACTGATAACATTCTAAATTAACAGAAGTTTTCCTTTCATCATTTTTAAGGTATTGCTCCATTGTCTCCTGACTTGCATTGTTTTAATGAGAAGTCTGTTGTCTTTCGCATCATTGATCTTCTGTGCATAATAGTCTTGTTTTTTTTTTTTTTGTTTTTTTAGTTTTTTTTGTTTGTTTTGTTTTCTTCAGCTGCCTCCCAGATTCTCTCTTGATTGTTGGTTTTCAGCAGTCTGACCATGATATGCCTAAGTATGGTCTTCTTTGTTATTTATCACGATTGGGGCTTACGGAACTTCCTTGATTGTTTTTTCAAGATTAGAAGATCAGCAGCTAATATTTCCTCACATGCTTTTTCTCTGGCCTATTATCTCTCTTTCCTCCTCTGGGACTCCAATTCAATGTGTGTTAAGCCTGCTTGATCCTAGGGTACCAGCGTGGCTCAGTCGGTTAAGTGTCTGACTCTTGATTTCAGCTCAGGTCATGATCTCACAGTTGTTGGGTTTGAACCTGCATCGGACTCTGTGCGGACAGTGCAGGGCCTGTTTGGGATTCTCTCTCTCTCTCCCTCTCTCTATGCCCCTCCCCAGCTCACACACCCTCTCTCTCTCTAAATAATATTGACTTGTCTTTACATTTACTGGTCCTATTTTATTGGGTCTAGTCCTATCCAGTGGATGTTTACATGGCTTTTAATCCCATCCAATGGATGTTTGACTTTTGAGATATCAATCTTAAGTTAGAATTTGATCTGATTCTTTTTTATTATTTTTATTTTATTTATTTTGAGAGACAGAGAGTGAGAGAGAGAGAGAGAGCAAGTGGGGGAGGGGCAGAGGGAGAGGGAGAGAGAGAATCCCAAGCAGGTTCTGCACTGTCAGCACAGAGCCTGACACAGGGTTCAATCTCATGAACCATGAGATTATGACCTGAGCCAAAACCAAGAGTCAGATGCTTAACCGACTGAGACACCCAGGTGCCCCAGATCTGATTCTTTAAACAAACAACAAAACAAAACAAAACAAAACAACAACAACAAAACTTCCTTATCTCCTGGGTTATGGGTTGATATATGCCCTCTCCCAAAATGATATGCTGAAGTCCTAACCCCTAAACCCCTAGTACCTCATAATATGACCTTATTTGGAAATAGGGTCATACAGATGTAATTAGTTAAAATGAGGTCATACTGGAGTAAGGGGGGGTCCTCCACCCAATATGATTGGTTTCCTTATAAGAAAAGGAGAGAGACACAGAGAAAATACCACATGAAGAGGGAGGCAGAGATTGGAGTGATGCATATACAAGCCAAGGAACATCAAGAATTGCCAGCCATCTGGGGCGCCTGGGTGTCTCAGTCAGTTAAGCATCCGACTTTGGCTCAGGTCACGATCTTGCGGTCCGTGAGTTCGAGCCCTGCATCGGGCTCTGTGCTGACAGCTCAGAGTCTGGAGCCTGCTTGGGATTCTGTGTCTCCCTCTCTCTCTGCCCCTCCCCCGTTTGTGCTCGCTCTCTCTCTCTCTCTCTCTCTCTCTCAAAAAATAAACATTAAAAAAAAAAAAAAAGAATTGCCAGCCATCACCAGAAGCTAGGAGACAGGCATGGGACAGATTGTCTCTCAGAAATCTCAGAAGGAAGTAACGCTGTCAACTCCTAGATTTCAGACTTGTAGCCTCCAGAAGTGTGAGGGAATAAATTTCTGTTGTTGTGAGCCCCCCAGTTTGCAGCACTTTGTTCCAGCAGCCCTAGGAAACTAATGCACTCCTAAAATTTCTCGTGTTTTCATCCGTTATAATTGCCTTTCCCCGTACATTCTTTAACAAATGTATCATAATGATTTAAAAGTGTGCTTACTAATTCCAACATCTGGGTTGTCTTTGATCTGTTTCTACTGAACTAAAAAATATATCTTGTCAGGGCGCCCGGATGGCTCAGTCAGAGGAGCATGTGACTCTTGATCTCGGGTTTGTGAATTCAAGCCCCATGTTGGGTGTAGAGATTATTTAAGAATAAAATATTTTAGGGGCGCCTGGGTGGCGCAGTCGGTTAAGCGTCCGACTTCAGCCAGGTCACGATCTTGCGCTCCGCGAGTTCGAGCCCCGCGTCGGGCTCTGGGCTGATGGCTCAGAGCCTGGAGCCTGCTTCCGATTCTGTGTTTCCCTCTCTCTCTGCCCCTCCCCCGTTCATGCTCTGTCTCTCTCTGTCCCAAAAATAAATAAACGTTGAAAAAAAAATTAAAAAAAAAAAAAAAGAATAAAATATTTTAGGGTCACCTCGGTGGCTCAGTTGGTTAAGCGGCCGACATCAGCTCAGGTCACGGTCTCACAGCTCGTGAGTTCGAGCCCCTCATCAGGCTCTGCGCTGACAGCTTGGAGCCTGGAGCCTGCTTCAGGTTCTCTGCCTCCCTCTCTCTCTCTGCCCCTCCCCCGCTTGCACTTTGTCTCTCTCTCTCTCAAAAATAAAGAAACATTAAATAATAAATAAATAAAATATTTTAGGGGCACCTGGGTGGCTCAGTAGGTTGAGTGTCTGACTTCAGCTCAGGTCATGATCTCACAGTCTGTGAGTTCGAGCCCCACGTCGGGGTCTGTGCTGACAGCTCTGAGCCTGAAGCCTGCTTTAGATTCTGTGTCTCCCTCTCTCTCTGTCCCTCCCTTGCTCGCACTCTGTCTCTCTCTCTCAAAAATAAACATTTAAAAAATTTTTTAAATAAAATAAAAAATAAAATCTTTCAATGGGGCACCTAAGTGGCTCAGTCAGTTGAGTGTCTGACTTCAGATAAGGTCATGATTTCACAGTTCATGGGTTCAACCCCACCTCAGGCTTTGTGCTGACAGTACGGAGCCTGCTTCAGATTCTCTGTCTCCCTCTCTCTCCTCTCTCTGCCCCTCCCCCGCTCATGCTGTCTCAAAAATAAACATTAAAAAAAATTTTTTAATAAAAAATAAAGGGGCACCTGGGCGGCTCAGTCGGTTGAGTGTCTGACTTCAGCTCAGGTCATGATGTCGCGTTTGGGGGTTTGAGCCCCGCACTGGGCTCTGTGCTGACAGCTCAGAGGCTGGAGCCTGCTTCAGATTCTGTGTCTCCCTCTCTCTCTGCCCCTCCCCTGCTCGTGCTCTGTCTCTCAAAAAATAAAATTAAAGAACATAATAAAAAATAAAACAAAATCTTTAAAAGTCTTGTCTATGTGTCACATTTTCCTGTGTCATCCCATATCTAGTAATTTTTACTTTTATGCTGGACATTGTGTGATACAATGTAGAAATTCTGGATTATGTTATCTTCCTCTGAAGAATTTTGCATGTGGTTCTATTAAATTGTGGGCCCTTCACCTTGACCTTGTGGGTGCTTGGTGTTAGACTTTGGTAAGACAGGTTTGCTTCTAAGTAATTGTCTCCCAGGATCTCACTGAAAATCCTGGTGTGTTTAACAAACCACTCCAACTTGGTGAAATTTGAACTAGAAAATCTGTTTCCCCAGTGCCAAACAGCTGCAGAAATCTCCACTCAGCATTTTCAGTCTTCCATTTGTGTTTTCCCCTTGGGGTCAGGACCCATGCCAGAGTCAGCCAAGGATTAGAGGGGAGTTTTCTCCCTCTGTAGTCCTCTTTTCTGGGATTTTTCTCTCTCTCAGTTTCCAGTTTCTCCAGAGGCTCTAAACTCCAATTTCCTACTCTTCGGCTAATAAGGTTTCTGATTTCTGCTTGTGTTCTATTCCCCTCAGCATAAACTAGAGAATGACTTCTGGTCAAAAGCCCGCTAAATGTGTCTCCCATCAGTATGGTTTCCTTATTTCAAGAGGCATAGGTCCCTCCAGTTTCTGCCTGATTTTGGTCACTTCCTGTGGTGCCAGACAAATCTGTTTTATATCTTTGACCAGATTTTGTAACTGTTACCAGCGGAAGGTTAATCGGATAAAAACTACTCTTCCACTATCAGAAAGTCTGTGCTTCGTAAATCACGACTTATGCTGCCTAAGACTTAGAAGTTCATGCTCATGTTGGGTCTAGTTTTAGACTTGACATTGGAAGTGATGGTTTAGTGGACAGTTCGGATCCCTTTACTGTGGTTCTGGAGCCAGCTACCCCTGATGTTGAGCCTTGAGCCTGATACTTTGTGGAACAAAGGTCTTTATCTCATTGAACGTCAGTGGCCTCACTTGTATCACAAGAATAACACTCTCTGTCTTGAAGGACGAGGCATGGAAATAAGGGGAGTGAAAGCCCGGCACCATGCCTGTACATAATAAAATACTCAATAAATGGGAGCTGTTATTAGCAGTGAATTACGCGATTCTCTTCTTATAAGTAAAGATCTCCCAATGACGTAACAGTCAGCCAGATCCAATATTGGCTTTGAGTAAGCTCTCCCCCCATTCCATTGATACATTTTAAAACACAAGCTGATGTCCACAGGTTTGGTCTTCACAGTCGGGTGCACCTGCTGAGTGTAGGGAGGGCCCTGCACCCTCTGGGATGGCCTGACCCACGCCTTCTGCACCTAGAAGGTTCCCGGTTAGGGCACCAGTGAGGATTCCTGCTAGGTCATATCTGGGCTCAGTCAGGTCCCGATTAAATGGGATGTGCTGGTCTGGATGACACTCACTCACCAGGCTTACACAGCAACCCAAATAGGTAGAAATCGATATACTTGGTATTTAAGGGGAAGAGGCCCTCTGAAACAGCAGAGGCCACTGAACACAGAAGCCCAAACAAACGCCTTGGCAGAGGGGCCCATGGTTTTCAGGCAGAGCCGTGGGACCCAAGGCTGCATTTGGGATCAGCTGTGCGGCTTGGGCAAGTCCCTGCCCCTCTCTGAACCTCCTTCCACGAAGAGCGGACCTCTAAAGTCCCTCTCAATGTGGGATCCGACCCCTGATCACGGACTTCCCTCCAGCATGGCAAGTGACGTTGGGCACCTCCCTTTGAAAAAACAAAACACGGGGCGCCGGGGTGACCGGCTTCACTCAGGTCATGATCTCACAGATAGTGGGTTCGAGCCCCGCATCGAGCCCTGTGCTGACAGCTCAGAGCCTGGAGCCTGCTTCGGATTCTGTCTCCCTCTCTCTCTCTGCCCCTCCCCTGCTCACATTCTGTCTCTCTCTCTCAAAAATAAATAAACATTAAAAAATAAAATAAATTGAAAAAAAAAAAGACAAAACTCTCCTTGCCTCAGTTTCCCCATATGGAACACAGGGTGCACATGCCCGACACTCTTTTCCGCACCAGGCTGTTACGGGGCCCTTCAAAATTAAGTACTCTGAAGACCAGGATAAAAAGCATCTACCCCCATCCCAAATCTCCAGCTTTGCATCGTGCACCAGTCTCACCAGTCTTTATAAGGGCAAGTCGGGGCAATGGAACCCGCGTCCCTTGGGGGGGGAAAAATGAGAGCTTTCAGAGAGAGACAAATAACTTGCGATTTAAATGCAGAAGAGACCAGGCTGTGCCACCACATATGCAGATCGATGCAAATGGTATGCAAATAGCCCAGCGTCAGCCGGGGTTTGCCAACGTCCTCCGCCAAGCAGCCGGTTACGGGGGTTCGGCCGGGACTGGTCTGTGCCAGAAGCTCACATCTGGGGCCCAGAGGCCTTGGGGTGAATGTCTGGTTGCGCTTCCTCCAGAAAGCTCTCCGAGACCTAGCAGGAGGCAGCCCCCTCCCTCCGCTCCTCAGGGCTGGGCGCCTACCTCCAGATTCTCCACAAGGGTGGTACCCTCCTCTCCCCCTTCAGACTGTGAGTTCTTGAGCGCAGGGGCTCCCTCTCGCTCACCACCACACCCCCAGACTGGCGCAGAGCCTGGGACCAAGCAGGCCCTCGGGGGTTGCAGGCTCAGGGCATGCAGGAAGGCAGGATGGGACGGGGGAGTTCGTTTCTAAGTCTTCCGTGACCCAAGAAGAGGCCGAGCCCTCTTCAGAGGCTCCGGGCGCTGGTCCCCCAACGATTCAGCACCAGTACCTTGCTACCGATGAAGACGAAAGGGTCGAAGCTTGTAAGCGATTTACCTAATTGGTGAATTGGCAAAGGTTCCACTTGGTTGGTAGAACGACATCCTTCCCCCTCTCTTTCAATCTGTCATCCTTCCTAGGGTGGGCCGGGACCTTACCTAGAGACGCCGTACAATAAATACTGGCTGACAAGTTATTGAATGAATGAGTGCGTGACGAACAAACGAACAAGGTTTCAGCTAGCGCTCCAGAAACTGCCCATTCGCCGTAGCCCTTTCTGTCTACGCACAGCCCTTCCACTCAGCTGCTAATCTTTATCTACTGCTGTAACAATTATGAATTCTCTTTGGTGCAATGAGGTGGACAGTCCCGACTCATGCTAATGAGTGTGCCACCTCAAGCGGATGCTTTTCTGCGGAGGGTCGTTTCCCCGAGGCCTCCTGAAGCCATTAGCACAGCTCGGAAGTGTAGGAGAGTAAAAGTCCCCCCCCCCCACCCCCCACCCCGGCCACCTTCTGCAGTGGAGGACAGGGACCGGTGGACAGACGCTCCCACCTCCCGTCTCCTGGGTGACAATTCTGGGAGGCATTCCGTTCGCTTCCAGAGTTCCTGGTTGAATAAGGCCCTCCTTTGCCTACGGCAGGACCGGAGAGCCACACGGTTCCTCCTCCGACCCCTGCTTCCTTGCCTCCTGGGGTCACTCAACTCAAGCTCTGCTTTCAAGGGACCCTAAATTAGGGCAGGGTCGGTTCTCAGTATCTGGTTGTACCCATGAACGTGCATCTCACAAAGACCACAGACATCCGAAGGTGGAAAATAGATGGAGAATAGATGGAGAAAACAGTTCACGGCCCAGGTGAACGATTTCATTCATAAGCCAGTGCCAAGTGGTGTCGAACGAGCACTCATTCATTCACTCACTCACTCAGCGCCGAATTCTTGGCCTCTTGCTCCGCGCCGGATACAACAGACGAGGCCCCGCCCCCGCGCTGCTAACAGCCTATAGAAATAGGAGTTGAAGTCACAAGTGCAAACCCCAAAGGTAATTTACATTTTTCTAGCAGCTTCATTAAAGCAAAGTGAAAAGACACCGGTGGAATTCATCCGAATACTATTTGTATTTAACCTAGCATACCCAAAATATTATGATTTTGACATGTCACAAACATTACAATTATTAGTGGGATTTTTGTTTTCGTACTTCTAAGTCCTTGAAATCTGGCTCGTGTTGTACGCTTCCGGCACATCTAAACTCAGACTAGCCACGCTTCAAGTACTCGCTCTGTGGATAGTACGGCCTGAGCCCCCTCCCCCCCCCCCCCCCCGTGTGACTTTGGGCAAGTCCCTGCAGAGTGTGTCTTCATCAGAGAGAGATCTCAGAGGGACAGGGCTTTGTAAACGCGACTGCAACCATTTCAAGCACCTACCCCGGCAGCCAAGGGACTCACAGGTTTGGGGAAACACGCACCTAGTTTTCCTTGAGGGAAGAGAGAGATCTCTGCTCCCAAACTTGGGGCACTGGAACCCCAGCCACCCAGGAGAGGGGGAGGGGAGGGCTGGAGGAGGAGTCAGTGACCAAGTCCCTCTCCCCTCTCCCCTCCAGGCGGAGCAGTACTGCTCTAAGGTGTGCAAATGAGGGTCCGTTTTCTCCCAAATGACCTGCCACCTGCCTATTAAAGCGCCAGAGGAATAGTTCTGCCATCTCAGGTCTGGTGGCCGTCAGGCAGGAGGAAGGCTAAGGTTGGTCTTCGCAAGGGGGCTGTAACAGCTGCTTTAATTTTGTAAAAGCCCGAAGTCAGAGTTTGGAGCTGGTTGTGTGGGAACGCTAGCTGGCCCATTCACACATTAGACACACACTTACCAAACGCCTCGCGTGTCTGCGCTGTTACCGTGAGGATGCTGGAGACACAGAGAGAAAACAAACGGGCCTGGCCCAGGGAGTGCAAGTCTGATGGGGGAGGCCAGACAGCAAGCAGGCGGCCACGGCGCAGCCGGTGAGGGGTGGAAGCAACAAGGTCAAAGGAAGGGCCAGAGGGAGCTCGTGAAGACGTGCGTGGCTGGGGGGTAAAATGCCGAGGCCGCCTGGCTGGACCTCAGACGGTACCCACGGTAGGTTGAATCCAGCCCAGGATGGGTCTCGAATGTTCTCCGAGGCTCTCCTGCTCCAAACAGCAGGACTACCACAGGAACCCTGACTCAGCTTTTCCGTGGCCTTTGGCAACATCACCAATCAGGTGAAACGCGTGGCAATTCTCGTTGCCTGGACATTCACAGGCCTCTATCGCTGCGCTGCGGTGGGGTGTTTGGAGCTGCAAAAGAGGTTGGAAACAAACAAAACACACAGGACTCCATTCCTAGGAGAACTGTGAGTTACACAGCAGAAAACCCTCCTGCTACGAAATACTATTTGGCCCTGGTGGTTAAAACATAACAAACATCCTTCAAAATGCATGGCTGCACTTGCAGGAGAGGAAGGGAACTCCCCAGGGATAAAAACAAAGAGGTAGCTGAAAACCAGAGCAGGAATCGGGAGGGCCAGTGCTGGCGGCCGTGTCCCACCAGGTGGGCCGGGCTGTGGGTCTCAGCAGCCTGGAGATTGGATTTTACAGCCCCCGTGGGGACAAGAAATAAGGCTTTGGGCTGCACAAAGCAAGGAGTTGTAAATGAGACCCACCTCCAAGCCAGATTCGTCAGGGTTACAGTCTCAGTGAAAAGATGGACGAGGATTAAAAACAAACAGCAAAACCACTCTCTGCTCACACGGATCACACGAAAAGCTCATTTGGGCTTACAGTGGGTCACAGGCTGCTCTGGGAATTGGTAACCACGGACTTAGCTTCAAGGGGTTTGGGATTTAAATTGACACTACCCTGCTTCCCAGCGTGCTCTGGAGACTCAGAAAGCAAGAATTAACACCAACGCGGGGGGGGGGGGGGGGAGGTGTCCCTGGCTGGAGATGCCGTGGGCAGGGGCAGAAACAGATGTGGACACTCACCAGAGGGCCTTGACCTCAACCCAGGCTGCCAGGGTCCACACTGACAAAGGTCCCTGCAGATGAGCTCACAAAGAAAAAATTACAAAACAACAGAAGTCATGGGAGAGAATAAGTGATAAAACCAACAGTAGGTTTGGACCACCCCTTTCCCCCACCCAGCCACAACCTCATAGGACAGATCCAGGAGATAGGGACGACAAAACAGCTGTGATTAAAATGACCAAAAAGTCCTGGGAAATATCAAAAAGAATGAAATATAATGAAAAAAGAAGAGCCGGGGTTTCTGATTAGAGACGGCAGATCAAACAGAGGCATTTGTCTCTGCTCTCTCCTGAAACTCCTTGAAAATGGCAGAAAAGGGGGGCGCCTGGGTGGCTCAGTCGGTTAAGCGGCCGACTTCGGCTCAGGTCATGATCTCACGGTTCGTGAGTTCGAGCCCCGCGTCAGGCTCTGTGCTGACAGCTCGGAGCCTGGAGCCTGCTTCAGATTCTCTCTCTCTGCCCCTCCCCTGTTCATGCTCTGTCTCTCTCTGTCTCAAAAATAAATAAAACATTTAAAAAAATGGCAGAAAAGGAATTCTTACTCCAGTGGCAAAGAAAATGGGATAATTTTGAAATTGGAAAGCAGACCGGTCAATGAGTGGGAACCAACTTAATGGGTACAAAAAATTGAGTCTTAAGCCAGCAGTGAGGAAAGTCTAGAGCCCCCCCCCCCCACCGAAAGTTTCAGGAATTAAGACAGTTTGTAGAGCAGTTAGTAACCAAGACCCCATCCCCCAAGCTGACGGCCTCCACCATGTCCCAACAGAAGAGAGACGGTTTATTCCCCGGAGAGGGTAAAACCAAGGGACTCTCTACTGGAGAAGAGTGGACCCAGCCGGGGCCGGGGGTATGTCACTGGAAATGGGGAAATGAAGTGAAGATCTTCACATTGAATGTCGATACTCCCAAATGGCAACCAAGCTTAGTATTAACCTCCAGGCAGGAGATCGAAAGATAACTCTAGGGGTGCCTGGGTGGCTCAGTCAGTTAAGCATCTGACTCTTGATTTCAACACAAGTCACGATCTCACAGTTCGTGGGTTTCAGCCCCACATCAGGCTCTGCACTGACAGTGCTGAGCCAGCTTGGGATTCTTTCTCTCTCCTTCTCTGTGTCCCTCTCCTGCTCATTCTCTCTCTCTCTCTCTCTCTCTCTCTCAAAAATAAATAGATAAAATCTGAGAAGCCCAGGAGGAAAGACCTAAGGACAATGACATCAGAAATTTCCCAATGAAAGAGCCTAGCCAGATCACTTTTCAGTGGAGTTTTTGGTGGGCGGCCAAATCTGAGCTCTGAGTTTCCAAGCAGCCTCCGTGTTCAGAAGCCAAGGATCACCAGGCAAATGAGGGAAGCTCCTAACTCAGCTCAGAGCCAAATGATAACCAAAAGACAAAAAGCAACTTTGGGGGAACATAGATGATGATGATAAGGAGAAGAAAAATGTGAAAAAAATTATCATTAGTATCATCAAAGACATAAGAGATATAGCACACATTAAACAAGTACAGGATGTTATTAAAAAGGAATGTTCTGAGAACAGCAACTACAACAAAAATATCTCTTGGGTAGAACAAATGAAAAGCTCAGCAAAAGGATGGGAAGATAAGTCTGCAGAGGAGGCAACATCCCAGAAAGCGGAGAAAAAGCACAAAGCATAGGAGAGAAAAGACATGAAAATTAGAGAAGCAGCCTGGGAGATCTAACATCCAAATAAGAGGAGTTCCAGAAAGAATAGAGGAAATAGAAGGGAATGATAATCATCAAATAAGTTATTAAGGTAAATTTCTCTGAATTAAATGGCATGTTTCCAGATTGAAAATGCCCACTAAGTATCCAACAAAATGGATGAAAATATTTGCACACTAAGACACATCATTGTGAAATTTCACATCACTAAGAACAAATGAAAAATCATACAAACTCCCAGAGAGGGAAAAGATAGGTTTTATACAAAGCACCAAGAATCAGAATGGCATCAGACTTCTTACGGCACCACCGAAATTCGACGAAAAGGGAGCTAATGCCTTTAAAATCTCAAGAAAAATATATTTCAAACTTTGAATTCTATACCCAGATAAACTGTCAATCAGTACTGAGAGTGGAATAAAAATATTTTCAGAAATGAACAATCTCAAAAAGTCTAACTCCCATACACCCTTTCTCAGGAATTTACTAGAAGACATGCTCTATCAAAACAAGGTTGGGGGGGGACAAAAAAAAGTTAAGTCAGGAAATCAACACATTAGAGAAACAATGGGAATTCTCAAGCTGTTGATGAAGGGAGATCCCGACAGGCCTGGAGAGCAGCCAGAAGAAATTGGAATAGACCAGAAGGACCTATGAAAAATGTTTCCAGGAGGATGAAGTTGGAAGGATAACTGATATGCTTGGGTGTATCAAGAGGCTGAGAAAGGATTAAGGATAAATTCAAGATAATTATACAGAAAACTAAGCAAACAAATAAATAAATAAAAACCCAGACAATATCGACTACAGGAAAACAAAAGGTTTTGGAAGAAAAGAAAAATAACTGTAGTGTCCCACGTGGTACTGGGTAAATAGGATTATGTAATCATAATAATGTGAACTTTAAATCATGATTTCACGTCACTATATTGCAGGAATGGTGGGACAGGAAGTCTGTGTGTGGAAGGTAGAGGGAAGGGTGATGCTGGTGAAAGTTAGATAGTTCCTCCTCTTTTATTGTAGAAAGTTAACAGCTAACCCCTAAAACTGAAGAAAAAAAACCATGTTATTTAGTGATATGAAGGTAAATTCCAAAAGCAACAGTTAAAAGAGTTAAAGTTGCTTGCCCCTGGGGAGCAGAAAATGGAGGAATTGGGGGAAGGGGGACAGGAAGCTTCAGTTTTCATAATAAGCCTGTGGACCAACATGGTTTAAACTATACGCATGTGCACAATGAAAATTTGTAAAAAGGACAAGTGAAATAGATTTGAACAATAAATTTTTCCTACACTCTTATGTGTCCTCTTGAATCCTCTCAGCTCTACAGTCTATGAGAATCGTGGCCAGGTGTTCTTTCCCAACTGAGTCTGCATGGTCTCTGATCAGCTCCGTACAGGCACAACCTGATAGCAGTTCTGCCTCTTGCTCCCATGGGCCTCCCTGTTGTTGTTGGTGCTTGAAATGCCATGGGATCCACTCAATGCCCAGGCATATACAAGATGGTTCCACAAGATCAACCAATTGGTTGTGACTAACATCAAGAAGTGACCAGCTCAGTGATGTACCTTCCTATCGGGTCTCTCTTCTTTCCTTTTCTCTCACTCCAGCTTTCCTGGGATTGCATTCCCCGGAAAATTAGTGGCACTTCACTTTCACCTCAGTTGTGCTTATGGAGGCCCTAGAAAACAGACCCTTGGATTGGGATTTGGTGTTGGATTATTCACACATCATACTTAACTATGAAAGACTGAATGTTTTTCTCTTAAGGTCAGGAACAAGGATGTCTCCTCCTCTGACTACTCCTATTCAATAGTCAGTGCAATAACACAAGAAAATAAAACATACACCTTGGAAAGAAAGAAAGGAAGGTGATTCTAGTCACACATGACATAATTGTCTACGTAAAAAGCCCCATAGAACTAATAAGTTCAGTAACATCACATAAGTCAGCATACAAAAAAAAGTGTATCTCTAGATATTCATAATAAATAATTGGAAATTGGATTTCCAATTTGAGGGGTGCCTCGGTGTCTTAGTCAGTTAAGTGTCCAATTCCTGATTTGGGCTCAGGTCATGATCTCGCAGTCAGGAGATCAAGCCCCATGTTGGGCTCTGCATTGACAGTGTGGAGCCTGCTTGGGATTCTCTCTCTCTGCCCCTCCCCACTCTCACACACATTCTCTCTCTCTCAAAATGAACAAACAAACATGTTTTTTAAAAGAAAAAGAAATATCACTGAAAAAAACATATGGCTATATCTGAATGCTTAATACTAGAAAATACCAATGAAAGAAACTTTAAAACACCTAAATAAATGGAAAAATATACCATGTTCATGGATTGGAGGACTCAATTTTGTTAAGCTGTCCATTATCACCAAATTGATCTACAGAGTCAATCTAATTCCAAACAAAATCCTTATGAGCTTTTTGGGAAAAATCTACAAGATCATTTTTAAATTTACATGGAAAGGCAAAGAAACTAGTACAACAAAAACACTTTTGAAAAAGAACAAAGCTTCAGAACTCACACTAGATTTCAAGACTTTGAATAAGGTTACAGTAATTAGCGTGGACATTTTAGCCAGGGACTTTGCTAAATTCACTTATTAATTCTAATCATGTATTTGTTAATTTTTTGTGGATACAATCACGTGGTCTGTGAATAGTGACAGTGTGTTCTTTATTTCCAATTGTTATACTTTTAATTGAATTGAATTTATTATTATATTATTATTTTTGCTTTATTGCAAGTCCCAGACTGGAAACAGCCCCAAAATATCCATCAACAGTAGAATGTATCGCTAAATTGTGGTAAATTCACACAATGGAATACTTAACAATGTTAAGAATTATTAAACTATTGTTACACAAGACTACATTATAAACTTCACAAACATAGTGTTAAATAAGAGAAGTCAGACGCATGGGGTGCTTGGCTGGCTCAGTAAGCAGAGCATACAACTCTTAATCTCAGGGTCCTGAGTTCAAGTCCCACACTGAACATGGAGCCTACTTTAAAAAAGAGACAGAGAGGGGCGCCTGGGTGGCGCAGTCGGTTAGGTGTCCGACTTCAGCCAGGTCACGATCTCGCAGTCCGGGAGTTCGAGCCCCGCGTCGGGCTCTGGGCTGATGGCTCAGAGCCTGGAGCCTGTTTCAGATTCTGTGTCTCCCTCTCTCTCTGCCCCTCCCCCGTTCATGCTCTGTCTCTCTCTGTCCCAAAAATAAATAAAAAAAAAAAAGTTGAAAAAAAAATTTTTTAAAAAGAGACAGAGAGAGAGAGAGAGAGAGAGAGAGAGACAAATCAGACACAAATGAATATACTGAATACCACTTACAAAGGGTAATAGTAATAATTACCTTTTTGTAACTAGTGACTGAGGTGACAAGAGAGAAGCCTTCTGGGATGCTGCTAACATTCTAATTCTTACCCTGGATAGTGATCACAGAGACGTGTTCACTTTGTAAAAAATCATCAAACGGAACATGAGATTTGTCTTATTTTCTGTATGTTGCTAGTCTTGTTTTGTTAAGTTTATTCATTTGTTTTGAGAGGCAGAGCGAGGGTGCACATGCATGGGAGGGGCAGAGAGAGAGAGGGAGAGAGAGAATCCCAAGCAGGCTCCGTGCTGTCAGCATGGAGCCTGACACAGGGCTTGATCCCACAAACTATGAGATCATGGCCTGAGCTGAAATCAAGAGGCTTAACCGACTGAGCCACCCAGGTGCCCCTGTTGCTAATGTTTAATAAAATGTTTAACTGAAATTGTTTTGGCTATTTTATATAGATATCGTATTTTAAAACTTGGTAAATACTAACAAGTACAGAGGAGAATAAAAAGAACCTATATTCTCTGGCCCATGTGTAGGTACTGTTCACATTTTTGGTGGACTATCCCATTCAGTGTACATAAGTTCCAAGAGCCTCACTCACACTGAAGATGGAACTTCATAAGCTATAGATCAAATATAGGGACATGTATAATCGATCCTCTGGTCTTCAAATGGTTACAAATCTAATGGGTTAAAACAACATGCATTTATTATTATGGACCAGAAGTCTGGGCAGTGTTTAAGTATTTTCCCTGTTTAGGGTCTCACATGGCTGCAAAGTGTCAATTGGGCTGTGTTCTCATCTGGGGGCTTGACTGGGGAAGAGTCCACTTCCGAATTCACTCAGGTCATTGGAAGTATTCATTTCTTGGCAGTTGTAGGACTAAGGGCCCTGGCTTCTTGCTGGCTGTTGTCTGGAGGCTCAGTTTCTAGAGGCCATCCACATTTCCTACAGGCTTCCTATAATTCCCTGCCACATCCTTGCCTATAGTTCCTTTCCCAACACAACCGCGTATTTCGCCAGTCTAGCAGGGAGACTCTCTAGAGCAAGGCTGCTGGCAAGAGTCTTATATAATGAAACATAACCACAGAGGCAACATCCCATCACTTTGCCCATATTCCATGGACCGGAAGCAAGCCACAGTGTTGGCCACACTCAAAGAGAGGGGGTTATATAAAAGCATGAATGCCAGAAGGCATCATGGGGGTGGGAAGTGGACATTAGCATCTGTTCAGCACAACAGGCAACAAACTCAACATTCAGGAGACAATTCACTACTGTCAAAATTCAAATGGTGGAACCCTTAAAGAATGGCTTTTGTAAATTTTTTTTCTTGACGTTTATTCATTTTTGAGAGACAGAGAGAGACAGAGCATGAGCGGGGAAGGGGCAGAGAGAGGGAGACACAGAATCCGAAACAGGCTCCAGGCTCTGAGCTGTCAGCACAGAGCCCGAGCGGGGCTCGAACACATGAACTGTGAGATCATGACCTGAGCCAGAGTCGGACGCTCAACCGACTGAGCCACCCAGGCACCCCTTAAGAATTGCTTTTATTTATTTTTTTTCTTAAATTTTTTTTTCAACGTTTATTTATTTTTGGGACAGAGAGAGACAGAGCATGAACGGGGGAGGGGCAGAGAGAGAGGGAGACACAGAATCGGAAGCAGGCTCCAGGCTCTGAGCCATCAACCCAGAGCCCGACGCGGGGCTCGAACTCACGGACCGCGAGATCGTGACCTGGCTGAAGTCGGACGCCTAACCGACTGCGCCACCCAGGCGCCCCAAGAATTGCTTTTAAATAAACATGCTTACGTTCCTCAGAGAGATAAGGAAAGGAATAACAAATATATATAATATATATATATAATTATATATATGTTTGATATTATATATTATATATTATATAATACATATATTTCAGATGTGAATCAAGAACAAATGGGCATAAAATGATAATCGTTGACATAACAGCTCAAGATACGGGGGAAATTCTTGACTAGACACAAAGAGTTTTCCTCATCTCAAAATAAAGCCCAACAGGGGTGCCTGGGTGGCTCAGTCAGTTAAGTGTCCGACTTCGGCTCAGGTCATGATCTCACAGTTTGTGAGTTCGAGCCCCACATCAGGCTCTGCGGTGAGAGCTCAGAGCCTGGAGCCTGCTTCGCATTCCGTGTCTCCCTCTCTCTCTGCCTCTCCCCTGCTCATGCTCTGTCTCTCTCTCTCTCAAAAATAAATAAACATTAAAAAAAAAAAAGAGTGACAGTGAAATGAAAACTTCTCCGACTTCTAAAATCCCCCAATGTTTCATCCTCCAAACTCTCGGCCAAAAAACTCCTAAGAGATGTTCTTTGTGAGAAGAAATAGAAATCAAAAAGGGAAAAGTACCAAAAAGCAAGAGTGAACAAGTAAGTTAGTAAATTATATTAATAAATCTAATTAGTATATTAGGATAGAGGTTTGGCTGATCTGCCAGAGATCCCAAAGAGGGAAAGGGCAAGGCATACTGGTTCCCTTTAAAGAGAATGATGCCTAAACTGCACTTAAGCCCCTCCTCCTGGCATCCCATTGGTCATTGAAACTCAAGAGGCTCCACCTGGGACATCCCAAGTTTCAACTAACACTTCCACAGGGGCGCCTGGGTGGCTCAGTCGGTTAAGTTTCCGACTTTGGCTCGGGTCACGATCTCATGGCTCCTGAGTTCGAGCCCTGCGTGGGGCTCTGTGCTGACAGTTCTGAGCCCGGAGCCTGCTTCGGATTCTGTGTCTCTCTCTCGCCCCTCCCCTGCTCATGCTCTGTCTCTCTCTCTCTCAGAAATGAATAAACATTAAAAAAATTTTTTAAAGATGTGAACAGATACTTCGCAAGAGAAAATATATAGATTTTTCAATGTATATTCTTTCACCCATAGGAAAACACGTATATTTTTTTCATCCACATGAAAAAATGTTTGACTTCATTAGCCATCAAGGAAATATAAATTAAAAACCAAAATGAAGGAGCCCTTCACACCTACTGGAAAGGCTAAGTTAAAAAAGACTGACCAGGGGCCCCTGGGTGGCTCAGTTGGTTAAGTGCCCCACTCCTGATTTCGGCCCAGGTCACGATCTCACAGTCGTGAGATCGAGCCCCGCATCGGGCTCCGCTCGGCGCATGGAGCCTGCTTGGGATTCTCTCTCTCTCTCCCTCTGCCCTTCTCTCCTGCTCACGCTCTCTAAATAAATAAGCTGAACGCAGAAACAAACCGTGGAATGTCCACACAACGGAACACCATTCCGCAACACAAGGAACGAGCCTCGAAACCACCACCTCCGAATCTCAAAGACGTTATGGGGAGTGACAGGTGCCAGGTTCGAAGCAACGCATACTGCGGAAGCCCGTTCGTGTGACATCTGGGGGAAGGCAACGCTAATCTAGATCAGTTCTTTTCGACCTGCACTCCCGCGGTGCTCACGCGGGGACATCCATTTTTCAGCACTCATCAAAATTGCACGAGTATTGTAATGTAAATTATGTATCAATAAAAATGATATTTAAAAAGAACCAAAAAAAAAAAAAAAAAAAAAAAACAAGGCAGAGGGGAGGACGTGCTCAGAGGGTACTGAAGGAACTCTCAAATGTCGTCTTCTCCAGGAGGAGAACAGAGGGGCTGAATATCTTAGACCCCTGCCATCCAATCTAGCAGCCACGAGCCATATGTGACTCCTGAGCACTTGAAACAGGGCTGGTCCCGCCTGAGATGGGCTGTTAAGTGTATGATACGTACCGGGTTTCTTCACGGAGCACCAAAACCACCAAATGTTTCATTAAAAATTCTATGCTGATTACATTTTGTAGCAGTATTTTTGGCATATGAGGTTAAATTACACAGTTTAAGTAAAATTATTTTCACCTGTTTCCTTTTGCCTTTTGATAGGACTACTGGAAAATTTAAAATAATGCATGCGACTCACATTATTTTTCTATTGGACAGCCCTGCGTTAGACATCGTTGAGGAAAGCTATTTCTAGGTATCAATGTTAAAAAATTCAGGGGCACCCAGGGGGCTCAGCTGGTTGGGCGTCCAACTTCAGCTCAGGTCATGGTTCGTGGGTTCAACCCCGCGTCGGGCTCTGTGCTGATGGCTCAGAGCCTGGAGCCTGCTTCGGATTCTGTGTCTCCTCCTCCCTTTGCCCCTCCCATGTTCATGCTCTGTCTCGCTCTGTCTCTCAATAATAAATAAACGTTTTAAAAATTAAAAAAAAAAATTTAAGGGTAACTCGGGGCATCTGGTTGGCTCAGTCAGGTAAGTGTCCAACTCTTGATTTCAGCTCAGGTCGTGAGCCCACGTTTCGTAGAATCATTTCGTGGGACCGAGCCCTGCATCAGGGTTTGAGAATCCAGGCTTGGAATTCTCTCTCTCTCCCTCGCTCTCTGTCTGTCCCCTGCTTGTTCTCTCTCCGTCTCTCTGTCTCTCAAAATAAATAAACGTTATAAAAATAAAATAATAAAATAAAACTTCAAAATAATAAAAATCCTAAAAAAATAAAATAAAATCTTGAAAAGCAAACAAACATTTAAGAGAAAACTAGTGAAACGACAGAAACACGTCTATAGTTTCCAAACTATCAAAGAAAAAAGGGGACGAAAGAACACTACAGATTTAATAGATGAACACGAGAACTAATAATTTTCGAAGATAGGATGAATAGGACAACAGAATAAAATGGTAGAAGCCACTCTGAATATTGGAACGATCATTATGAATGTAAATTGATTTCATTTGTCTCTTAAAAGACCGAATGCACTGGGGCGCCTGGGTGGCTCAGTTGGTTAAGCATCTGACTTCGGCTCAGGTCACGGTCTCGAGGTTCGTGAGTTCGAGCCCCGCATCGGGCTCTGTGCTGATGGCTCGGAGGCTGGAGCCTGCTTCCGATTGCATGAATCTATGTACCTATCCCAGCCAAGAGTACATAAGTTTGGGGATGACTTCTGTCCCCCCCCCCAATTCATATGTTGAAATCCTAACCCCAGTGCCTCAGAATGTAACTGTATTTGGAGGCAGAGCCTTTAAAGAAGTGATTATGTTAAAATAAAACCTTTGCGGGGGGGGGGGAGCGCTACTCCCATCTGATTGGTGTCCTTATAAGCAGAGGAAATCTGGACACACAGAGACATCAGGGATGGTGGGAAGGAGACAGGTCACGTGAGGACACACAGAGCAGCCCAGTAGATTGGTCTCAGAAGAAACCAAACCCGCCGACTCCTTGATCTTGGACTTCCAGCCTCCAGAACTGTGACAGAATGAATCTCTGTTTATAAAAATTGACTTGTGTGGGGCGCCCGGGTGGCTCAGTCGGTTAAGCGTCCGACATCGGCTCAGGTCATGATCTCGCGGTTTGTGAGTTCGAGCCCCGCGTCAGGCTCTGTGCTGACAGCTCGGAGCCTGGAGCCTTGCTTCCGATTCTATGTCTCCCTCTCTCTCTGCCCCTCCCCTGCTCCCACTCTGTCTCTGTCTCTGTCTCTCTCAAAAATAAATAAACATTAAAAAAAATTCAGAATCCAGGAGAGAGAACAAGAAGTTATTTACTGAAAAAAAAAAAAAAAAGAAGTTATTTACTGAGCCCCCTCAAAGACATCAACAGAACTCACGATGGGAATTATGAAATATTGGGGACTGGGGGATAAAAAGATAAATGCAAAATTAAATTTGTAGATCGCAACTGAACCAACATTTATAGAGAAATACATAGTCTTTAGTGCATCTGCTCTAAAACAGGCATGACTTAAGCCTATGTGAGTAAAGCTTTCAGCTCACTAAAGAAGCCTTAAAAAAAAAATGGAAGTAAACAGTGAAGATAAGAGCATAAATGAAAAGGAAATCAACAATCACAAAAATAATCAACAAAGCCAAAAGCTGGTTCTTTGAAAAGACAATAAAAATAGACAAACGCCCAGCAAGATTAATCAAGGGAAAGAATAAAGGCACAAGTATCTAATATTAAGAATGAAAAGAGAGTAGAACTATAGATACCATAGAACTTTTAAGATTTCTTTTTAAAAATTTTTTTAACGTTTATTTATTTTTGAGACAGAGAGAGACAGAGCATGAACGGGGGAGGAGGGTCAGAGAGAGGGAGACACAGAATCCGAAACAGGCTCCAGGCTCTGAGCTGTCAGCACAGAGCCCGACACGGGGCTCGAACCCACGAACCACAAGATCATGACCTGAGCTGAAGTCGGCCACTTAACCGACTGAGCCACCCAGGCGCCCCATAGAACTTTTAAGATTTCTAAGAGAATACCATGAGCAACTTTATGTTACTATATATGAAAATATACAAAGTGGGGAATTTCTATAAAAATATAGGTGATCAGCGCTTACTTAAAAGAACTAAATAAATCAATGGCCAGGAAAGAAAACAAATCAGTGTTTTAAAAATCAGTCCTTTCCGGGGCACCTGGGTGGCTCAGTCGGTTAAGCAGCCGACTCGGGCGGCTCGGGAGGCCGACTACAGCTCAGGTCACGATCTCACGGTCTGTGAGTTCGAGCCCCGCGTCGGACTCTGGGCTGACAGCTCGGAGCCTGGAGCCTGCTTCTGATTCTGTGTCTCCCTCTCTCTCTACTCCTTCCCTGCTTGCTCTCTGTCTCTCTCTCTCTCTCTCTCAAAAATAATAAACATTTGGGGTGCCTGGGTGGCGCAGTCGGTTGAGCGTCCGACTTCAGCCAGGTCACGATCTCGCGGTCCGTGAGTTCGGGCCCCGCGTCGGGCTCTGGGCTGATGGCTCAGAGCCTGGAGCCTGTTTCCGATTCTGTGTCTCCCTCTCTCTCTGCCCCTCCCCCGTTCATGCTTTGTCTCTCTCTGTCCCAAAAAAATAAATGTTGAAAAAAAAAATTTTAAAAAAAAATAATAAACATTTAAAAAAAATTAAAAATCACTCCTTTCCACCTCCCCCAAGATCTAGAGATCTGGAAGAATTTGACTTTCATGGCCCAGTCCTCACTGAGGTCTGTTCCATTCCTGCCCCTGTCCCTGTTCAGTTTCTCATGTGAGCTCATAAGTTCCCCCCCTTTTCTCCTAAGCAAATTCAGCCGGGTTTCTATCATTTGTGGAACCCAAATACAAGCGAAGGTGCCACATGTCCCAGTAAATTTCAAGAAATAGAAGCCTCGAGAGATACCCAGTCCTAGGACTCCCCTTGGCATGTACATTTGTCCCAATGCCCCATTAGTGGTCACTATGCAACACAAACCTTCCTGCCACCTGCTTCTCAAACGCCCCCCACAGGGTTCCTTTTCTACCGGCTGGTGGTGTTTCCCTCTTCTTTTCTTTGTGCCACATGGGCCCAGTGCTGGAGTGGGGGGCTTCTGCTCCCATGGGCTGTTCGGCACAAGGGGGACCAGAGAGTCTCAGACTTCCAACACCCAGGCCCCCGGGGAAAAGCTGATGAGAAATTTCAGGTCACTGATGGCTCAGCTCCTGCCTGACGCATAGCAGGCCCTGGCTCAGTAGATTCACCTCCTGCGTGCCCTCCACCCCGAGGTCAACCGCGAACTTGGCCAAGTAGTGCTTCTGCCAGGGGGAAATGACCTCTAGGAGAAGGCAGAAAAGGGGAGGATCCCTAAACCCCCGGACAGGAGACTCCGGGGGATTACTGAATTCGGAGTTTAATTTTTTTTTTTTTTAACGTTTTTTCCTTTTCGAGACATAGAGACAGAGCGCGTGCGAGAACACGAGTGGGGGGCAGAGAGGGGGACAGAGGATCCAAAGCGGGCGCTGCACTGACAGCAGAGAGCCCAACGCGGGGCTCGAACTCACGAACCGGTGGATCATGACCTGAGCTGAAGTCAGGCGCTCAACTGACCGAGCCACCCAGGCGCCCCAAGAACCCGATTTTCTTTTTTTTTTTTTTCTTTTTTTTTAAATTTTTTTTCAACGTTTTTTATTTATTTTTGGGACAGAGAGAGACAGAGCATGAACAGGGGAGGGGCAGAGAGAGAGGGAGACACAGAATCGGAAACAGGCTCCAGGCTCCGAGCCATCAGCCCAGAGCCTGACGCGGGGCTCGAACTCATGGACCGTGAGATCGTGACCTGGCTGAAGTCGGACGCTTAACCGACTGCGCCACCCAGGCGCCCCCAAGAACCCGATTTTCTAACGCCCTCCGGTCACATATTTCAAGCGCAGTGGCCGCAGGGGTTAAGTCGCATCAGTAAACCAGTAGCCAGATGCATGTGCGCAGTAAATGTATTTTCGGTCCATGATAACTATTTAATTGGGGCTTAATTAATTAACGTTCACAGAGGACTGGCGATGCTTGGGTGAACTGCCCGCTGAAAGGGACAAGTGTTGTTATTCTGTTTAGCGGTGGTATTTTAAGACATTTGTATTCAAAGGTGTGATAGATCCAAGAAGATTAAATTCGCTGAAAGTGTACATGAAAATTAGTGCCCTTGTGTGACCCCGCCTCTCTCCACACCCCTTCTGGCCTCCTTCCTCCTTCCAGAAAAATCACTCTGTAGAACCAGGCTGGTGTGAGTAAGGCTCTCATAGACTCACAGCACTTGACTCTTAGGCTGAGAGGTGAAACCTTGGCTTGGAGCTCCACGAGGACCCGGGTCTCTCTTACTCCCAGCTGCACCAGTCCGTGCACAGGGCTGCCTGCACCACCTAGGAGCCTAATAAATCTTGGTAAAGCGAAAGAGGACAGGATGTTAGACTCACTTAATCAGAACGCAAGGTTCCTGGGGCGCCTGGGTGGCTCAGTCGGTTGGGCGTCTGACTTCGGCTCGGCTCGTGACCTCGCGGTTTGTGAGTTTGAGCCCCGAGTCGGGCTCTGTGCTGACAGCTCAGAGCCCGGAGCCTGTTCCGGATTCTGTGTCTCCCTCTCTCTCTGCCCCTCTCCTGCTCGTGCTCTGTCTCTCTGTCTCTCAAAAATAAATATATGTTAAAAAAAAAAAAAAAAAAAGAACGCAAGTTTCCTGGGAAAGGGGGCAGGGGGGACACCCGGGTGGCTCGGTCAGTTAAACATCTGACTCTTGGTTTGGGCTCAGGTCATGATCTCACTCAAGGTTCATGAGTTCGAGCCCCGAATCGGGCTCCGCACTAACAGTGAGGAGCCTGCTTGGGATTCTCTCTCCCTCTCTCTCTCCTCCTCCCCTGCTTGCACCTTCTCTCTCAAAATAAATAAATAAACTTAGGGGCGCCTGGGGTGGCGCAGTCGGTTAAGCGTCCGACTTCAGCCAGGTCACGATCTCGCGGTCCGTGAGTTCGAGCCCCGCGTCGGGCTCTGGGCTGATGGCTCAGAGCCTGGAGCCTGTTTCCGATTCTGTGTCTCCCTCTCTCTCTGCCCCTCCCCCGTTCATGCTCTGTCTCTCTCTGTCCCAAAAATAAATAAACGTTGAAAAAAAAAATTAAAATAAATAAATAAATAAATAAACTTAAAAAAAAAGAAAAAAGAACGTTAGGTTCCGGGTGGCTTGCTGTTAGCGTCACAGACACTTGGCCTCCCAACTTCTTGGACTGAAGGACCCAGAGGAATGGCACCCACATTTTTCAGGTGCAAAGCTGAGAAGCTGTGTGCGGCTGCAGGGGCTGGGCTGCTGGAGAGGAGGGAGGGGGGCGGAGCAAATGGCGGGAGAAAGGGGGCGGGAAGATTCTTCTCTCCTGATTTTCAAGGGACACCAATGAAAGTCCTCACTCCCAAGGGCCCCAGAGCCCCTCCATGCCTCTGCCCTGCCCCCCACTCTCCCCTCCAGAGGGTCAGGGAGGGCAAGTCAGCTCTGGGACTTGGGAGGACCCAGAAGAAAGGCCGTGACCTTGGCTGACTCAGGCTGCATTCTTCCCCCCACGCTCTCTCCTGCCCCCATCCCGGGGGCATTCCAGCAGGAAATTTTGGCCAGGGGGGTCAAGGGAGCTCTCTCTTGGGCTTCTGGAGGAGAACGGATCCCTTTTACAGCCTTGTTCTCCCCAGCCTGCCTTCCCTCTCTTCTCAAATGCTCCTTGGAACTCACAGCTTTGGGGGGTCGTTGCTTCCCTGGGAGGGGGGGCCGTGCAGCCCAAGAGGATGGCAAAGGAGGTGGCCAGGCCTGGGTTGTCTTTGGGCCACATTTTCCCTGTCTGGAAAATGAGGTTAGAAGAGCTCCAAGACCCCCTCCAGCTCCCCTCCGCTAAGATTGCCTATGTTTTTGTTTCTGTTTTTTAGGGACTCCGCTTCTTAGCAACACGGCCTTGGGCCAGTCTCCAAAGTAGACCCCGCGCTACCTCATCTGTAAAATGGGTACATTGCCAGAGGCAGCCTGTCAGCTGGACTGGGATTTTCACCCCAACACACCCCTTGCTGCCGGCGTCTTGGGCCCACCAACGGAAGTGGCTCAGGGCACTTAGTTAAAACTCGGTTCAGACCTTGGTGTCCCGTAAGGCTGGCTTCGGGTTCCAGCTTCTCCAGCGTCTCTGACCTTCAGCCTCCTCCTCTGTAAAAAGAACAGATACTCGCCTCCTAGGATTGCTGGGAGACCATATCCGCGCGCTCGCGGCACCTGCTAAGCGACCACTCGATGCCAACCGTCACTTTGTGGTTGGCTGAAGGCTCCAGGGGTCAACCACGCGGGCCCACAGGGAGTCACCACCTCAGAAGCAGAGCGGGGACCCCCCTTTGATTGCAAACCCATTCTTGCAGCCCCAGGAGCAACACCCAGGCAGCAATGAGCACGGGATGTTCTTGCCCCCCATCTCTCTTCCTGCATTTGCCCTTGGATCATTTTCTGAGAAACCCAGGACCCCACGGGCCCAAAGCTTCCGCGAGGGCGTGATTAATCTCTGGAGAGGCCCCACAAGACAGGCCTCCCTCCCTCCACGGTCTGCCCCTTCCCCTGGTCTGTCACCGCTGGGCTCACGGAAGCCAGGCTTTGCGGGGGAGGGGGGGGCAGGAACAGATGTCCCCTGCTGCTTTGATAATTCAGAGAAAATGCTGTCCCAGGTGCCCTCCAGGATTGCCACCCTCTGAACCGAGCAACCAGCCTTCCCCAGGCCGAGTTAAAGGAGAAAGCCAGTCTTGACCTTGGTTGGTCCAAGTGTGCGTGTGCCTCACGGAAGTCATGCTTGGGCTCCTCAGATGTGTTCGCATGGGGAGGGCCGTGATACGCCCTGAACATCCTGCCTTCTGAACCCCTGGCTTAGGGTTCTTCCGTTGGAATTCTTTCTTGCCATGCACATACTTGTGGCCTCCTTTATAGCCCTAATTTATAGTAACAAAATATGTCGCTGTGTGGGTGCCACCGTGCACTCTTCCAAGAGCTACTGAGTTGTCTCTTTAAATCCCTCAGCCAAGCCCCGTGAGTGGCCCTGGCTGCTTATTCCGTCCCCATTTGACAGCTGGGCAAACTGAGGTTCAGAGAGTAACGGGGTCCAAGGACACACACAGCAGAATTCTGGTTCAGCTGCTGGTTCAGCCCGGGCTCCCTCCAGGCCCAGTGCAAGGCCAGGATGAATGCAGCGTCTCCCGACAGAACGAGCTCCAGCGAGAAAGACAGAAGGAGCGAGGGAAAGAGAGCGAGAAAACTCGCCGAGTAGAGGGGTGTCCGTCAGAAGCCCTTCAACTCTCAGCCCCACCCGGGCAGGGGAGACCGCAGGTGCTGGAGAGTTTTGACATCACACCCCACCCCCCGGGGCTGGGCAAGACCCAAGGGTGTAAACCAGAACGTAGAGGCGGTAATGGGGAGCCGCAGATGGTCTGGGAGCAGGGGAATGACGCAATGCGGGGAGGCGGAGGGACACTGTTTACACCACAGAATCGGGTGCTGAAGGCAACAGCCCAGTCCTTCGAGAGCTGAGCAGACGCGGCGAGGCACGAGGGAAGGCGGGGACAGATGCCAGTGGCAGCCCGCCTTCCCACTCAGAGCGACCGCGACCTATCTGGTCAGCCTTCACGGCGGGACCTGGCTCCAGCCATACACCGCCCGGCCTTCGTGGGGAGGGGGGGGGGGGGAGTCAGAGGGGAGGCCCGGGCAGATTTGGGGAAACGGGGCCCTTTCACCCGCCCTGTGAGGCAGGGAAGGGGAGCTGTGAAGGCGAGGCGACGCCCCAAAGAGCACAGGCTGGGGCGCTGGGATCAGAGCCGCTCTGCTGGAGCGCACGGGCTGGGGGGCAGGGACTGGGGCGCACAGGAGGGGACGCAGGTACTGAGGCGTAGAGGCTGGGTCCACCCGCTCCAGGGCTCCCGCTGGGGCGCAGGGACTGGGGCGCGCTGGCTAGAGGGCTCCCGCTGGGGCGCAGGGACTGGGGCGCACTGGCTAGAGGGCTCCCGCTGGGGCGCAGGGACTGGGGCGCGCTGGCTAGAGGGCTCCGGCTGGGGCGCAGGGACTGGGGCGCGCTGGCTAGAGGGCGCGGGGGCTGGAGCGCGCAGGCTGGGTGCCAGGGTTGGGCGCGCACCGGCTAGAGCGCTCCAGCTGGGGCGCACGGACCAGGGGCGCCCCCTCCGCCAGGCTGCCCCGCGGCGGACGAAGGCTCCCCTCGGAGAAGCCGTGTGTGCTGTGGCCGTGTAACCTGATATTTTTCGGCCCGGTCCCCAGAGGAGCTTTTCCATTACCCAGGCAGCGCCGAGCGCCGCAGCCTTTTCTCTCTCCCGGCCCGGCTCCCCGGCCGCCGCGCGCCGCGCTCCCCGCTCCCCGCCCCGCAGCCCCTCCGGGCCGGCTGCGCCGCGGCACTTTGTGCAAATGTAACCTTTCCGCAGGCCCCGCCTCCGCCGGGAAGCCGCGCGCCCGGTTGCCAGGAACGCGGGGCGGCGCGCTCGGAGCTGGAAGGCGGCCCGTTAATCAGCGGCGGCTGACAGAAAATCAGACAGCCCGGGCGGCCGGCCGGCCTCGGCCCCTCTCCCTCCCGGCGCCTGTGCGCCCTCTCGCCGCGCGCTGGCTCTTTGTTCCCCGCAGCGCGCCCGCTCGTCCCTCCGAGGGGCTGAGCCTCTCCAACACGCCCCCTTCTCTTCGCCGCTTCTCGCATCTTCTCCCCTTCGACCTCTCTTCCCGGCCCTGGGTTCCCCGAGCTCTCCCCCTCCCGCCAGATCGCCTCATGCTCGCTTCCTTTTCCTTCCGGAGAGCCGAAAGTACAAGAAAAGAGGCCCATTCACGCCATTCCTCGCCAGCCTGTTGTGCGGTATTCCCCGCCGGCTCCCTGGGATCTCAGGGACCACCCCCCTCCCACCTTCCCCAGACCGAGAGATCTTAAGCTGAGCTTTCTGGGTGACCTTGGGGTGGAGGGGTCCCGGAAATCCCTAAAATTACACGTTCCGCTTAGCGTGCATCGTTGGGGGAGGGACCCAAAGGTTTCATGGGTTTTTCAACGTGATTCAGAAAGATGAAAAAATCGCAGCCCTAGGGATGCTGCCTTTGCATCTTACTAATTAGTCTAGTCGACAAATATTTATGGAGACCTACTAGGTGCCACGTGCATGCTCAGTCCCGGAGACGCAGCCGTGAACTCTAGAGGAGGATCCTCACATTGGACAAACTATAAATACATGTCATTACAAGCACTCTGGGGCTGGGAAGGAACCCGGGAGAGGGTGGGTGGGAACCCAATCTGGGCTGGGACCAGGGTGTCTCTGAGGACTTCACAGGTCCCCTGGCGCCTACTCAGCCTGCACACCCCCCCCCCCCCCCCCCCCCCCCCCCCGCTCCCAGCACACGCCACAACAGCAAGGCCCTTCCCCTTTCTGTTCTCCCCGCCCATGACCATAAACAGAGCATACTTGGAGAGGGGTGTTCCCTGACTGTGGCCCACCCGGTGCTCTCTCCAGGGCAGGGGCGCTCAAGGAGCGGCTGACCCAAAGGTCACTGTGTTATTGGACACGGGCTGGAGACCCATTTTGCAGGTGAAGGACGAGTATCTGCACACATTACCTGGCACATGATAACTGCTCGACATACGGCAGGTCTTCAGGTTCCTTTCATGATGTTTACTTAGTAAGATGCTACCAGTGATGATTTTTAAAAGCATCTTTGGGGGCGCCTGGGTGGCTCAGTTGGTTAAGCGTCCAGCTTCGGCTCAGGTCACGATCTCCCGGTTCGTGGGTTCGAGCCCCGCGTCGGGCTCTGTGCTGACAGCTCGGAGCCTGGAGCCTGCTTCGGATGCTGTGTCTCCCTCTCGCTCCCTGCCCCTCCCCCGCTCATGCTCGCTCTCTCTTTCTCAAAAATAAATAAACAAAAAATTTAAAAAAAAAAGGCTCTACTATTCTCGCAACTATCATGTGAGGATGGCACCACTTAGAGTGCCCATTTTACAGATTAGGAAACTGAGGCTCAGAAAAGCCAAATTCCTTCTTGCCGGGTCACCCCCCTGGGACGGGGCAGAGCAGGCTCTGGAACCCGGGCCTTCCCTACACACCCTTTTCCCTGTCCCCTCCTGCCAACCCCCCATCCCCCCTATCCCCCCCCCCCCCAGCTTCCTGAGGACCACTTGTTTCCTGGGGGCAGCAATATATGGGAGTGTTCAGTGGAAACACTCTGGTCTGGACCGGAAGGCCTGAGTTCTAATCCTGTGTCTGCCCCTCCCAAGCAGGGTGACCTTGGATGGTTCACCCACCGTCCCTGACCCTCTGTGTAAGGAGGACTGTAAAGGCATGCTCCTCTCCAGGTTGCAGTCCAGCGAGGTCAAGGACACAGAGTGGTTAGCAGGGGGTTCCGATCCCGGGAAGCACTCGATTTGATCTTAGCCGTCGCCAGATTAAATGAAGTGTTGCCGAAGGAGCGGCTTTTACAACTTGGCCAAGATGACACGGGATTTGGGGTTGCGGCAGGCATACACACAGGAATGGCGGCGAGCGGTTGCCTCAGTCTGTTGCTGGAGCGTCCGTCCGTGGCCACCCCGGCCGAAGCCCCCTCCTGGCCGGCCTCCCCCAGCAGCCGGTGTTGGTGCGTTTCTCGGCACGCCGCTGTGGCGGGTGCTGTCTGCAAGTTCACCCTTCAAGAGGTGGCGAGGAGGTCCTCCTCTCCGAGCCGCTGTCCTCAGCAAACTTAGCCTCCTGGGGTACGGGAGGGCCGAGGGGCAAGGGCTGTCCAAGGATGGGGATCCGAAAGCTGATCCCGCGGGCGAAAGAAGAAAGCCAGGGCTGATGGTTCCTTTCCAGCATGGGCTTGGAGGCGGGCAGACCTCGGGTCGGCCCGTCTGGACTCTAACCCCTTGTCTGTAAAATGGGGTGGTAATAACAGTACTTGCTTCGTGGTGGATGAGGTCACAAAGGCCTTAGGCAGTTCCTGGCCCCCGTGGGGGAGCCTTTATCTCCATGGTTTTTCTAGCCTCGGAGGTTGGGAACCTGAAGCTAAAGGGGACACCGGCTGAGCAGCACCTTGTAGGACAAAGAACCCAAGGGCTGGAGCAAAGGGAGTGGCGGGGGAGGGTGCGTCTGGGGAATGGCGCCCAGGCAAACGGGAGGTGACAAGGAGGAGAGGGTGGCCGGGATCAGAGCAGTCTCAAGGTCACACAGGGCAGGCCAGCCGGACAACTGGCTGGCTTTTCCACACGCGGGCGGTGTCAGTGAGGATGCTTCTGGGGGCAAGGAGCAGGCATCCTGACTCAGGCTGGCATTAGCAGTAAGGACATCAGAACGAGACGTACCGGTGGCCCGGGGTGGGGTGGGGGGTGGGAGGGGGCGCTGTCCGTTCTTCAGCAAAAGCTTAATCCCCAGGGAACAGTGGAGGCCACCTGCTTGAGTCCAACAGGAGGGAGAGAGGGCATCCCACCGCCATTGGTCCAAAGTCCCTCCCTTCTGAACGTGGCAGCCCAGGTCTCCGGAGATGCTGGGCACTGGTTGGCTTAGAACAGAACTCCTGAGCCGAACAACTGGTAAGGAGCTGGCTTACAGAAAACAAGGCCCACCCTGGAGCTGGGGTAGCCCCAGAACTGGGGAGGGTGGGGTGGATGGGGGAGAGCAGGCAAGAGCCTGATCTCTCTCTCCCTCTCTCCCTCCCTCTCTCCCTCCCTCTCTTTCCCAGACTCAGAGCATGAGGGCTGGGTCCACCTCACCTTAATGTTCACAGCATCCAGAACAGGGCTCGGCACCGCGCGGGAGCTTCATGAGGGCTTGTTAAATAAATGCTGAACAGTGCCTCATTTCTGTAAGCTCAGAGAATCATGAGAGAGCAGCCATCAGTTAAATAAACAAACCTACAGACTAGGGTTTCTCAGGAGAGTATCTGGAATCGCCAGGGCAATGGGGGTGGCCTGAATAATCTCCCCTAAAGACATCCAGGTCATAATGCCTGGAATCTGTGAATGTTACCTTACAAGGCACCAGGGACATCAAAGATGTGATTACATTAAGGGTCTTCAGAGGGAGAGATTATCCTGTTTTGCACCCCACTGGGTGGCCCCCCAGTAGGGAAAGAAAGGAGGAACTCGTGGAGAGTGGACCCTATACCAGGGCTGGAAGGGGCAGGTTTGGGGAAGGGCGGTGCGAGGGGAGCCAGCTCTGTCTTGCATTTGGGACACCTGCTTCTCGCCTGTCCTCGCCTCTAACCAGCTGGCCACTGACCGTGAGCACCTGCCTTTCCCCTTCCATCCCTTTAGCCCACAGGACAGAGCTCAGGAGCAGGGCCCCCATATCCCGTTGGAAGGCGCGACGTCCACGCGTTTGCTTTTAGCACTAATGGCTTTTGTGGGGATGCGGACCCCCCCCAAGTTCGGAGCAGGCTCTGCGGCTCCCCGCTGTCGACCCCAACTGGCTGAACTTGCCCAGCTCCGAGGACTTGTGGGTCTTTCCCCGCTCCGTTCGCAGGCATAAAGCAACCTTGCAAATAGGGGTTGCGGTTGCCCAGCCCGGCCCCTGGTAGGCTGTTGGCACACGGGGCGAAGTCCAGCCCTTCTTTCTACCAACCCAGGCTCAACCGGTGGCTCCTTCGGTATCACTCCCCTCCTTACACACCCTTGATGGCTCCCCGTTGCCTCCGGCAGTGGTTTCCAAACCTCCCATTTTAGCAGAGAGACTTTCCTCCTGCCCTTATGATTGTAAAACTGTCGAATGCTGAGCAGCTCAGGTCGAGGCAGGGGTGAGGGGCAAGGCTGGCCTCCTGCCGCACCCTCCCCTCCTCCCCTCTTCTCCGAGCACAACAGCACACCGCTGGCAAACCATTAGCCAAAAGATAAGAAAGGTATGGAGGTGGCCCACACAACTCCCACCCCTCCTTGGTTCCCACCCCTTCCTTGGCAGGCCTCCTGGGTCAAAGGTCATGGCTACAAGGAACTTCCGCAGGGGAACCTACTCCCCAGGGGAGTCCCTACCTTCCTACAGAGGCACCTGCACGTGTCTGATTGATCACTACTCGAAGCCATGCTGGCCCCTGGGATACACAAGGCAGAAGTGCCCACCTTCAGAGAGCAGGAAGCTTCCAGGAGGGGCCTGGCACCCAGGAAGTGAGTACATGGATAAGATGGTCGCCCGTGGCAACAAGTGCCACAAAACCAAAGAAGGAAGGACCGGGGGACATTAGCAGACCAGGTGGTAGGCCAGGGCCTCTCTGGGAAGGTGACCTGAAGGATGAGAAGGGATGCTGTGACACCAAGGACAGAGAACAAAGAATTTCAGAAGCGGGAACAGCAAGTGCAAAGGCCCTGGGGCTCTGTGTGCTCCTAGGCCAGAATGGAGGAATAAAGAAAAGCGGCCCATCAAGTCCCTCCACAAGAAGACAGGTCCCTGGATGTTCAGAGCAGCTTCCTCAGAGCCTGGGACCAGAAGCGAACTGGGACAGCCACGGACAGAAGGGACAAACAATGAAATAAACTGAGCAATGAGAAAAGGACAAGCTGGAGCGAAGCGAAGGATCTCGGAGATACCACGCTGAGGGACCCGAGCGCACACTCCCAGTGCGTTTGTGTAGACGGGCAAGAGTGTCTATGGTCATGGAGGCCAGACTCCCGGTTCTCGCCTGGGGAGGGGGCCCGAGGGAACCCTCTGGAGGGCTGGGAACGTTCAGTATCTCGTTCAAGGTGGCGGTCATGCGGTGACACCGATGTGAGACAGTGTGGCGCCGTGCACGCAAAACTGGATCATTTCAACCCGTGTAAAGTTCACCTCAAGGAAGTACGGGCAGTAAGATAGAGCGCGGTCGGCCCTATTTGGAAAGGAAAAAAGCCCACCTCAGCCCAGCCCACCTCGTCCACATCAGGAGGCATCTTGCGAGCCTCGTCTGAGGTCAGATCCGGGGCTGACCTTACTGGAAACACAACCCAGACCCCACCTCTCCATCATCTACGTGAGCCTGCAGCCCCCACCCCCCCCCACCCCCCGCCCCTCTTTCCAGCTCCTTCCCCTCCCTCCTGGGGCCTGAGGCCTGGAGAGGTTCCAAGGGTGGGGAGACGGGGTGGACCCGGACACCCGCCATCCGGAATGTCGGGCTGGGCGTTCCGGCACCTCCCGGAGCAGCTAGGCTGTAACCCGAGAGCCTTCGGTTAAGCGGATTTCTCCCGGGGCAGGACCCCCTCCGGTTCTGGAATGTGCAGCCTGGGGTGTGGGGGGCGGGGCCGGGAAGGGGTAACAAAGGGTGAAGCCGCTTTGAAATTCTGCTTCCTGCCCCCCCCTTCCCCATACCCGCCCCCCCACCCCCCCCACCCCGCCCCAGCCCCAGCCCCAGCACTGAACAAACAGGCTCTCTCCTCCCAGCCAGTCTTTGTTGGGAGTGGAGGGGGCCGGCCCCAAGCTGCCGGGGCAGCCCCAGACTGGGCTGGAGGGGCACCGGCCTACATCCTGACCCCCCACCCCGCACCCATCCTCTGGGCCGTCCTGCTCCCGCTGGCCATCACCCCAAGCTCACCCCCGGCTCCCCTGGGGCCAGAGCAGGAGACCCAGGGGGGCTCTTCTACCACCTGATGGGGACCCTCATGTCCGGCCCACCCGTCAGGGCCCTGGGGGGAGGAGGCAGCGACTGAGGTCGTAGGATGCCATTACCTGCCACCCTGGGCGGGGGGGGGGGGGGGGGGGGGGGGGGGGGGGACCTGCCGCCTGCTCACACCTCCCCTTGCGCACCCCACTGAGGCTGCGGCTCCAGAGCCAGGATTCTGTGTTCAAGCCCCGACAGGCCGAGACGGGAGACGGGGAGATGGGGGGGGGGGCTGTGAACTGGCCCCAGTGTGGGTTTTGTTTCATTTCAGGAAGAAGAGCTACTTTCATCCGGGGCTTTCCTGCAGCTCCCAGAGTGCCATGGGGCTGAGACGAGGCTGTGGCCTCTGTGGGGGGCCCTGTCTGCAGATTGCCCCAGGCTGGTCCCACTCCCAAGTAAGAAAACTGGGGAGCAGAGGGGCATTGGTGACCGCCGGCCCCTCTCCTCCTTCAGACTTCTCCCAGGGTGAAGACAGGGCCAGCCACGCCGGAGGCTTGAGAGTGTTGACCTGCAGTCCACACACGATGACCTACGCCCGTGATGACAGACGGGCACCCGTGGGCCACACGGATCTGCCTCCCACAGAGCTCCCAGGTCGGTCAGTGCTGCCAACAGTTGAAGCCCCCCGAGTGTCCTCTGGAAAGCCCAGCCTTGTGGAGGCTTCAGCCACTTTCCCAGGAGACGCCCTGGCCCACCCACCGCCCCACCGCTGAGGTCCCCAGCTCGGCCTCCCTCCCGTCTTCCTGTCCCTCCTCCCTGTCCTGAGAACCCACCTCCTTCCAGCCCCCTCCTCCCCCTCCTACCTCCTTTCTTGCCCTCCCATGGCTGAACCCCACCCTCGCCCCCCCCAATTCCCACCTGCACCCAGTCCTAGCACGCAAGACTCCGCCAAGGCCACGGACAAGACCACCGAATGGCCCTTGGAACCTTTCCATCCACGGAGCCTGCTGCCCTTGGACGGGACCTCGGCCTCAGAGGCGCGCACCCACTGGACCCCACGTGGGGACCCCTCGCTCCCTTCTCAGCCTGCACTTGAGGCCTCCCTCAGCCTCTCCTCACCCAACAGTCCACCAGCACTGCCCCGCCGAGGGTCAGGGGCTGGGGCTGGGGCTGGGGGCGGCGGGACAGCCAGCCCGTTGGAGGAAATCCCCAACCTGGTGTCTCAGTGAAAGGAAAGCAAAGGCAGAGGTGAGCTCAGATGGTGCCATCCCGACAGCAGGGAATGTTCCAGAAGTTGAGCTGGGATGGGGTGGGGCCAAGAGGCTGACGGGCCCTCCACAGGGCACAGGACCCGCCAGATGTGGTCCAGCCACAGGAGATCTGCAGGGGTCCTCTGCGGCCTCACGTTCTCCAGGCAGCTTAGCCCATTTTACCTGGCTGAGTTGGGGGTCTCCTCTGTGCTCCCCCAGGCCCCTGCGCTGACCACTCTGGGCTGTCCTTGTCTCCACTGCTCTGTCGTCACACCAGCCGGCACTCTACGGTTCTGCTCATTGACAGGCACAGGGAGATAAGGGAGTGAATGAACGAACGAGCGAACGAATGAATGAATGAAGAGCCTTTCCACCAACTGCTCATTACAGGTTCCCCTATCCTTGCAGGTCACGCCCACCCTCCGGGGAGGAATTTGCTCCCTCCCCAGCCTTGTGCTGGTCATTAACTCAGTGCCTGGACCTGCCTGGTTAATGAATAAGTAAGCTGGACAGGATCTGACCTCAGGCTGACCTTGAGCCTCCCCACAGGTCATCCCCGCCCTCCCCCCACCCCCCCACCCCCCAGTCTAGATATGTGACCGATTCTGAGTGACCCTTCCCTTCCTCCCTGCTGCTGTGTTGGGCATCGGCATCACGGGGAAGTGCCAGGCGCAGAGAAGTCGTGGCCCTGCCCCTGGGGCCCTCCACCCTGCTCGTGAGGCCACCCCCTCCCCGGGGACTCCCTTACCTCCACATTCTGTGCCAAAGCCCAGAAGGGGCAGAACTGAGCACAGGCACACGGGCCTCCAGCTGGGCTCCGTCCCTGATGCACTGAGCCTTCTGGGGCCCAGCTGTCCCCCACCCCCCTCCACCGGGCCTCGGATTCCCCACCAGTCAAGCAAGGAGGATGGTTTCGGCAGGACTACAGAGTGGTAATCCTCTACATGACGTCTATATTCCATGACGCCGTGGACACGCGTCGGTGTCATGACAGATCCCGACGAGACCTCGGAGACCACTGGGTTGTGTCCAGTGATGGCGTGAAATCACGCAGCAAGTTGGGGCAGGGCTGGGAGATGGCTGCTAGTCTCCTGAGCTGCGGTCCGGGCCTCCCTCCTTATTGAGCCTTGTCCACGATTCCATTCTATTCATCCATTCACTCATTCACGTATTCGTTCATTCAGCAGATATGTTGGGCTGGGCTCAGCATGAGGGGCCAAGGTCTCGCCCTCGGGGATGCCCCACCTAGGGGACACGGTCATCCCAGGCAGGAGGTAATGGGGTCTGGGGAGCCACGACAGGGGCCGGGAGAGAAGCCAATAGATTTAAGAATTATTAGGAAGTAGGGGCACCTGGGTGGCTCAGGCGGTTAAGCGGCCAACTTGGGCTCGGGTCATGATCTCTCAGTCCGTGAGTTTGAGCCCCACGTCGGGCTCTGTGCTGACAGCTCAGAGCCTGGAGCCTGTTTCAGATTCTGTGTCTCTCTCTGTCTGACTCTCCCCTGTTCATGCTCTGTCTCTCCCTGTCTCAAAAATAAATAAAACGTTAAAAAATAAAAAAAAAAAAATGAAGAAGGAACCATGGGAGAACAATAGTCTGGTACCGTCACAGGGATGGGAATAGTGCCCGTTCCCAACAGCCAGACTAGTAAACTCAACATTCACGGGGCAGGGGGTAGAGCACTCAGGAGGGTGTTGCTTCAGAGATGGGGAAGAATTAGTCTCAGACCGAGCATTGCTAAAACCCACCTAACAAATCATCAAGCAAGACCCAAACGGATCAATTGGTTCCCAAGCAATTTACTGCTTTCCAGAACAAAACTCAAGAAGACTGATAAGAATACAAAAATATCCAACATTCACAATGTCTGGTATCCAACAGAAAATTACCAGACATTTGGGCACCTGAGTGGCTCAGTCGGTTAAGCAGCCTACTTCGGCTCAGGTCATCATCTTACGGTCCGTGAGTTCAATCCCCACGTCGGGCTCTGTGCTGATAGCTCAGAGCCTGGAGCCTGCTTCCAATTCTGTGTCTCCCTCTCTCTCTGCCCCTCTTTTGCTCGCGCTCTGTCTCTCCCTCTCAAAAATAAATAAACATTAAAAAAATAAAAAAGAAAGAAAGAAAGTTACCAGACATCTTCTTTGACAAAACACCAAATGGAGAACGATGCTGGTGCCACGGAAGGGCCTGGAGAGCCCAGGCCTGTGGCTTCCACAGAGGCTTCGGCAGCAACATGTGGGGCCGGAGTCATGGCCATGGTCAAGGCTGGGCCAGGACCACGGAACTCACAGAAGAAACACCAAGGACAAGGAGTGGATCTCCATCAACAAGCTGAGCCAACTGGTCGACATCATGAAGATCAAGTCCCTGAAAGAGATCTCTCTCTTCTCCCTGCCCATCAAGGAATCTGAGATCATTGACTTTTTCCTAGAGACATCCCAGGAAGTGATGAGGTTTGAGGTTTTGAAAATTATGCCTGTGCAAAAGCAGACCCAGGCTGGCCAGAGGACCAGGTGCAAGGCATTTGTTGCCATTGGAGAGTACAAAGGACACATAGGTCTGGGTGTTAAGTTCTCTAAGGAGGTAGCCACTGCCTTCCATGAGGCCATCGTCCTGGACAAGCTTTCCACCATCTCATGTGGTGAAGCTACTGGGGGAACAAGATCGGCGAGGCCCACACTATCCCATGCAAGGGGACCAGACACTGTGACTCTGTGCTGGACGCCTTATCCCCTACACCAGGGGCAGGGGCATTATCTCGGCCCCTGTGCCCAAGACGATACTGATGATGGGAGGCATTGACGACTGCTACCTCTCCACCAGGGGCTACACTGCCACCCTTGGCCAGTTCACCAAGGCCACTTTTGATGCTATTCCCAAGACCTACAGCTACTGTGCCCCTGACCTCTGGAAAGAGACGGTATTCACCAAGTCTCCCTGTCAGGAATTCACTGACCAGCTTGCGAAGACCCACACCAGAGTCTCTGTGCAGAAGACCCAGGCTCCAGCTGTGGCCACCACATGGTTTTACACAAGAAAAATAAAGTGAGTTAAAGCCCATTAAGAAAGAAAGAAAGAAGGAAGGAAGGAAGGAAAGAAAGAAAGAAAGAAAGAAAGAAAGAAAGAAAGAAAGAGAAAATTACCAGACATACAAAGAAGCACGAAAAAATGATCTGTAAAGAAAAGAGTAATTAAGCAATTGAAACTGACCCAGCACTGACACAGATGTTAGAGTTAGCAGAGAAGGATTCTAAAACAGTTTTTATAACTGTATTTTATATTTTCAAAATGTGAAGTAGAGACATTAAGATATCAAAAAAAATCCCAATTGAACTTAGAAGAGTTGAAACATACAATGTCTGAGATGAAAGGTATACTGAATGGGATTAATGGCAGATTAGACAAAACAGAAGAAAAGATGAGTGAGTTGAGGCGCCTGGGTGGTTCAGTCGGTTGAACTTCCGACTTCAGCTCAGGTCATGATCTCTAGGTTCATGAGTTCAAGCCCCGCATCAGGCTGACTGCTGTCAGTGCAGAGCCCCGTTCAGATCCTCTGTCCCCCTCTCTTTCTGCCCCTCCCCGCTTCTTCTTCTTCTCTCTCTGTCTCTCTCAAAACTAAATAAACATGTTTAAAAAAAAAAAAGATTAAGGAGATTGAAAGCATAGCAGGAAAAAACTATCCAAAATGAAACAGAAAAAAAAATTTTTTTTTTTCAATTTTAAAAAGAGAGAAAGGGGGTGGTACCTGGGTGGCTCTGTGGATTGAGTGTCTGACTTCGGCTCAGGTCATGATCTCACAGTCTCCCCCTTTCTCTCTGCCTCTCCCCCACTCATGCTCTCTCAAAAATAAATAAACCTCGAAAAATTAAAAAGAGAGAGAGAGAAAGCAGAAGCCGGGGAGAGGGGCAGAGGGAGAGGGAGAGAGAGAGAGAGAGAGAGAGAGAGAGAGAGAGAGAGAATCTTAAGCAGACTCCGCACTCAATGCAGAGCCCAATGCAGGGCTCCAGCCCACGACCCTGGGATCAAGACCGGAGTCGAAATCAAAAGCTGGACACTCAACCGACTGAGCCACCCAGGTGCCGCACACACACACAAATTTTCTAGTGGAAAGAGCATCAGTGAGCTGTAGGACGTTTCCAAACAGCCTGATGTATTGGTATTTGGAGTCCAAGAGGAAGGGGGAAAAAGAACAGGAAAAAAACACTGGAGGAAATGGTGGCTGCTGTGTTTCCAGACTTAAAAAAATGTATGTCCGAGAAGCTCAATGAACCCCAAGTGGAGACACTTGGTGACTGATTGGATGTGGAGGGTAAGGAAGGAGAATCGGGCAAGGGTGAGGTCCCAGCTTCCTGCCCGGGAGCCGAGGGCTGGGGTACCACCCGCTGAGCGGGAGACACGTGGGGTGGGATGGACCCGTGGGGGGCCGTGGGGACACGGTGACAGCAGACATGACGGGTCTGGCGTTGAGAAGGCAATGACCTGGGGGTGGGAGTCCGGGAGCCCGTGGACGCGGTGGGCACTTCCAGGGAGGGCATCCGCCCTGGCCCACCCTCAGTTCATCAAAAGGCAAAGCCAGCAGAGCCAGCAGGGGAGATGGGACACGCAGAGAGGGCACAGGAAATCCAAAGGGCGTGGCGTCGGGGGGTGGGGGGGAAGCCGTTTTGAGGAGAGCTTGGTCTAACGTGGCAATGACGTCACTAAGAGGTGAAGCCTGGTGAGGCTGGCTTGGGTTCCTCTGGGCCCTGGGCTGGCCCTAGGGCAGGACTGGCCCACAATATTGTACAGAAAGTGATAGCCATGAGGGGTCCCGGGCAGGAGCAGGACCTATAGGACAGGGCTTTCTGGAAGGGACGGGGTGGGGGACCGGCCAGCGCAAGCTACTTCTCAGGAGCGAGAGGGCTCTCTGGGCAGCAGGTGGGGTGGAGGCGGGGGTGACTGCGTTTCCAGCTTCAGAGGCACAGCCCCGCAAGCCGTGACCACAGGTGGAGAGGACCGCAGTGCAGGGCAACCGGTGGACCCCCGCGATGACAGCGTGGACGAAAGGAAAGGCCAGCGTGTGGGCCCGCGGGTCCTCGTGGTGCCCCGGAGGGTTCCTCTGAGCGGGGAGAGAAGGCCCCCAAAGACTTCCAGAGACGAGTAGCTCTACCTGGGGTGAGTAGTGACCCCAGGGACGGGGGTGCAGGAGCCACAAGGGGGGGGGGGGTGAGTAAGTTGCGGGGGTGGGGGGAGCGGTGCACAAGGAGGCACGCGGTGGTGGGCGGAGGGGCATCCCGGACTTAGGTGAGGGATCACAGTGAGAGGGAGGGAGGGAGAGCGAGGGCGCGCGCGTGCTGGTTTCCTGCACGCGGGCTCCGTTCCTGCCACCTGAGGAAGGTGATTTGCGCATCTCGCCTTCGTAGGCAGCTCTGGTTGCCTAGGAGGGGACCCCCGGCCCAGCCCCAGCCTGGGCCTTGAAGCCGGGGCCGCAGGATGGCGAGAAAGCCAAGAGGAGCCAGACCCCACGGCCTGGCCGCCGGAGCCCCCCACGGCTTGAGCGGAGGCTGGGGTGCAGGTGCAGGGCGGCGGAGGCTGGCCTCCGAAAGATCAGAAGCTCCTGAGAGCCTCCCCTGGCAGGGGACCCTGTAGGGGTGAGCCCTCCGCCCGCTCATCAAGGCCACCTACTGTCTCCTGCCCCCCCCCCACCATCAGCCCTGGAGGCCATTTCCTGGACCCCAGCTGGGCGCAGGGGGGCAGCTGGGCGGTCCTGGCCGGCTTCTGCCTCCCTCTTCAGCATCCCCTAGCAGGCAAACCGCAGCCAAGCGCTGCCCTGTTCTTTCTGTTCTCCAGGGCTCTGCCGCCATATCCAAAGCACCCACCTCCCCACGGCAGTGTGCTGTGCTCCCTAGCGAGGGTGGGATTGCACACCCCCGCGCGTAGGCTTGGAACGTGCGCGGGGGCCAACACAGACACAGGCACAAACACAAGCAGCCTCAGAAACGTGCGCGCGCGCGCGCGCGCGCGCGCTGGGGAGCGTCCCCTGCCCTGACGTTCACACGCAAGCACGGGGGGGGGGGGGGGGGGCGGAAATGAAACCACAAAGGTGGGTGTGCAAAACATGGGTACGTGCATCCCCGTGTGCGCCAGGTGCGTGCACCCGCAACGCCAATGCACCTCAGATGGACAGGCACACACGCGTTCCGTACACATTCACGCAACTCCACGCGCCCCGTGTGCTTCCAAGTGTTCCCAGAGAGGTGCGCCCACGCGCGCAGATGGGCACCGAAAACCAGGTGCAAACAGATACACACAGGCACATACAAGATGCACATACAAACATGTGCAAAGGCGCACATCTACATAAGCGCATGCGGGCATATGGGCAGGTGCATGGTTATTCACGCAGACACAGAGTGACTCACGCTCATACGTAGCAATAATACACACGCGCCCACGTACACCGTGCATAGACTTGTACACATACAAAGATGTACTTGCGAGGATGTATGTGTCTCCATAAATTCCTGCATGCTTACGAACGCACGCTCGCGCACATTCCTAGAGACATACACAGATATCGGCACGCTCCGCGGAAAGCTTCACGTGCTGGTGAGAGGGCAGAGCGCCCCCCCTGGTTCACAGCTACATCCCTGATGCCCAGCACAGGGCCTGGTGCACAGGGATTTGCTAAGCGGAACATCGGGGAACAGCCTTGGCAAAGGCTCAGAGGCAGGAGATTCCTGAGAACTGGCCGGGAGTCTCATGGGACTGGGTGGGGATAGGATGGGACTGGGTGGCCAAGGCTTCCAGTGGTCGACTGGGGAGGGGGGTGTTCAGGGCCAGGTCCCTCCTGGGCTTCACCTCCCTCCCTGCACCCTGGCCTCCCCTCCATCCCCACTCACACTCCCCCCACGCCCCCTCACATTGTGCTGACAGCAGGTGCACTCAGATACTGGCAGGGGGGCAAAACATAGGGCAGGAGGGAGAGGGGTCACAGGAAACACATGGCCTTGAGGCCAGGTAGGCAGGTCCTGGACCCACAGGCAGGTCACAGGGTGAGGACTTGATTCTCCTGGGAGCCCCCAGAAGCACATTCTAGGCGATCCGCTATATGGAACTCTACAAAGTGAATCTACTTGTATAACCAGCATCTATCTAAATAAATAATAAATAAATAAATAAATAAATAAATACAACATATCCCGCTCTCTAGAAGGCAGGGAGGGTCTTTTTTTTTTTTTAATGTTTATTTTTGAGAGACAGAGGGACAGAGCATGAGCAGGGGAGGGGCAGAGAGACAGAGAGGGGGGAGGCACGGAATCCGAAGCAGGCTCCAGGCTCTGAGCTGTCAGTACAGAGCCCAACGCGGGGCTCGAACTCAGGGGGCTCGAACGCACGCACGGACTGTGAGCTTTGTTTTCCCTTGTAGCCAGCAAGGGGACACTCAGCTCAGGACCCCTTTGCCCCGGGCCACCACGCCCTCATCTTCTCACGTTAGCCAGGGTCCCAGCAGCCCCCATGGGTGAGAGGCAGGGACAGTTCGTCAGCCCCCACCCTGTGGTCCTGCCTCACCTCCGCACCAGGCCCAGGCTCCTGTGGCCAGCCGAGGGGTCACCATCTCCCCTATCGGGGGAGAGACCTTGTTCCAGATCTTGAGCAGCACCTCTGGAGCCCCCATTTTGGAAGCCAGGAAAGCTGGGGGGAAAGAGCACAGAGCCCTTGAGTGTCTATGCTGGCCCACCCCTTTGAGCCTCTTGTTGACACGGCCCAAGGCCCCATGGCTTTAAGGAAAGACTCGAACTCAGGGCCGACCCACTCCAAACCCCATAGCCCCTTCAGCAGCGGAGATCACGACCATTATTTTACAGATGAGGAAACTGAGGCTCAGAGAGACCAAGAACAGAACCAAGACTCCCATGCAGGAGTTTTGAACGCCAGGCTTCCGGTTGTGGGGCTGAACTTGACCCCGGCATTCCCCTGCTCAAAGCCCTCCCCATTCACTCGGGACACACCTCCTTCACAGGTCCCGAGCCCTCCATGGCCTGACCCTGCCAACCTCACCCACCTCTCCTGCCCACTAGCGCACTGGTCCTTCCCAGATCGATGACCCCAGTGCCTTTTGGACTCCAGGTATCGACATGCAGCTGCCATGGGGCTCGGTACTCATCTTGTCCCAGGAGAGGACGGACAGGCGCTGTCTCCTTTCAGCTGCGCCCACTGCGCACATCACGCTTCCTGGCACACAGTAGGTGCTCAGTGGAGGGATGAATGAGCCTGTGGCGGACTGGCAGGCAGGGGAAGGTCAGCAGAGGGAAGGCTGGTAAGCACAAACAGGGGCCTGATGCGGAGGGATTTGCTAGGTGGAACATCGGGGAACAGCCTCGGCAAAGGCTCAGAGGCAGGAGACTTCTGAGGACTGTCCAGGAGCCTCCTGTGACTGGATGAGGATAGGATGGGACTAAGTGGCCAAGGCAGGAGTGGCTCCCACCCTCTGCACCCTCTGTGTAGGAGGTCTGGGCTTGGGACAAGGACTTGCCCAAGATCACGAGCTGGTGAGTGGACAGGCAGGATTAAAACTCAGATCTTCCCCAGCCCCCAGCCCAGTTCGGGGTTGGGAGACCCTTCCCTCCTCACCCCCCTTCCCCCCTCTCTCTCCTCTCTCCCTCCTTCCTAGAGGATGCAGGGCCAAACTGCCCTACGACAGGGGGTTGGAGGTCCCCGACCTGCGGCTCCTTCCTCCCTGACCACACCCCTAGCCCAGGCTCTGGGATATGTCAGCACCCTGCTGAGAAGAGCCCACCCCCCTGGGGTCTCCCCTCTGAGAGCTGTGGCTTTGTAGAGTCCTGGGGCCACTAGCTCACTGTGTGGCCTAGATGAGGCGTTCTCCCCTCTCTGAGTTCCGCTTTCTCATCTACAAAATGGGGATAAGACACATCTCCTAGAGGCGCTGGGGAGAATCGGTGGTATAAACTCAAAATAACCCCCCAACACGCTCCCGGGCAGCCACAAACGCAGGCGCTTCTCACGAACCCTCTCATTGTAGCCTCTCGGTAAGCAAGACGTGGGAACGAACGACCCTGGTTTATAGAGGAGGAAACTGAGGCTCAGAGAGGTCACGCCACCTCCCCAGGCAGCAGGGCCCCGAAGCCGAGCTTCCAGGGGCGGGAGTGGCTCCCACCCTCTGCACCTGCCGCCCTCCCTCCGCGGGAGCCACCCTGCCCCGCCCTCCCTTCCCCTCCCGTCCCCCCCCCCCCCGCGTCGGTCCTTCCTCGGGGCCAGCTCGAGGGCTCCCCCGAAGCAGGGCCCGCGGGCGGGGTGGCCGAGTGAGCGGGGACGCGGGCAGTGGGAGGGGGCGCCTGCCCCGCGCCGGCGGACGTGGGTCGATACTGCGGCGGGATGAATGGGAGAGGCGAGCCGGGCGGCGGGGAGGGAGGGGGGAGGGGGAGGGGGCAGAGGAGGAGCGGGAGGGCTGCCCGCCCCCCACCCCCACCCCCGCCCGGCGGGCCCGGCCCGGGTGTGCCGCCGTCAGCGCCGAGCGCGGCCCCGCGGCCCCGCCGAGGGATCGATAACTAATTTCGCCGCAGCGGCCGCCCCAGTTTTTTCCCGATAATTGTGCGCCGGCAGCTGCGAGCGAGGCCCCCGGCCCGGCGCGCGGCCCCCGCCCGCGCCCGATCAATTGACATCGCCACCGGGCGGCAGGAAAACTCATTTTTCTCTCCCTCCCCGGCTCCCGGTGGGCGCGGGCTAAGCCCCGCCTCGGGCCGGGGGCTGGGAGGGGAGGGGCGGGGCGGGGGGCACGAGGGGAGGGCCCAGGGCGTGGAGTGGCGGGGTGGGGGGGGGGGACGCAGGCGGGAAGGAGGCTCCCGGGGAATCCGAGGAAGCCGGAGGGGAGGGCGTGGGGCGTGCCTCAGTTTCTCCACTCTACGCCTAGGGGCGTGGCCGACGGCCTCGACGCAGGGCCGGCCCCGCCCCCTTCGCTGTTTCCAGAGCCGGAGGGCGAAGCCACTCCTGGCAGCTGGGTGGAAGGGCTGAGCGCGCCGGCGCCGGGGCCCGGACGCTGGGCTTCGCACCCGGTCTCCAGCGCTTACAGCCGTGACCTTGGGCTCGGTCCTCCCTCTGGGCGCTGCCTCTCTGAGCCTCAGTTTCCCCGTCTTCCCAAAGGGGCCCGACAGAGTCCGGGGCACGCAGAGCTGTTGATCAGAGGCAGTGGGGCGGTGCACATCAATGGTGGCTCTCAGCGAGCGAGCGGGGAGGAAATCAGCAGTTACTAAGCACCTACTGTGCGCCAGGCCCGTTGGAGGCGTTGGGGACAGACGAAAATCCCTGCCCTCGTGTTCTCGCGAGGAGATGCACGATAGATATAGTGTATAAGCGACGTAAACAGTGAGAAGATAGGAAACGAGCGGGGCGAGTGGGACAGGGGATGGGAGAGAGGGAGAGGCCCCTTGGCAAAGCTCTGCGCTGCCGGCTCTCAACCTGCTGGCTGCTCAAGGTCGCAGGAAACCTGCAGACTTGGCATTCTCTCGAGGAGGGTGGTCAGGAGGAGGGAGAGAAAGAGGAGGGAGGAGGCACGACGTGGATCGGAGGAGTCAAAGAGGGGGGCAAGTCAGAGGCCAGAGTGGCGGCAGGAGGGGGTCCAGAGAGAAAGAGGGTGCAGGCAGAGGGAGAAGGGAGGGCAAGAGGGTCAGGGGCAGAAGGGACTCGGGTAGCTGACTTGCCCTAGCCGGGTCACTGAGGCTCAGAGAGGGGCAGGAGTCTGACCCATGCCACAGTATATAGGAGGGGGACAGCAGTGGGCCCCTGGCTACTGTCTCCAGACCCTGGAGAAGGGTGAGAGGCACAGGGGAAGGAGAGAAGAGAGAATTACGGAGGGGAGGGAGTGGTGTGGGGGGCGGCCCATAGGCTGGGTCAGGAGGCGCTGGGGAGCCTTAACTGTGCCTCTCAGAGGCCAGCCAGAGCTTCCCTGGGGCTCAGTACAACTTCTACACCTTCCGGAGGATTCGGAATGACTGGTTGGGACTCAGGGAATCCCATCTGCTGACCAGACCCTTCCCTGCCCCCATCTGGGCAAACTAGTTACCCAAACTCTGACAGAGAAGTCCTAAGGCTTCTCTGCAGGGTAGGGGAGCCGGGCAGGAGTGGGGGGGGGGGCAGGCTGCTGGGAGTGGAGGGGGTGTGCAATCCAGGGCTGAGCAAACCTCAGGACTCTCCCCCTGCCTCGGATTTCTCATCTTGTGAAAGGTGAGGTGTTGTTGGGGCTCTGAGGTTCTGTCGGTTTCTCTTCCCTCCAAATTCCTGGCACACGGAGCCCGCAAGGGGTTGAGAGAGAGCAGTGACTCCGCAGAATTGAAAGGCAGATTGCTAGCAAGCAAATGAGGCTAGCCCAGGAAGCCGGAAGTGGGAAGCGGGCCGGGGCTGGCTGGCGGGGACTTAGAACAAGACCGGGCGAAGCCCCGCCCACCCTTCTGTCCGAGATCGTCCATCCATCCACCTACCCAGACCTCCGATCAGTCGTTCGGCACATTTAGGAAGCACCTACTGTGTGCGAGGCACTATGGAGGGGAGTGACCTGGCCCATCCTCTCCCTCTCCCCACGACCCCCATATTTTCTCTGGGGAGTGTGGTCGTGGGAACACTGGATGGGTACTCAAGGCCGGACTTAGGTCCGCCTGGTGGCCTAGGCAGGCTCCTTGGCCTCTTGGCACCTTGGCGTTCTGCTGCCCGGTACACAGAAGCCACGGCCAGCCAATGATGCTGCGTCCCCAGTAGCTGGCACCCGCCGTCTGGGATCAAGCTGTGGAAATAGGATTGCCTCCCTCCGTCCCTTCCAATGTCCCCCCTCCTCCTCTATTGGATTTGCCCTTCTCCTCCCGGCCACCTTAGGTTTGTCGGGTAAGAGGTCCCGGTTTCCTGCGCTGGGGGAGGGGGAGGGGAGCCAGGAGGCCGGGCTGTGGACAGTTGGGGAGGGCTGCAACCCGCACTCTCCGGGTGTCACTGAACTCAGAGCTTTGACTGCCCTCTGACCACTTTGGGGTCCCCGCGCCAGAGATCAGTGGGCAAAGACAGGAGTAACTGTTCAGGCGTGGGTCGTCCACCCCAGAGGCAACAACTGTCTGCAGAAAGTCTCTGCAGGGCCCGCAGGTAGCCGGTGACGCGAAGGGGGCTCTAATGGCCTGGACCCCGTGGAGGACAGGGACAGAGCCGGGTGCTGCAAGGGGTGGACTGTATGAGCCGCTCTCGTGCAGGACTTCAAGCCTCTTAAGCCAGGCCAGCTGCAGGGGCCGGCTCCAGGCAGCCACAGCCCCCACCAAGCTTCGGCCTGCGTCTTTCTTGTGTCTCACTTCCTGTCCTAAGGCTTCTCCGATGCCCGGGGTGGGACACGCCTCCCTGCCCAGGGAACCCGCTCAGCAGCCATAGAGGCCCAGCCACAACACCCCACAGGCCAACCCTTGATCCAGGGCAGACATAGCCTCGGGATAAACGCCTCCCCCCGTTCTTCCTCCAGCAGGTGGTCCTGAGATGCACGTCATGAGGAATCTCCGACAAGCCCGAGGGACTGGCCACCCAGACTTCCCTAATGGTGAGCTCAATACCGTGTGTTTGTATCTGCTCTTTTCTGTGTCACTCTCCCCCCTCTCTACCCCTCACTCTTGCCCCTGGGCACACGCTTCCAAGCCAACTCCCTGGCCCTTCTTTTCACCTGCTTTCAGGGACCCGAAACAGGCGTTATGGACTGACTTGTGTACCTGCCCCACCGCCAGATTCGTAGGGTGAAGTCTTTTCTTTTTTCTTAAGTTTGTTTTTAATGAATTATGTAAACGCCCCCCCCCCCCATTCATAGGGCGAAGTCTTTTTTCTTAAGTTTTTTTTTAATGTCTATTTATTTGGGGGGGAGCAGCGAGAGAGGGGGACAGAGGATCCGAAGCAGGCTCCCGTGCTGACAGCCGAGAGCCCGACGCGGGGCTCAAACTCACAAACCGCGAGATCATGGCCTGAGCTGAAGGCTTGACAGAGGGAGCCACCCAGGCGCCCCTCGTCTGGTGGAGTCTTAACCCCCAGTACCTCAGAATGTGACTGGACTAGGACATAGAGCCTTTAAAGAGGGAATTAAGGTAAAATGAGGTCATTAGGGTGGGCCCCAATCTAACATGGCTGGCGTCCTTTAAGAAGAGGAAATTAGGACATAGACATGCACAGAGGAAGGACCGTGCGAAGACACGGGGAGGCGACGGCTGTGTGCAAGCCAGGGAGGTTCGCTTCAGGAGAAACCAAACCTACCCAGACCTCGATCGTGCCCTTCCAGCCTCCAGAACTGTGAGAAAACACACTTCTGTTGCTTAAGCCCCCCCAGTCCGTGGTGCTGTGTCACAGGCGCCCTGGCGAACTAATACACAGGTCCGTTCTGTATGCATCTCAGTTTTTACCACCAAAGAAACTGAGGCTTCAAATGGCAAAGGACGCCCCCCCCCCCGCCCCGCCCCGGGTGGTACAACTGGTAAGAGGCAGGGCCCAAATTCAAACAGGGGTCCTTGGGCGGTGGAGGGCAAGCCCTTGACACTAGAGGTGCTAGGGAACCAAGGGAGAGCCTCTGGTCCAGAAATCCAGAGGCCCCTCTTCCCCTGCCCCCCACCAGCCGTCCACACGCTTTGATTGCCCTGCCTTTGGAGGACCCTCCGGCTCCCCTCCTCCGGGCCTCTGTTTTCACGGCTGCTGCTGCAGTGCTGAGCTCTTCCAGCTCATTCCCTCCCTCCCCTCCTCTGAAGGCTCTTCCTCACCAGCTAACTCGCTCACAGCGCACACGCGTGTGCACGCACACACGCACGCACGCGCGCACACACTCGGTGCTCACCTCTTTTTGGCAGCCACTCTGAGGCCTGCTAAGGCCTCCCTAAGGCCTCCCTAAGGCCTGCTGCAGACTAGCTGCAGAGCGGCTTTGCGGATGCCCCCCCCGAAGACCACACTGTGTCCCTCCCTGTGTCCCCAGTGCCCAAGTGAGCCCCCTCCTGCCTCAGCGGCACCCTGTGCCGAGCACCACGCCGGGAATCGTGCTCAGATCTCAGATCGTTTCACTGGCTCCCGCCCGCCCTGTGGCAGAGACTGGTATTGTCTCCATTTCATACAGGAGCCACTGGGGCCCAGAGAAGGACAGGGCTCTGCCTAAGGACTCACAGCAGTGAGCGATAGGGCTGGGATTCATCCTGGCCAAACTCAAGAGAATTGAATTTATTCCAAGATGTCACGGAACTCTCCCTGAGAGCGGACTGCAATTTGGGGCAGAGGGCAAGGACTGAGCAGGACAGCCAGAGGTCGCTCCCTCCCCCACCACTTGGCCCTTGAGAGTTCCATCCTCCAAAGGACAAGTATGAACCTCCGTCCAGTCTGCGCTCATTCCTGTGTGGCCACCTGACCCTCAGGCATAAGGGTGTTGTGTAGAGACCATCAAAGGTCCCACTCTGGCGGGGGTGGGGTCGGGGGGGTGGCGGGGAGGGACGTAGGCAAAGACCAACCTTTTGCGAGCACCTCCGACGTGCCGAGCTTCTGGTCATTTTATAGCAACGGAAGGGGGAACCAAGCCTGGGCTCTGACCCCCAGAGCGCTTGGTCTAGTGGAGAAAACACACCCAGTTATCCCACCAGCAGCTGTAACTTTCAGACTCAGCAGATGCTGGGACGGGTGAAGGCGGTCAGTGATGGGAGTGGCAGATCTGGAGAACGAGGAGCAGTTAGCCAGGTGAAAGGGGAAGGAACAGCCTGTGCAAAGGGCCTGTACAGGGAGGGACAGAGGGAGGAGACGGGGCAGACAAAAGGAGCAGGCCTGTGCACTGGAGCTGGTGGAGGCTTCTGGAAGGGGCTGGAAGGGCTCCCAAGGGCTGGGCTGTGCAGGGCCCTGTGAGCCACATTAAAGGTTCTTGTCTATTCAGCAGAGATTTGTGTATTGAAGATCCCCGCAACCAGCTCTCTGGGATGGAGAATAGGGTCAAAGCACAGAAGCAGGTAGAAAAGCGAGGGGTTGGCTTGGGTCCAGGTGAGAGGGCCTGGGGAAGTGACAGCTGGCACGAATATTTAAAAAAAAAAAAAAAAAAAGACCCAAGACTCCGCACAGGAGCGGGGCAATGACATCCAGTCTTCAAAGCGGGAGGGGGCCTCCGAGATTCCCAGCGTGTGGACACAGGGGTTTTACAGGTGCAGGGAAACAGAGGCCCGGAGAGAGGAACCGTCTTGCCCCCACGTGACTCTGCCGGTTCATTCATTCAGCTGAGTTTACTGAGTACCTACTAGGCGCCAGGCGCCGGGCTAGGGTCTGGGGATAATGTCCTGCTGCTCTGGGTGGGGGGCGGGGGTGGGGGGTGGGGAGCTGGTGGGGGTGGAAGGGGGAGCCCAGCTGGACCTCCAGGGTCCTGAAGGCTGGGAGGGAGGGAGAGGGGGAGGGAGAGACAGAAACGCTAATGCTAATGACGAAATTACACTTACCGAGAATTTTCCATCGCCAGACATTGTGTCCAGGCTTCTGCAAACGCCATCTCCTTCATTGCTTCGTGGCTGCGAGCGAGCCCTGTTGGGCCATTGTACAGATGACAGGATTAAGGGTCAGAGAGGTGGCCAGGCCAGGCCCCTGCCCCCCACCTTCCCACAGAGCCTGGTTTTCCTGCCTCAGGGCCTGACCAGGTCCTCCCCAGGTTCCAGACCTGAGGTGTGGGGGTGGGGGGTGGGGTGGGAATGGTAGTACCCAGAGCGGGGGTGGGGGGGGGGTCCAGAAGCACCATCCCCTGGACACACCGAAGGTTCCAGGCCCTTCCCCCCATTCAGCGGAGGGGCCCAGGCTGGCTGGGGGTCACGGGGAGGTCAGGGAGGAAGGAAGGAGAATGTGTCCTCCCGGGGGGCCGTGTTCTGCTCTCTCTCCAACAACAAAGGAGCCTCAGTGAGTCTGCTCCGTGGGGAGGTGGGGGGAGGGGACAAAGGTGGGGAGCCACGCGCTGTGGCCTCCCCCTGCTCCAGCCCCCTCCAAGGCCCAGTCTGGGTCAAATCACTATCCTCCCCTCCACCCCCCATCACTAACTGCAGGAACAGGGGTGCCTGGGGGGGCTCAGACAGTTAAGTGTCCGACTCTTGGTTTCGGCTCAGGTCATGATCTCACGGTTTGTGGGTTTGAGTCACATGCATGTGACTGCAGCCTCCTTGCTCATGCATCCAGATGTGTGAATTCATTCATTCATTCATTCATTCATTCATTCATTCAGTAGTGTTCTGAGCACCTGCTCTGGGCCGGATTCTGTGCTGGGTGCTGGTGACAGGGGAGGACACAGGATTCTGGGTTCCCACCATTGGGGGCACATGGCCTCAAAGAAGGACACTCGGGAGCCATTATTGAACAAGGTAGTGCTGAGACCAGGGGAGCACACAGGAGGGAGGGACCACGTAGTGAGACCGGAGGGACGATCACCCCAGTAGGGGTGGCATTCAGGGAAGGCTACTTGGAGGAGGCGATAGCTTTCCAAGACCCAAAGACTGGACAGGGGCCTCAGGAGCCAGACCGGGCTGGGGTCTCGTAGGCCATGGTGAAGATTTGAACTTCTCCCTTGGGTAGGGAGGGGCTGTGAGCAGGGGAGAACCAGGTCAAAGGTAAACTTCGGAATGTTCTTCCACGCAGTATATACACCTGCGTACGCGTTCCTGTGCAAGTGAACCTGCGCGTGTGCCCCTGTTCACAAGTACCTACACAGGGATACGCCTGCGTGCCCGGCCCCGCGCAGAGCTCTTCACAAACACGGCATCCAGTGTATCTAATCTGTGCATTTTACGGAGGAGGGCACCGAGGCTCGGAGAGATGGAGAGATTTGCCCAGAGACGCCCGCGATGGCTCAGAGACTCCGAGCCTGGGCAACTTGTTTCCAGCTTGTGCTTGTGACCACAGGGCTCCTGGTGAAGACAGACAGGGGGTTAGAGGGCAGCTCTCCTTTCGAAGGAGGTGCTAATGTGTCCCTCCACTCACCTTGTAGGCTCGGGCCCAGAGGCCCAGCCGGTCAAACAGGCTGTACTTGTTCCCTGGGGAAACTACAGATGGAAAGGCCCAGAGAAGGACCCTCGTATGACCAGGTGGCTTCCTGAAGCTCCCACCCCTGCCCCTTGGCCCTTTAATCGTTCGCAAAGCAGGGTCGCTCAGATTATTTCTTTTCTTTCTGGAACATCAGAGCTGGCTAAGACCCGGCTAAGCTGGAGGTGAGGTGGTGCAGCCCTTCTGCATCAGTTTTCCGTGGCTGCTGTGACCCATGACCCGCAAATTTAGTGGCGTTAACGACACGCATTTATTCTCTTACGGGCTGGAGGTCAGAAGACCCAAGGCCAAGGTGTCGGAGGGCCGTGTTCCCTTCGTGGGCTCTAGAGGAGAATCTGTTTCCTTGCTTTCTCTAGCTTCTAGAGGCTGCCCACAGTCTTTGGCTTGCGGCCCCTTCCTCTTTCCTCAAAGCCAACGGCAAAGCATCTTCCGATTTCTCTCTCTCTGACGCTGATCTTCCTGCCTCTTTTTTATCAGGGCCTTTCCTCACTCCTGCGTTTTATACCCGCTGCTGCACCTTGTTCGTGCTTAATAAAGAAGCACACTTATTACGACATCACAAACGTGTCTTTAAAAAATCTTGATAGCTGTGTTTCAGGCACAGAAAAAGTCATGACCCACCCCGTGCCCCGCGTATGTGCACACACACACACACACACACACACACTGCTGGGAAAAGGCTCGGGACCTTGGATGTTTGGACAAGCTGAGGCTGGAGCCTGCGGGGAATCTGGAGGGGGCTTGGCAGACGGGTGACCGGTGTCTAAGGAGCTTCAGGAGGTGGCCTCTCTGAGTCGCCTTGGATCAGGCCAGGCTCAGTCCTGGAGGCCACAGCCCGGGCCCCGAGCCAGCCCGAGGGGCAGGGGGAGGAACCCATATCGAGGGGCACCCAGTCCATTAATGGGGCACATGGAGACAACAGCACATTCAGTCAAGTCAAACACCATAGAGACAATCAGCTTTGGAGCCAGAGGGCCTTAGGTTCAAATCCTAGCTCTGCTACTTACCAGCTGGGTGGCCAGGGGCAGCTGACTTGACCAATACTCAAGGATTGTTGTGAGGATTATAGGAATGACTTCAAAGGACAATACTACATACACGTTAGCTGCCATGATGGTGGCAATGACCATGATTCTCCCTATTGTTATAAGCCGGGAGGCCGGGACCGGAGGCAGTCTGCCAGGGATCTCTTCCATAAGAGGTAGTCGGAAGAAAGGGTATTCTAGGCTAGCGGGTCAGGCCCTTTCTACTTCCGGCCACGTTGGGGCCAGCCCCCACCAGCACGCCTCCTCCTCGGAGCCTCGCTTCCCGTTTCTCCATTCCCACCTCTGGCCAGTCCGTTCCAGGTGGTCTGAAATCCAGGCTGGGCTTTTCTTCTAGCCCAACTTAATCCCTCCTGCTTCTGTGGGTCCCACCCAGTGAGTCCCCTCACCGGAGGAGTGGGGACAGCCTGGGCTGGGTTCTGTAGGTGCCCAGACCCTGCGCGGTCCCCCTGGCCTGTGCCACACCAACCTGCCCTCCCCCTCTGCGGCAGGTCCTTCCCGTGTCTCCCGCTCACACAATCCAGCCCCCTCACGGTGCCCTCTGCCCTCCCACCGCTTAACTCTCCCCGTCCTGGCCTTTGCTTCCAAGCTGCCACTTTCTCCAGGAAGCCTTCCCTGATGTCTGCCGCTGGGTGTAGTTCTATCATCATAGCCCTTATTTGCGGGTCTATTTTATTTGTCTGTTTCCCCCACTCGGGGATGGATCTGCCCTTGCCCAAGCTGGCACACAGTAGGTGCTCAGTAAACATTTGTTAAAGGTGGGAAGGAGCAGATGAGTCCAGCCCTCCGGGAAACAGGAGAAAACAGGCTGAGAAGCTTGACAGGGGTGGGGGTCAGCTCTCCTGCCTGCTGCCCCCCCACAATGGGAGCCCCCTGTTTTCTGTCCTCTCTCTCCTCTGCTGAACCCAGCAGACAGCACAGTGGGGTGGGCTGGGCTGGGGAAAGCGGGAGTGGCGGTAGTAGGGAGCTGCAGACAGAATGCCCAATGCCCTGGGGAGAGGAAAGCTGAGCTCTGAGGTCTCTAGAAAAGCTGGAGCTGGCGGGGAGGGGAGGCTGAGGCTCACATCTGGCTTTGCCCACCCAGGCAGGCGCTCCTGCGGGTAGCGCGTTCATCCCTGCATCACTACCACCCCCTACACCCTGCCTGACCCCCCCCCCCATTCTCCTCCTCCTGGGGAGGCACTGGAGGGCCCCTTTCAGAGCTGCCCTGGGGTCTGTGTGCATGTACATAGCCAGTTATACGGTGGTGTGTGTGTGTGTGTGTGTGCGTGTGTGTGTGTGAAAACCTCAGTTCCTGAGACACTGGAACTTACTCGAGGCTCCTGGCCAATTTGCTCCTGTGTTTTTTAACTTATGGAAACCCCCCAAAGGAGGGTACCTGGGCCCTGTCTCCCTCTGAGGCGCCTTGGTTGAACAGAGTCCCAGGATGGAATCTAGCCTGGGGTGGGACAGGGGACGGGGGGGGGGGGGGGGGGCTCTCTTTGCTGAGCCCTACCTAGCACTGCGCTGAGAGAGGCCCAGGAAACCAGCAGACTGAGCAGAGGGTTCAGCGCCCATGATGCCGCAGAGCATCATGGGATCCCGGGGCAGGGAATCAAGAGGCTGGGGCCGTCAGTGGTTGATGCCAAGGGCAGCAGCTGGGGGCCCTGTGCAGTCAGGACAAGGCCCAGGCCGGAGGTGGGGAGAAAGGTCACCCAGCTTTGCGATCCAAGGATATGGCGGACGCCTACCTGTGATGTACCCTAGGAGTCTGGAATTCTCTCCGCTGCCCCCCCTCACGCTGGCTTGCCCCAAAGGCTTTTAGTATCATGACTGGTATGGCTGAAGCACTCCTCTCTGTTTTCCCGGCGCCCACCCACCCAGGGCCAGGCAGGGGGCTGCGAGGGTGCCCTGTTGGAGCTCACAGCTAGGGGGCAGAAGGTGGAGGATTAGCAGAGTTTGTGCTGCGACGGTGCGGGGAGGCGGTGGTGGGGGGGGGGATCGCTGAGGCCGTGGGGGCCTGGCAGGGGGTAGGGGGAGCGGTTTCCGGACAGGCCCACGCAACGAGACGAAGCCCAGACCGAGGGGCCGACCCTAAGGCCGGGTAGTCAAAGATGGGAAGGGCGTTTCTGGCAGGAGGAACAGCAAGGGCCCGGGACGGGGCGATATCGGGGAACCACAGTCGTTCCGTCCGGCCCGCGGGCCGAGGGGAAGCGTGGCAACGGGTGGCGGAGGCGGCGCACCCACCCGCGGGGCTTTGAACGCCGAGGACAGCCCCCCCTCTCGCTCCTGGGGCGGGGCTTCCCCCCCCACCCCCGCCACCCCCGCCACCCCCGCCACCCCCGCCTCCGTGGGCGGGGCCCGGGGAAAGGCTGGACGACCGCGGCCGCCCTTTCAAGTCGGCCTCCCGGAGGCTCCCGAGCCGGCCGGGCGCGGGGGGGGCCGCTGCGCCGACTTCAAAGCCCGGCGCCCCCAGCCAGATCCGGTTGCGGAAGGGGCGGGCGAGCCGGGGCGGGAGGCAGGTTTCGGCGGATTCCCCTTTCATCCCGCGGCTGGGCGGGCGCAGACCTCCGGGAGGCCCCGCACGTCCCTGCCGGGCAAGTCCGCGCACGGCCGCGAGCAGCGCCGCCGGGCCGGGCGGGGCGGCGCGACCTCGGGCCGGTCCCTGCCCTTCTCCGGGCCTCGGGCACCTCTCCCCACCCCACCCCACCCCACCCCCACCCCCGTGCCCAGGAAGCCTCGGCGCGGGGCCTTCTTGGGAGGGACGTTGGGGGACACCGGGGACGTCTGGACCGACGAGATCGGGCAGGGAGCCGGGGCCCGCGGTGGCGCACCTGCCCCTCACTGCCCCTCAGTCCGCGGGAGGGAAGCCTCCGAGCCCCCCCACCCTACCCGCCCACTGTGCCCCGAAGCTTGAAGGAGTCGACGCTGCCCGTCCTTCCCCGCGGTTGAGATTGAACACACCCCTTCTTGTGAAATCTACTTTCTGACGTCACAACAGTAACAACGATAATGGCCACACGCTGTCCCACCGAAGCCTCACAGGGTGGTTAGGGACATCCTTCCTCAGGTGAACAGCTTGAGGCCCAGAGAGGGGACTGGACTTGCCCCAGGTCGCACAACCAAAAAAACCGGAGCCAGACGCACGCTGTGTGGACACGATGCCCTTGGTTCCCGTGGATTCTGCGCTCCGCTGTTCGGGCCCGCTGTCCCCGTATTGATCAGGACCCAGGCAAGGGGTAGGGTGCGGCCAGGATGGGAATAATGAGGGTCGATGACTGATTTGGCACGGACAGCCGGCAGCAGCTCAAGAGGAAGGTGTCTCCGTCGCCCCCATTTTACAGATGGGTAAGCTGAGGCACCGGGAGGTCATACGGCCAGCTAAGCAGCCAGGTCGGGTATTGACCTAGGTTTCTGTTGGCTCCAGGGACTTGAGGCTTAGCCGCTGCCGCGGGGGTGAGAAAACCGGAGCGCTTGACCCCCAGAGCACTTAACCGGATGTCAGCTTCCAGGCCAGGAACCAGCTGAGTCAGCCCCTGAACCCCAGCTGGGACGTGCTGGTCTATGCCTGCTATTCAGCAGAGGGACGGAGGCACAGAGAAGTGGAGGATGGGCCGCAGTGGCCGGGAAGTGACAGAGGCCGACTTTGCACACGGCCTGTCTGGCTCCTGGGCCCCAGCGCTCCACTTGATAGCTTCGGTGGGAGAGAGGACTGCCGTTGCCATGGCCATCGGCCCACCCCCATGGGCCAGGCAACGCAGTTAAAGAGCCCTTGAAGGGTTTCTCTGCACAGGGCCTTAGCTGCCAAGAGGGGGCAGTTTTAACGGGCCTCCCCGGGATGCCAGGTGCACTCAGGCTGGTGGGACGGGATGGGTGCCCGGGTATGAGGCAAATACCACCCCAACCCACAGATTTAAAATTCCTCCCTGGAAAATCAGATAATCAAGGAAGTCAACTACCGTGAAATGAGTATGATCCCTGCCAGAAACCCAGAGGGAGCATCAGAACATCATCGCGTGGCAAGTACAGGCGGGTGACCCACCCCCTCGTTTTGCAGGCAGGGAAACTGAGGCACAGAACATAGCAGGGAGAGTCGCACAGAGAGGATCCCTTCTCCTTGCCCAGCACGTATGGAGGGCCTCCTGTGTGGCGGACTCTGTCGACCCCCCTTCTGGGGCTACGCCCTTGAGCTCCGGGCCTGCCGAGAACGGTCCCCGGTGTGGCAGTAATCTTACCGTTGTTCGCTTCTGACCCAGGAGGGTTTCCTCGAGGAGGAGACATCTAAGCTGAGACCTGATCTTAAGGAGGAGTCAGTGAAGCTGGTGAGAAGAACATTTCAGGCGGCGGGGAAGACATGTGCAAAGGTCCTGCGGCATGAAGGGGTTTGGCTCAGGAGAGTAAAGAAACCAGAAGCCTGCGGCAAGAGTAAGGGGGGCAGTGCATGGCGGAGAAGCCAGGAGGAGACAGAGGGGGCAGGACCCGGGTCTTGGGGGAGCCTGCCTCGGCCAAGTCAGTGCTGTGGGCTCAGCCGATGCAGGAGGCCAAGGGGAGGCCTCCCAGGGAGAGCCCAGGGCTACCCGGACTTGGTTTGGGCTTCTCAGAAGTGTGCTGTGGGCTGTTTGGACCACGGGACGCACAGCTGCTTGTGGGGGTTGGGCAAGACGTATCCTCCTCCGTGGATGGGGAGGGGGGAGAAGGGAAAAGGAGGAAGAGGGGCAGAGAGGAGGGAGAGAGAAGGGAGGGAAGGGGAAGGCCATGCCGGGTAGCAGTCACCGCAAGGAGGCGTCTGCACCACGGGGACCCCCGCTGTCGGTTCCTTCGGTTCCTTCCCTGACGGTAACAACTCCTCCGCCAGTGGGGGTGCCCCTGTGCTGGCTCCAGGCCAAGGGAATCTCCAGGTGGGTCTCATCTGACCCTCACAAAGGACTGGACCCCAGTCACCCTGCTTGGCCAGACCCCAAGCCTGGCCGCTCAACCTGGGGCTCTCCATCCCCACGTCTCTCCGGACTTAACCCACAGGTTTACTCAGATGTCCGGCACCGCGTGTGTGTGTGCGCGCGCGCACGCGCTCAGATGTTAGGTTAGGAGTGCAGACTGGGCCAGACTGGTTGGCCTTAGATCCTGGCTTAGCCACTTGCGGGCTGTGTGACCTTGGGTGAGCGACCCAACCTCTCTGTGCCTCAGTTGTGAGGAGGTAATGAGTTAATCTGAGAAACCCCATAGCACAGCCCCTGAAACAGAGTAAGTGCTCACTTTTAGCTACTAAAAGGCTGACCAGAAGATTCATTTAGGGACGGGCTCTACACTAAAGGGAGGGGAGTGGCGCCTGGGTGGCTCAGTCCCCTGGGTAAGGGTTTGACTCTTGATTTCGGCTCAGGTCACGATCTCAAGGTTTGTGAGATCGAGCCCTTGCGACAGCGTGGAGCCTGCTTGGGATTCTTTTTCTTCTTTTCTCTCTCTCTGCTCCTTCCCCCCAATAAATAAATAAACATTAAATAAATAAGTAAATAAACACACAAACTGAAGGGAGTGGGTCTGTGGATGGTCCTCCGAAGGTTCTAGAAGCTCCCGGAACTGACTGCAAAGCTTTGGGCGTAGGTACGTTTTTCTGAACTGAGAAAGAAGATCCTCAGCTTTCATCACAAAGTCTCACGACCCCCCAAAAGTTGAGCATCCCGGAGCCAGCGTCGACGGCGTCCCCTGTGCCTGGAGGGTCCACCTTTACAGAACTTTCCAGGGGCTGCGTGTTGCCCGCCCCCAGCTGGGCCCCTGCAGGTGGGTGCTAAGCTGTCCTGTAGACCCACCACCGGCACCCACACGTGGGGGTGGGGGGGCATGTGTGCGCAGAGACAATGAGCCCCTAACTCAAAGGGAAGTATTTTTTTTTTTTAATTTTTTTTTTCAACGTTTATTTATTTTTGGGACAGAGAGAGACAGAGCATGAACGGGGGAGGGGCAGAGAGAGAGGGAGACACAGAATCGGAAACAGGCTCCAGGCTCCGAGCCATCAGCCCAGAGCCCGACGCGGGGCTCGAACTCACGGACCGCGAGATCGTGACCTGGCTGAAGTCGGACGCTTAACCGACTGCGCCATCCAGGCGCCCCAAAGGGAAGTATTTTTAAGGCCCAGCAACACTGCACATTGTATCCAAACCGGCTCCTTTCTCGGGATGGGGAGGCTTAGAAAGAGACTTCAAAGGCAAGCTTTGAATAAACAAAACACAATAAAAATAACTCTGGGAACCCAAATGCTGAATCACAGCCCCAGGCGAGCCCTCCCTGACAATAGGCACAGGGCCTTAGGGCTGGGGCCTGGGGGGGGGGGGCGGGGGGGACCAGGCATCCTCAGTTGCCTCCCTCCCCCCCACCCCAGCAGGCCACCTGGCCCAGCCCCACCCTCCCGGCCTTGCTGGGACCCCCACCAGCTCCATTCTGGTGCCTCTGTCAGGCTGGAAGGGTCTTTTGCCCAATTCTTACCTGTTGAGGACAGGAGAGGGGCTGCGGGGGAGGCCTGGGTGTCTGGCCAAGGCAGGCACCGTGCATGGGTGACCAGAACGCCCACCCTTGCTGGGTGACAGTCCGGATGTCTCCATCAGTAAAGTTAAACGACCCCCCCCCCCCGAAAGAGCCTTCTATGGTATCTCAGACTGTGAAGTGAGAACACAAAGTGCAAAATAGTGTGTATGATACAGAACGTATGGAGAATTGACATTACACTATAAAAATAGAGGCCTGTCCATACTCCCTCGTCTGTGCGCGGAGTATCTCTGGAAGGTGCCCAGGAAACAGGGTTACCTAGTGGGAGCGGCCAGGACTGGGTGCTGGGGGTGGGGTGCTGGGAGGGGTTTGGTGTTTGGGGCTTGTGTCTGCCCATCTGTCCAGCCTCCCTCTGTCTGGCCTCTCCGTCTCTGCCCAGCCAGCCGGAACTCGCCACAAGCCTTCCAACCAGCCAGGCGGGGGTCCAGGCTTCAGGCCAGTGCACCTGCGGGTGGCTCGAACCCTCTTCCTGGGCAGTCTGTGTGGCCCCCGCAAAGCACTCGCCAGTTTAACGTCTGTGTCCGGGACCAGCCACACAATTTGCAAGGCCCCAGGGCAGAACGGAAACGCAAGGCTCCTTGCTTACAGTCGATCGCGGGGGGCGCCTCGCTGGCTCAGTCGGTGAAGCGTCCGACTCCTGATTTCGGCTCAGGTCAGGTCATGATCTCACGGGTTCGCGAGATCGGGCCCCCTGTGGGGCTCTGTGCTGACAGTGCAGAGCCCGCTTGGGATTCTCTCTCTCTCTCTCTCTCTCTCTCTCTCTGCCCCTTCCCCGTCTCAAAATAATAAGTAGATAGCTCGATCGATCCAAGTAAATAATAAAAATAAAATGGATTGAGAATTTCTAGATCACTCCAGAAGACCATTAAGCCCGGGGCAGGGCCCTTCTCCCGCAGGAGTCACACATCGGTGAAGCCGGGCCCCTCTGGATCTCCCTCACCAAGGCCCCCTGAGCTAGGAACACCGTCTCTTCTGTTCCTGGAGCCCAGGACGGAGCCTGGTACACAGTAGGCGCTCCATTAATGTGTTCTGTGAGTGAATGAAGGAGCAGCAGTGGAACCGAGGAGCGAGGAGCAGTAACCAGAGCCAGCCTGCTTACGGGGGCCGCAGCCCTGCCCTCTTGGCAGGAGGAAATCGGAGCTTCTGCCCTGCGCTCCCCGCACACCCGCCTTGCTTCCCCCCTCCCATCAGCCACTGTTATCTTCTCTGGAGCTTAGCTGTGTGACCCTAGGAAAGTGACTTACCCTCTCTGTGCCCTGTTCTTCATCAGTAACTTTGGGCTCGGGGCTCTACTGCATCCCAGAGTTGTGCGCTCCTTCCCGGATAGGTAAGCTTTAAACCTGGCCGTCTTTCGACCCCCTTCTGCCACCAGCAGTCACCAGCTCAGTAACTGCCACACAGTCATCATTCCTCTGTTGACTCCCGGCTGCGCTTTAAGCTCGGTGAGGGCAGGGCCCGGGTCTGTCCTGCTCGCCCTCGTTGATATTACAGAATGGCTGTGGCTGTTACAAGTCACTCTCGGGCCAACCTGGCCGGGGGCGGGGGGGAGGGGGGCGGTGGGCAGGGGCATCTTCCCCCGGAGAACACAGTCCGGGTCCTCACGGTACCTGGAAAGTGTCTCAGCCAGCAGGTACTTGTAGGAAGATCCTTTTAGGCGATTGCTGGGCCCTGCAGCCGGGAGAGCGGGAAGACTGCCCAGAGCCCAGCAGGGGGAGGGGGGCTCCCTGGAAGCTTGGGGGTGTCACCGCAGTCCCCAGAGCGGCCAGCTGCAGAAAATAAACCAGGCAAACCCTGGTGGGTGAGTCATTAGTGGTCCCCAAGGCCCCCTGATGGGAGATGGCAGGCAAGCCGCTCCTGGGGTCCGAGTGCACCCTTCAGGAAAGTTCCGGAGCCCATCCTGGTGGGTCCCATCCCTGCTTCTGGGTTGGACTCTGCCCAGCACCCAAAACTGGTTCCGATGGACCCCGGGGACACAACGAGCACGTCTTGCTTCCTGAGGCTGTTTATAGGAGAATGTTGAGGCTTACACGGGGCTGCTTGGAGGAGGCGGCATGCGTTGTCTCCAAGCAGGGCTTAGATGGCCTTCGACAGGAGCCCCTGGAAGGTGCAGACCACCTGTCACTCAGGACATATTTAGGAGAGAATGACAAAGGGGCCCAGAGGGGCAGAAATGTTGGGGAGAGGGAGGGGGAGGGATTTAGATAAATGACAGACAAGGGCAGAGGGACTGGAAGGAGCAGTGGACAGCCCCTCATGGCTCGTGGAACACCTCCCCCCCCCCCAGCCCGTGTTGGGACTTGTGGCACCAGCCTCACGGCAGACCGTGGCTGCCACCTCCCTACCCAGAGCTCCCCGTGGCTCCGTCCAGGTCTCACCGCGCCCCCATCTCATGGCCCCGGAAGGCCCAGGTGTCCACCCCATGCCCCGTGAAATGGCTTGGGTCCCCCTCTGTGCTCCCAAAGCCACGGGACCCCCACCATAGCCTTGACACTCTGTCCCGGAATTGCCCCTTTGAGCCCATGTCCCCCGCCGGACTGTGGCCTCCTGAGAGCCGAGTTGATCATTCTGGTGCCTGCTGCGTGCCCAGGGCCCCGCCTGTGTGTGGCACACAGTAGGTGCTCAACAAAGCGCCTTCGTAATGCAAGGGGCTGTGTTCCCCAGGACGGCTCATGTCCCCAGAGCCCCACTGGGGACTGGCTTCACTTGGGTTCCCATTGCTAGAGGGACTTAGAAGCCTGTCTCTGGCTGGCCCCTCCGCCTGGAGCCAGGACGGCCTTTCCCACTTCATCCCCCCTGGGAAATCTTGCGACTCCCTGTCTCCACGCCCTCCCCAAATTTCCACCTCTCCAAATAAACCTCTCCCCCTAATCGAGGTTCCCGGGTGGCTCAGTCGGTTAAGCGGCCGACTTCGGCTCAGGTCACAATCTCACGGTTCGTGAATTCGAGCCCCGCGTCGGGCTCTGTGCTGACAGCTCGGGGCCTGGAGTCTGCTTTTGATTCTGTCTCTCTCTCTCTGCCCCTCTCTTACTCATACTCTGCCTCTCTCTCTCAAAAATAAACATTAAAAAAATTAAAAAACAAACATTAAAAAAAAATTTGTTTTAAACAAAAAAACCTCTCTCCCTGATCGTGCCCTGCTTCTCCCCGGTGCCCTTGTGCTGGAGTGTGGACCCGGGCAGGAAGCGTCTTCCAGAACATTCCACTTCGCCCCAGGGGGAGAGGGAGCCCACACCGCATGGGGACACGGGCACCTGCTAAGTGACGCAGTTGTGTGTTCGTGTCATCTGCCTAATTTGAATCCTGACTCTGCCACTTAATCCGTGTGACCTTGAGAAAGAGCTTAACCTCTCTGGGTCCCGGTCCCACATGAACGGTTGTACTGAGAGCAGTTTCTGAGAGATGAGCCGGAGGCCGGGCGCTGGCTTAGGACCCAGTCCCAGCTCCGGCTCCCACGTGTGTGCCAGCCTGGGCAAGACCCCTAATCTCTCTGCACCTTGGAGTCCTTATGAGCAAATGGGGCTCGGGCGACGCCCTCACAGGGTGGAGAGGTCCGGGGAGGTAGGGAGAGACAGGGGAGAGGAGCAGCCATTGTCCTGCCTCTCCATCACTTCCTTCTGCCCTGGGTCAGGGGTCACTCCTCCCTCTCGGCCACCCACCAGCCGGAACCAGCCCCCAGGCCCCCACCTGGGTCTGACACAGCTCTGCCACGTGGCCCAGGGCAGGGGCAGGGGTGCAGGGGTGCCGGGGATGGAATGGGGCCCGGGGATATGAGAGCTCGGGGCGAGGCAGAAGAGCTGGGGTGAGTGGGGGAGAGTGCACCTGCCCGTGCACCCCGCCCCCCATGGGGGGGTCCGTTCCGGTGGGTGTGAGGTTCGGGGGAACAGAAGCCGCCGTGGCCACTTTCCGGGCCTTCCAGACATGCTTCTGCCTGCAGCCCAGGAGGGGGCTGGCCACCTGCCAGCTCTCAGGGGAAATGCACCCGCGGAAAGGGCCCTATGGGGACCCCTGGGGGAGAGGACCCTGGGTGCTATCAGGGAGGAGGAGGGGGAGGGAGAGACCCAGAACCCGGGAACAGCTGGACAGAACCTGGAAAGGCGCCCATCCTCCTGCAGCCTTCGTCCCTTGCTCCCCCCTCCCCACCTTGCTGCTCACCCCAAGTTCAAGGAAGCCCTGCCCGCCCAGGGGCGTGTTGGACCTCTAGGAGCCCCCAGGACAGCCGGCTCTGGGGCGGGCCCTCTTGACACAGAATCCCTGTTGTCGAGGAGGCAGAGAGGGAGAGAGAAGGGAGGAGGGCAGCCTGGGCAGAGAGGAAAAGCAGAAACCCGGGGCGGGGAGGAAGCCAGGAGGGGATGGGCGAGGCCGCGGGGAGGCGGGGAGGCGCGGGACCCCCCCCCCCGCCCCGGGTGCAGGGTCCCCCCTCCCTCCTCCCCGGACGCCAACCGGGATGGTCCCAGCCGCCCCCACTCCCTCCCCCTCCCTCGTGTGCTCCACGCGGGCCTCGATTTCCAGCGCCGTGGGAAGCCGCGGTGTGGGGAGCGGGCCGTCCCCCCGAGGTCCGCCGCGAACCCGGGGCAGGTGGAAGGCGGCGGCGCGGGCCCGCGGCGGGAGGAGCGCGCGGGCGGGAGACGCGAGCGAGCTCAGCGCGAGGGGAAAAGTTTCCGACCCCTTCGCCGGAGGCTGAGAAGTTTCGGCCGCGCTGGGCGGCGCCAAAGCCAGGCCAACACTGCCCCCTGGTGGGCGCGGCGCGGCGCTGCAGCGGGCGGCGGGGCGAGGGCGCGCCTCGGCCCTCCGGGAGAAACTGAGGTTCAGAGAGGGCGAGGTGGGGGCGGCGCAAGGTCGCGGGGACGGGGTGCGGTAGAACCAGGCCTCCTCTGAGACCCGCGGGCTCTCCAGGAAACGGAGATAGCAGGGCGGGGTGGGGGTGTCGTGGATGCGCAGAAAAGGGGATCAGGGACCGAAACCCCACCCGGCGCCCTGGGAAGGGGAGGTGTAGCCTTGCCCCCATCCCATTCCCCACAGGGTTTCTCCAAACTGCCTAGACCTGTGGCCTTTCTTCTGGAAGCAGGGCACCCCTGAAAAGCAAATCTTCCCCATCCACTACCCTCCTGGCCCTAAGATCTCCACAGCCTGTCCCCTCCAGCCGTCCTTCTGTCCCCCCCCCCCCCGTCCCCCAACTCCCCTACCGCCGCCGCGTCCCATCCTTCCCTACTCCGCAGGTGCCTGGGTGTGGATTCCGTGGCTGTTTCCTCACTGGCCAGGAGGTGGCGATAAAGACCTGGTTGGGGCCCCAGCGCAGCTTCGCGGACAGAGGGAAGGGGGAGGAGGGGGCTTAAACTTCGCTCAGGAGATTGGGCCCAACCTGGCAGACGGCTGTACCGGGGTGGCGGTGGGGGTCGGTGCAGGGATCAGATAACCTCCGCCTCGTCTTTTGCCGCCTCTTGATGTGATTTTGAGCACCGCCCGCTCCTCCCCCCCCCCCCCACTACTGGGGGAGAAACATCTGGCCCCCACCCACGCTGCTGCTCGCCCCCTTCCCCGCCCCCCCCCCCCCCGGGACCAGGTGGTGTGAACCTGGCCTGGGGAACGCAGAAGGCAAACGCTTGTCCACCCGGTGGGAGTCTGGCCCCCTTCCCTCCATGGTGGGGGTCAGCAGGTAGATAGACGCTGGGGCTGGGGCTCGGGGCAGGTGTGGGCTGATCTAGGTCGACAGAGGCTTGGTCCCAGACTTGAGGCGTGGCAGGGCCTCCCATCTTCCAGGAGAGGGGTTCACTTGGAATAAGCCTTGGGCCTTGAGGGTGCCTTGCCCCCACCCCTCAGCCTCATCCCAGCCATGACCTTGTCCTCTCCCTCCCTTCGGTCCAGGACTCCCAGAGAGCAGCAGTCTGGCACCTAGAGAACCTTGTAGGGTGAGGCCCGGCAGCAGGTCCCAGCCACCTAGAATGTATGTTTATTTGTGGGACAGGAAGGGCCTCTTCTCAGCCCCGTGTCCACACGTGGGCTTGGGCTCCAGTGGTCATGCACCTGGGCGCCTGCTGTGGCGTCACAGAAGGCAGGAGCCCTTAGGGCGGCCTCCTCGGTTCAGGACCAGCGCCACGCTGGGCAGGAAGGACTCCTGGAGCGACAGGGAGGGAACAGCTGGGCGCTGCGGGGCCTCTGGCCAGGAGACGGGGCTCTCTGGGCCCAGGGGGATTCTCTGCCACTGCCCAAGAGGGCAGGCAACTGGGGTCAGCCCCGTTTTCCAGAGGAAGAGACGGAAATGCAAAGAGAGCCCAGCGTGCTCGCAAGTACTGGGCTGGGGGGCTGGGATCCGGATCCGTCCCACCCCTTAGCCCCAGGGGGCCCGGCCACCCCGCTGGGCAGGGGTGCTCTAGGAGACGCTGCCAGCAGGGGCTTACCAGCTTCTGGCTCCAGGAGCTGGGCGATCTGTCCACCTGCTCCAGGATGCCGTGGGCTTCCAGGAAGGTTTTGAGGCCACTTCGCGGCCTCTGGGTGGTGGCCCTGGGGATGAAGGGCAGGCTGCTTTTCATGGAGGCATCCTCAGAGGGGTGGCCCTGTGGCTCCTGGGGGGCCCTGAGGGGAACAGAGGTCTGTGAGCTGCACGGCCCCCGAATCCCTAGTCCCCCCGTGGCTTCCCCCGGGCCCTCAGAGGCCCAGACCCTTAGCCTGCCGGCTGCGGGGTGGGGAAGTCTACGGGGCGAGGGGGGGGGGGCGCGCCCTGGAGATGCGTGTGGATCCTGCCTCTTCCCCCTGGAAACCTCACAGGCCCGGGCAGTCCCAGCTGAATGAGGTGCTGGCCGTGGCCTCCTCCTGGGCCCTGGGGCACAGGGCTTTGGGCAAACTCTCCAGCCATCTCCCGACACTCCTGAGCACCCGTTCTGACGTCATTGACCCGGTGGCTATCCCCTTCTCGATGTGGCCCTGCCGGACTGGAGGAGAGAGGGCTCCAGTGAGAACTGTACCTGGAGGGGGCACCGGGTGGCACCCCCACTCTCCCCTCCTCCCTCTGGCAGGCAAGGCCAGGCCGAACCCCGTCTCCATGGCAACCCAAGGCTCCCCAGCGCCTTATGGCTGCCTCCAGAGAAGGCTCAGGTTTTAAAACTATCTTGCGTGACTGTCTCTGCCTTTATTACCCACGCTGTGCCCCACCACACACATACCCACTCCCGCGGCAGCCCCCACAAGGGCCTTCTTTCCCGTAGTGGGAAGGCCAGTCACGCCCCCCTCGAAATCCAGAGACAATACTGAGATTTCTGCAGGGATGGAGGGGGCTGGGAAGTCAGCAGCCGAGCCCCACTCTGGCGCCCCGGGATGTGACCACAGCTCCCGGGGCCCGTGGCTGACAAGGAAGCTTCTCCCAGCCAACTGCCATTCGCACGAAACCGTGTCTCCCGGGGGGAACCGCGGCTTCTCTTCTCGGCCACCGTGTGTCACCTGCTCTCGGGGCTTTGGCTTCCCCATCAAACGACGAGAAGTTTGGGCGAAACTGCAGCTTCTGTTTGCAATTTCCTATGACCTTAAGGGGCCTGGGGAGGGTCCCTTCCTAATCAGCGAAGGTCCGGGATTTGGGGGCTTTAGCCCACAGCTAGGCTTTGGAGCGGCCTCTGCTCAAACTGCACACAGTCGGTGCTCAATAAATGGATGCAAGCTGTTGGAGGCCCTGGGGCAGCTAGATCCTGTGAAGTGAAGAGGCCAGGCAGATGGAGAAGGGGGTGGGGGGGGGGGGGGGCAGGGCAGGTGATAAAGGTTATACCAGAGCAAGGACACGGTATTCTTCCCACCTGCCTCTTGACACGTTTAGAAAACACTGGAAACTATGCCAACGCGGACACTACCACATCCATCCCCCGCCAAAGAGCTGAGAGAGCAAACTTCCATCCCAGAACCCAGGCCCGGTGGTTGCCGGCTTCTTTGCTGGACCAGGCAGTGCCTGCCTCCCCCAGAGAGACGGTTCGATCTTCTGGAGCTTTCTGGGCACCTCCTCAGCCAGGCAGGCCTTCATGGATATGGGGAGAAGATGCTTTCGGTGGCTTCCCGTCTTCTTCAGCCCCTGTAGGCCACGGAGGGGACCAGACGTGGGGTCGGGAGCCTGTCCCCAACGTGGGCAGATATGACACGTGCGAGCCCTTGGCAGGAAGAAGTCCTCCCGTGGTGCCCGGGCCCGGGCACCCATTGTTTCCTCCATGGCGGCTGCTCCCTGGTGCCACCCACGTTGGGACACCTCTGCAGGACCTCAGCCCCTCTCCTTGGCCCTCGAGGAGCCTCCGACACTCTCCGGAGAAGCCAGTGCAGGTACCTTTTCCGTAGGGTCAGTGGATTCCTGGCCTTTTCTGGGCGGCCCTCACTCCCGGGACCCAGGGCCGCGGCCTCTGCTCTCTGGGCTCCAGGCTGGAACTTTCTGGAGTCCTGGGGCTCCCCCTGCTGTCTGCTTACCTGCCAAGGCACGTTCCCAGTAGCGGAGCGCGCTGTCCCGCAGGGTCTCATCGGCAAATCGCACGCGGAAGGGGCAGAAGCGCCTACGCTGCTTCGAGCCTTCTCCCGAGGAGCTGTGAGTGGGCACAGTCTTGAGCTTGGGGGCCTGGACACCGTGGGGCCTGGCGAGAGAGGCAAGGGGGCCGGCTGAGTCCCCAGCCCCACGTTTCACCCGGGCCACACACACCCGCTGGACCAGAGCTCGCCGTGCATCCTGAGAGCCCCAGCAGCCGGCCTCTCCTGAGTACCCCACGCCGGCCGGGCGATGGGGTCAGGCACGTAACGGGCATCAGTCTACCCGTCACGCCCACACCACCCTGGGCAACATGATTATTATTCCCATTTTACAGACGAGGAGAACTGAGGCACACAGAGATGTTCCGCAACTGCCCAAGGTCCTACGGCCGGTAAAGGGTGGAGCCAAGATCCGAATCTTAGCTCCAGAGCCGGCACTCTTATATATCAAGCTGTTCAGCAGCGAGAATACGGCCCTTCCCGGCCACGTGACCTGGGGCAGCCCGCACTCACGTCTCCATTTTGCAGTTTCCCCCTTTAAGTTATGTATTGTGTATTGTAGGTATGATAACAGCATCCTTATGAGAGGGTGCTAGGTCTCCGATAACTTACTTGAGGCATCCAGTACGCATTTATTGCTATTCATTTCAGCCTCAAGGGCAAGGCTGCAGAAGGGCCGGCCCGATCCGTCCGTGGATCTGTTATTCAGAAATGCCACGTTCAACTTTAAGTACACGCAGATGGGCATATCCGCAGCCATTTATCCGACTGCATCTCTGTGTCTGAGTGGATCCCCGGAAGGGATCCTATCATCAGCCCACTAAGGAGCCAGGAAGCCAGGAGATGTCAGGACAGTGCCAGGCTATGGGCATTGGGACCTAGCGCTCCCCCAGCTCCCTGCTCTGTGCTGGCCGCAGGGCCATATACAGGTGCACCCCAGCCCTGCCCCTAGGACTGGAATCTCAGCTTCTCCCGTCAAAGGCTCCCGGAGCCTAATCCGATGCACCCCGCTGTCCCCTGCAGGGCCGACCAGGGAATCTCGCACACCATAAGGTGCGCAAGCATTCGGTCTTCAATGCGAAACGCTGCGAATGTGTCTCTCTCCCCCGTGTGTCATAGTGGGGGTAACGAGTTCCATACTTTTCCTTACTATATCTTGGGAGAAGTGTGTTTATTTGGCCCCACTGATTTAAAGTTCCCGGGTTGGCAAATGGGTTTCGCTCCCGGCACCCGCGCCGATCCGTTGGTGGCGCCGGCCTGGAGCGCTGTGTCAGGGAGGGTTCGAGGCCCAGTGGGGGAAAATGCTGTGATCCGATGATACTGTCAGCCCTGGGCCCAGAACGAGAAGGAACGGCATGGATGTCACGTATTTACTCTTTGGTCTTTAAACTCATGGGCGATGTTTTTCACCTTTCACCTCCGTCTAAGCCTGTGTATGCTGGGGGAATTTTTTCTGCATTCTTTTTCCTCTCCGTTAGAGCTATGGCATCGAGTGCAGGTAAGCTCTAATGCCCAGGCTCTTCTCCAGCCTCCATCCCTTGTCTTATTTCCCCCCGTATTTGACATACAGTAAAACCTAATCAGAGTTAGAGGAAGAAATGGACCGACGAATGGGACGAACGACTGGGTGGGTGGATGGACGGACGGACTGATGAATGAGTTCAGGAAAAGGTCTGAATAGAACGACTGGATCTTAGGAGGAGGCGTAGACGTATGGACGGGTGGATGGATGGCTAGACAGACAGGCATGTGGACTCATCTCTGGCTTTATAACGAGATTACAGATGGACAGTATCCTGGATTTACAAGTGCGTGGAAAGGTTTGTAGATGATTGATCATTGGATTCCTGGATGGTGGGTGGAATTGTCAGAGTTTGCGGATAGAGGGATGACCGGCTAGATGGACGAACGGAGGGACTGACGGATCAACAGAAGACCTGACTCACGGATAGACACATAGATGTATGTATCGGTGGACAGATGGATAGACTCACAGGTGAAAGACGAGGAAAGAACAGAAGAAACGCTTTCTCCCACCCCCCATAATGCCAGCCTCTTGTAACTCACTGGTTGGCCTTTTTGAAGGTGATGAATTGCGAGCGATCTCTCTTCAGGGTCCCCAGGGCAGGTATCCGACGCGGCAAAATCTTCTTAAGACTATTCTGGAAGTACGATGACTGACCCCTTGAAGACACACGAGCCACACCTGGCGTGAGTGGCCAGGGTCCCCACCCTCGGAGCACTGATGGCAACCCTGTCCCCACCAGCAGGTCAGCGACACTCACCGCAGGTCTGAAGGGAAGGAACAGTGGGGACACCGGGGAAGGTGCTGGCAGTGCTCTGACACACTCTTTTTTGATTGCCGTGCTGAGGATGCTGGGAGCCAGGAGGAGGGGGAAAGAGCTATGAGCCTTCCCTTGGGGACAGTCCTCACTAGGCTTTTCCCAGTTACGCGGCCTTGGGCCTCAGTTTCCTCATCTGTACTACAGGGGCAACGGTAGACCCGCCCTCAAGGGGCGGTCGTCAGGGCTCTGCCAGGCATCCTCAACTAACAGTAGCTTCATTCATTCCAGAAATGACTCCGCCCCGCCCCCTGGGGTCCTGGGCGGGGCCTCACTCGGTGGCGCCGCCCGGACGCACTCTGCCCCCGTCCGCTGCAGGAACTCCCGGAACTTGCTGGGGAGGAGCTCTCCTTGGAGCGCGAGCAGGGAGTCCGGGGTCTCCCTGGCCGAGCCCCTGCAGGGGTCTTCGCTCTCTCCAGGCCTGGGGCGCCGGGGCGCGGGGTCCCGGGGCGCACCGGCCCGGAGCAGGGGCGGCAGCAGGAGCGACCTCAGCTTCCCCCGGTTCTGCGCCGCCCGCTGGGCCCCAGTGGGCAGGGTGGACAGGCTCAGCGGGGCGCTCCTGACACCCACCCCCAGCTCTGGGAGCGAGGACCCGCCCCACCACCCGTCGTCGCTCTCCGAGGCCCTCGAGCCCCGGGTGGCCCCCGCGCCAGATACTCCCCGGATTTGGGGCAGGGGCAAACTGGGCAGCAGCGGGTCTTTCCTACGGCGAGCGCGGTCGCCGGGGAGCCCCTTGGGCGCCACCTGCTGGGTCCAGGGGTTGGGGGACGCCACCTGCTGCGTCCAGGGGTTGGGGTGACGCCGGGTCATGTCTGGCCCTGCGCTCAGCTCAGGGCGTCCTCACGCCTCAGTGGGGGCGGGGGGTGCCGTGTAAAGTGCAGAGGAGGGCGTAGACCAGCCCCCAGGCCATAGTGCCCAGAGCCGGGTCGTGTGGTTTGGGGGTAACGCCCCCGGTTCGCCAGGCAGTGAGCGGCTTCAGGCTAGAGCTCGCCTAGCCTCTGTTTCCTCACCTGCCAAACGGTCACGTCATTTGTGACCTCTCTGAGTTGCTGTGACGTCTAGGTGAGGGGGCGCGCTACTATTTTCGATGTTGTTAGCATTTTAAACTTTTTGAAATTCAGGATTTAGTCTCGGTTCCGCTGCTTACTAGCTTCGCAACCTTGGACAGGCCAATCGATTACCTTTTCTTAGTGCCTTTATCTGTAGAATGGGGGTGACAGAGCACCTGCCCCCTTTGTGGCTCAGCACACGGGAGTGCTGCTGTCCTGTTCACGCTGTTAGCGCTCCACGGGGAATTAGGAAACCACGGGGAATTAGGCTTGAAAGGAGAGACCCGCCCAGCAGTTGCGCTGTCCTGCTGGGGCCCCAGGCCCCTTGCGTGGAGAGCTTGCTGAAAATGCGGATGCCCCAGGTTCTAACTCAGTAGGTCTGGGGTGGGGCCAAGACACCTATTTTTAACAAACTTCCCCTTTGGGAGACAGAGCTCCACGCCTGCCCCCAGCATCTTGACGCTGGGTTGGGGGTCGGGGGAAGGTCTTGGAGCCTGGTTCCTCCCTATCACACCCCACCCCCAGATTAGTGTCAGCTCTGAGCTGGCTCCTGGTATCACACTCACCCTAGTGGGGCTTCTGGGTGAGTCCTGAGGAGGTCCCTTGAGTTTGGAGCCCCCTAACTGGTGGGTTGGTCCTTGAGAGAGCCCATCTTCCCGGCCTGGTCCATCTGCTGGACTCCCCCTGCTCTCCCTCCAGGCCTCCCTCCTGGGCCTCTTCAGGGTCATTGTGATCCGTCCCTCACCCAAGGCCATGTGAGGAGCGGTGGTCTCTCAGGCCTGGAGACAGAGGGTGGGGCTTTGTGCCCAGAAAGCCAAAGCTGCCCGCACAAGGGGGTGGTGGGACTCCTGACCAGGGCAGCCGGGCCCAAGCCAGTGGTGGAAACGCCAGGGTTCCGCTATCCTCTCTGGATTTGGGAGGCCCAGGTGGGTCAAGTTTGGGCTGGGTAGGTCTGGAAGCCCAGCTTCCACTGGAAGGCTGGGCCATAAGAAGGCAGTGGGCTTGGAAACCAAGAGAACTGATTTCCAGTCCAGGCTCTGCTTCTATTTGGTTCAAAATGCTAGACAAGCTGTCCTTTCTCAGGGCTCCGTGGTAAAACAGACTGTTGGACCCCATCCGTGACTCTTGGCTGGGAGGAGGCAGGGGAGAAGCTTGCGTTGTGAAATTGGAGTGGGGGAGAAGGATTGTTTGGCCCAGCAATTTCACTGGCATCGTATAATTTGACAATTTTACAAGTCGGCCTGGAGGAAGTACCATAGCCGATGTATTTCCATTTTCTGCAAACACTCTTCAACCAGGGATGGAAGGGTGTACCTCCCTGGGAAGTTGGAATATTGAGTGGGGAAGGTGAACATTTTTTTTTTTAAGTTTATTTATCTTAAGAGAAAGCATGAGCAGGGGAGGGGCAGAGAGAATGGAGAGAGCAAGAATCCCAAGCATACTCCACACCAGCGCAGAGCCCAATGCGGGGCCCGAACGCATGAACTATGAGATCACGACCTGAGCCAAAGTCAGATGCTTAACGGACTGAGCCACCCAGGCACCCCAGGAAGGTGAATCTTTTTATATCTATTCCCTGGAAAGGTGAACATTTTTTACGTTTATTCTAAGAGTACATGAATTTTTAAAAAAAAATGGATGAGGAACACCAGACTAACTACATGATTTCTTTTTTTTTTCTTCAATGTTTACTTATTTTTGAAAGACAGAGCATGAGCGGGGAGGGGCAGAAAGAGAGGGAGACACAGAATCTGAAGCAGGTTCCTGGCTCTGAGCGGTCAGCACAGAGCCTGACGCGGGGCTCGAACTCATGAACTATGAGATCATGACCTGATGAAGTTGGATGCTTCACCGACTGAGCCATCCAAAAAAAAGGGAGGGGTGGATTTTTAGGCACCCCTGGAAAAGCTGGGCTCAGAGCTGCCCCCAAAGGAAGAATCCACATCCAGCAATTGAGATTGTTCGGGATTTATCCTCTTCCCTTAGAGACCACGGAAAATGAAGCTTGGGAGAGGGGCCCAGGCCAGGGGAACCAAGTCTGATTTGGAGTACTCTGGAGAGGATGCCAAATAATATATACATAAACAGATTTGGGGGACTCAGCTGCAGCCTGTCCCCCTCCCCAGCTTTCATGTCATTAGAGCAAACACACCTGAAGTACTTCCTGTGTGCAAAGCCCAGAGGAAGGCATCTAAGACCAGGACGACAGTTTAGGAAAAATGAACTTATGATAAATATTGTCTATTTACTGACAGCACACTGCAGGCACAGGGCTGAAGGCTCCACCGGCAATATCCTACAAATTTAACACTCAGAGCATTGGGAAGTGAGTAAGCACGCCAGTCTGGAAGAAGAGGTCTCCTTGGAGAGGGTCACAAGGCCTCCCATGTGCAAACCCATCATATTTCCATCAAGATTGCTTTCAGGTATCCCTCCAGAATTCCTACACATGGGAGGAACCTGTGGGAGGGCAGGCTTTTTGGAATGGAAACTTCAAGGATTTGTTCTGCTTAATTGAGGAGGCATCCCCTTGGCGCCATCAAGGGTTCTTTTTCTTCTTCTTTTCTTTTTTTCTTTCTCTCTCTCTTGGCTCTGCATATTATTTTAAGGTGCAAATTGTTATGGGTACGATTTGGGGAATGAGGCTCCTCCCCTCTTTCTCCCCGGTGGAAAACCCACAGAACGCTCGTTTTTAAAAGTCCAGCCTTCAGCCTCCAAACGAACCGGTGCACGCGCTGGAGGCAGGAGAGGCTCGGCGGCGCCCAGGCTCTTTTAAGTCTGAGAGGTGCTTCCAGGAACTAGAAAGCCGACCGGGGCGGGGCAAACCGGCCGTGGGGCGGAGCTAGTCGCGGCCCCGCCCCCGGGCGCCCGGAAGTGACGTGTGCGGACAAAGGCAGCGCGCGCCGCGAGGTGTCGCGTCTGGCCGTGGTCTGACGGAGCTGGTGGTGGGCTTGTCGGGGGTTCGCTGCCGCCGCCGCCCTCCCTTCGGCTTCCTGTTCCTCGTCCTCTTCTCCCGGGTCCCGGGAGCCCCCATCCGGGGTGAGTAGCGCGAGGCGGAGCGGCGGCCGGCGGGGGAGAGGTGGCCCCGACCGCCAACTGCCTCGGCGCCCTGAGGTCCCGGCTCGTCACGTGACCCGGCGCGAGCTGCCGGGGCCCCACGTGCGCGTCCCGGGGAGGTCGGACAAGGGGGTCGCTGGGGGCTGGTGGAAGGGGAAGGCCGGGGCACCGGGAGCCTGGACGGGGCAGCCCCTCCCCCGACGCCCTTCCGGGGTCGCAGCTAGTCCCTTTCCCTGCCTGAGCCTCAGTTTCCCCTGGAGAAGCGGGGATAAGGAGAGCAGGCACTCGGAGAGTCGGTGTCAGGGTTCAGTAAAATGCTCAGGTCAGAGCCGGGCACAGAGCAGTGCCCGCTGCATGGGAGTTGCTATCTTATTTCACCTTGGATCCAGCCCCAGTTACGGTCGACACAGGTGCCGCTCAGAAGAGAGCTCGCCAGCCAAGAGCCCTTGGAGCCAAGGTCAGCCTGTTTGCGGAGGGGCTGCCAGATCGAACGAAAGGCCCGGGCTCTGCTGCCCATCAGCGCGGCGGGATGTCTCTGGGACAGAGACAGCTGGTGTCAGAGGCCCTGACGGTGGGGTGGGGCAGGATCGCAGACGGTCTGGACGTATAGAATCATTGCCCTGGTAGGGCCTTGACTGTGGTAAGACGTCTGGGTTCCCTCCGTGTGCTCTTCCTGGTTTCCTGTGTGCATTGAAGGCACATCACTCCCTTAGTGGAACGGTTTTCTAGCGGTAGACGGGGGAGCGGGGGGGGGGGGGGGGGTGGAACGCTTTGGTGGCGACCAGAAGCTATAGAGTCACAGAGATAGCGTCCCACTCCCCTCTCCTGCAGGTCTGCAGAGCTGTTTGAGTGTCTCGAATCCACCACCCAGCGTAACAGTAATAATCCCTTAGATGTGTCCAACGCTCTACAGTTTATAGGGCATTTCAGGGTATTTATCTCGTTTGATCTCTGGGATTGCCAGTGAGAATTGATGAGAATCTCATTTGGCAGAAATAATGCGTGCCTGGCACTCTATGGGTCACTTGATGCTTTTATACCCACCTTTAATCATCCCAGCCTTCCTGTGACGTCAGCATTGCTGTTCTTGTCTTATAAAGAAGTGTACTTAACCGAGGTGAAGTGTCTTATGTGAGCTTACACAACACAGCCAGTGAGAAGCAAAGCTAGGATTCAGACCTGGTGTATTTGACTCCACCAGAGACTTGGGTTTTTTGGTTGTTTTTTTAAAATTTTTAAAATGTTTTTGAATTTATTTTTAAGAGAGACAATGAGACAGCACAAGGGGGGGGGGAGGGACAGAGAGAGAGGGAGACACGGAATCCGAAGCAGGCTCCGGGCTCCGAGCTGTCCGCACAGAACCCGATGCGGGGCTCGAACTCACGAGCCGGGAGATCGTGACCTGAGCCGAAGTCGGCCGCTCAACCGACTGAGCCCCCCGGGCGCCCCAGAGCCTTAGTTTGTTTTTAAATCTCTCCCCACTGCCCCCCCCCTTTTTTTTTTGGTCTTCTTTCTCCTTCCTTTGCTTTCTTTTTCATTGAGCACCTTGCCATTCCCTTATGTCCAGCTGCTGTCACCGATCCAGGGAGAGCAGGCCCTGTCCAGCAGGCTGCAAGGGGGAGGAGGTAACTCCAGGCAGACTCCTGCCTCCTGTGGCCTCCAGGCTTTTGCAGAGAGGGTGTGATGCCTCCACAAAGCACTGACCGGCACGGCTCGGACACCGTTCTTTTCCAGGGATCCTAGGAGAAGTGGTAGCTGGGGCGACTGCCCACCTGTCACCCTAAACACCTTGGAGGGAAAGAGGAGGTGACAGAGCCCACTATGAGCAAAGGGCCTCTCTTCCTCTTCCGGCTCGCCTGGCGTGCGCACAGAGCCAGACTGCCCTTTCCCTAGCCCTGGAGCCCTGCAGCCCCTCACCCCCGCCGGGCAGAGTATAGGGGGACTTCCTGCCATTTGACTGACGACTGTTCCCTCTGGCTCCCAGGGACCTCCTGCCCACTCCAGTCGGGACGCTGGGAGACAAAGTGTAGACAGGGCCCCACGGAGTCACGTTTACTAATGAATCAGCTGTTGGAACAAATGTCAAAATTATGCTTGCCATGTCTCGGCCCAGACGTCCCTCCCCTGGCCTGTTCCTAGAATCTGCCTGTAAGTGGAGTTCTTGTAAATTAGATTATTCAGAGAACCTTGACATTTAAAGAGACCATGTTGGAAAGCTTTCGGTAAAGCAAAAACTCACGTTGTCGGTAATGGCCTTCAGTGTTCCCAGTTTGGAACGGTTGGATTTCTGTAGGTTTTCTGAAAAGTGGAAAATGACTGTGGCCACACAAGGCTCATTCTTTGGGTCATTCAACAACCAACTAGCAGACAGCCACCTTGTATCAGGTGCTGCGCTAAGGGGGTGTGAGGTCATGTCCCTGCCTCCAGGAAGCTTACCTCCTGGGGGGAAAGGCAGACACCGCCAGGGGAGGGTCGGGCCCCACATTTATTCTGGTCAGCTGGCAGGAGCGAACTTTCTGTTGAAGGCCTGTGTGCTGTGTGTGGTTCGAGAGCGATACGGGGGTCGATCTCAGGGTGTCGCGGGTGTTCTCCAAGGAGCTCCCGGGCCAGTGGGGAGACAGCTGCGAGGGCGAAACCAGTGGTTCGCCAGGACCGGTGGGGGCTGGTGGGGAAGGGTCGGCGTTGCCAGGCTCCCGTGTGAGCGCTGCGTGGGGGCGCCGCTGGCCGATGCCGTCCTTCGTGGGTGGTGGTGGCTGTGGGGCCCCCGAACCCAGCTCCTTGGTGACGTTCAGGCTAGTGGCCCGCCCGGGGCCCGCAGTGATGCCCACTCTACCGCAGCTGGCGTTCCTGGGTATCGGGAGGTTTCTGCGTTCCTTTGCTCACCGTGTATCTCAGGGTCGCAGCGAGAGTTCATTCTTGCCGGGCCGTGTGCCGCTGTCTCTTTCTGGGTGGGACGTGGCGGCGAGCCAGCGTGGAGAGACGCCGTATTTAGAACCAGGGCCCCTCCGGCCTGCTCCCCCGAAGGGCTCTTCGATGGACACGGTGGTTGGAACTTGTCTTCACTGTGGTCCCAGACCCTCGTACCTGAACAGTGGAGCTGGAACATCAGCCTGAGAGCCGATTGGAGGATCTGAGGGGGGTTGGAGGACTCTCCCTGCGCCGCAGAAGGGCTCGAGAGGGTGGACACGGTGACAGTCACAGATCTCAGAACTGGACCCGCTAGGGCACGTGGAAGCTGTCGGTTCTCTTCTGGTTCCTCGGGGGGCCGGCGTGTGGCCTCGTCCGTGGGGGACGTCCGAGTCCGGGAAGGAGCCAGGAAGGTGGGGAGGAGGGCCCTCCCCTGGTGGCCCCGCTGGCTGGCTGAGTTGCCCGGAAAGGGCTCACCGAGGCATCAGTGAGGAGCAGTCCTGAGTTGTTGGGCAGAGGTGAGCCTGCTGCTTCTGGAAGATTCCTGGTCTCGTAGGACAAGTTCAGAGTACAGTTGTGCATCGGGGGCTAGGCTCGTAATGAACGTGGCCGGTGAAAATGCTTCAGCTTTTCTCGTGTTCCGTTCCCCGTCCTTCTCTTGTGGTCTCTAAATTCTGATCCGAGGGCTGCGTGCCCGTCCTCGGGGGGGGGGGGGGGGGGCACTTTCCTGCTTCCGGTCTGATTACTTGTCTCGGAACCCTTAAGTAGTTCTCCATCCCGGGGGTTTTCTCTCGTTTTCGAGCACTCTCCCCGGGTTCCACACGAGGCTTCCCTCAGTTGCCCTGCGTTCCAGGAGTCAGCGACTTAGCGGCCACCCAGTGGAGTGATGTAAAGGTGGCGGATGGGGGGGCTTTCATCCCCGCGCTAAGGGACTCGTGTGGGCTTGGTGCCGGGGACACAGTGGTGAAAAGGTGCGGTCACGCCTCCGGAGCTTCCATCCGGGCGGAGGCAACAGTGTAATTGCAGATACACGTACGCGTTCTGGAGGCAGCAAGCGGACGGGATCGGGGGGCTGGAGGAAGCCACCTTGGCGGGGCTGGTCAGGGAGGGCCTCTGAGCACGTGACACTCAGGCTGAGAGCCTGTGCCGAGGATGAGCTGCCCACGAGGGAGGAGCGTGGCCTCTTGACCCTGGGTGAGGCACCCAGCCCTCTTCTGCATCAGATCCCGCTGCACTGCGGGGTGAGGCGGGGTGAGGCGGGGTGATCGTGGCGCCGGGCTCACGGTCGGTCGTGAAGATCCGGTGGCCGATGGGAAGCGCACGCGTGCGGAGCATGCACTGCCGCCCCCGCCCCAGACCCTGTCTGGTCTCGCTTCTGTGCTGCCACCCCTTGCCCCGGCTCCTGCTGGTCCCCGTGTGCCCGTGGTCCCGCCGCCCACCTGGGGCCCTTCAGAAACCCTCGGCTGGTTGATTTCCCATTACCAACAGGCTAGATCCACGCCCCTCACCTGTCCTCGGGGGGGCCCCCCTGCAATCCAGGCCCAGTCTGCCTGTCTGGGCCCCCCTCCCATAACACCCTCTTCTTCTGTCTGCGTTCCTGCCGGCCCAGGCCGTCTCTCTGCCTCTGCCTGTGCCCTCCCCGGCCGCCTAGCATTCCTGGTCTTTGAGGGAGCTCGGGTTGCCAACCCGGCCGCCCCCCACCCATCTGCCCCTCTCTGAGTTCCCACAGCACTTGTGGCTCAGCACGCGGCCTGTTTCTGCCTTGTGTTCCGCTCGCTTCTGTCTCCCGCTGGACCGGAAGCTCTCTGAGGGCCGGGCTTTATCTCAGAGCAACCAGACCAGCACTTGCAAGTGTGTAGTGAGCTGGCGGAACCTCCCGGCAGAGGTGTGACCCTTCTGTCCCTCCCTGGCCTGAGTGGCCGGCCCCGCCCCCCGGCCCCGGCTCTTGCTTTGTAGCTGCCCCTCCCCTGTTCTCCCGACACCCTCTTGTCCTGTCTGCTTTCACTCTTTTGCCCGGATTCCACACAGCTGCCAACACAGCCTTCCAGAACACGTCCGCCTGCTTAACCTAGAGTAGCTCAGGCTCACTGCTCTTTAGGGAGGAGTCTAATGTCACGTCCCCCCGGACCCCGTGTTTCCAGTCGCGACGGCTCTCCGTGCGCCCTTCGCACCTCTCCCCCTGGGGCAGGCTTGCCCGTTGGCTTAGTGAGCTCTTCCTCACCTTTCCTTTCGGCTGACGTGTTGTCATCCCTGGGGATTCCTTCTTTGACTCCCCGGGGCAGTGCCTCCCCTGGGGTGGGCCGCGCCCGCACCTTGTGTTTGTCTGCGGCCCTGCACGGTTGCCATTGTGTGCGGGGGGCGGTTTCCGTGGGGCTGTCTCCTCCGTTCCCAGCACAGCGCCTGGCACAGGGTCCGGCTCATGGTTAACAAAGGACCGGACCCCACAGCGAGCTTCATTCTGTGCTCCGCAGAGAGAGGGAGGGAGGTGTGTGGACTCCCCCAGGCCCTCCCGGGACCAGCCGGGACGTCCACCGTGGAAGGCTGGGGTTCCTTGCTTTGCTTTCCTCAAGTGTAGATTGGGGTTCTCTATAGCTGAGGGTGAGAAGCCGTGGGGTCAGGTGTCACGTACAGTAAGGGAAGGACTCGCAGCCCAGGACTCTGGGTCTCCTCCTCGGGTACAAAGGGAACTTTGCAAAATGACTTGAATACAAGAGGCAAGGCCCTGTCATCCAACGCGTATACGCGGTTTTGGGGACACTGGACATTTCCCTGCAGCAGGCAGGGTTGTGTGACCGTTGAAGTGTGGAGGTGAGACTGGGGCTCTCTGCCTTGTTGACTTGCTCTTTTTCTTGTTCAGGAGGCACTGCTGCTGAGTTTGGTGCCTGAGCTGAGTCGGTTGGTGACAGCATGACGAGTGAGGTGATCGAAGATGAGAAACAGTTCTATTCGAAGGCTAAGACGTACTGGAAGGAAGTCCCGCCCACCGTGGACGGCATGCTCGGGGGGTATGGCCACATCTCCAGCATCGACATCAGCAGCTCCCGGAAGTTCCTGCAGAGGTTTTTGAGGGTAGGCAGGTCTGGTGTGCTCTCCAGGAGCAGAGGATGTCGCCCTGGCGGCCCCACCTGGTTTGCACGGGGCGCCACCCTCTGGTTAGCTGTTGGCGTCAGTGACCCAGGCCTCAAAGGCTGGGGCGGGGGTGGCGCGTGGACCGGGGCCTCTGTCTCGAGGCTGCCAGACGGGCGCTGGCCGCCGTGCCGGGGCTCCCGGACACCAGAACGGAGTCTCCCCTTAACTGTTCGGTTCTGCCGAGGCCGAGTCCTTTGCTGTCTTGCCGAGTTTGCGGGCCCCTGGGCCATGATGTTGGCTGTTCTGCTGAAGGCAGGCTCCCAGCTCCTCACCCCCTCGCCCGCTCTGCCCTCCTCTGTGCCGGGCTGGCATCTCCCTGGCCCTCCCCCTCCTCCTCCTCTCTCTCCCCTGGTGAGCGACAGAGGCTGCGTGCTCCCCACGCTACTTGCTGTTCCCCTGCCCACGTTCCATCTTTCCAGGTCTGTGGAAATGGGTGAGAATCCCTGACCGCCCTTTCATTCTCTCACTGCTTGAGTTCTTTTCACGTTCTGTTGTTTTAACGGGGTCTCGGGAGTAAGAGGGGTTAAACGCACCCATTCAGGCGCTCACCTGTAAGTGCAGGTTGGCGCTCAGCTTAGAAACGTGTGGCCCGGGACGAGAATGTGCCGCGCTCCTACCCACTGACGACCCCACGCCTGCCAGCCCCCAGCCTGTGCCCGGTCCTCTGATTTGAGTAACTCTGGGAGCTCGGGAGGAACGGCCCCTTCACGGGGACAGGGTCCCTCTGGCTTTCTGAGCCGTCCTCACGGAGTCTGTGCCTTCCCTGCTTCTTAGGAAGGCCCAAACAAGACGGGGACCTCCTGTGCCTTGGACTGCGGAGCCGGCATAGGCCGGATCACCAAGCGGCTGCTCCTGCCGCTCTTTGGAGTGGTGGATATGGTGGACGTGACCGAAGACTTTCTGATTAAAGCCAAGACCTACCTGGGGGAGGAGGGCAAGAGGGTGAGGAACTACTTCTGCTGCGGCCTCCAGGACTTCAGCCCCGAGCCTAATTCCTACGACGTCATCTGGATTCAGTGGGTGATAGGTGAGCTTCTCGCGGCCCTCTCCACCTCCCACACACCTCCCGCGGCAGAGGTGGGTCCCCCCCCCACCGCCCTGAGGCCTTGGGGGCCCCTGCGGCAGGCGGGGCGGCGGGGATTTCTCCGGTCCTCCCTGGGTCCACCAGGACCGTGGGAAACATTCCCTGCAAGTACCCTTTCCGTGTTGTGTCAGTACTTGCTATAGGACCCATTTGGGGGCAGTTTTGTGTTGAAAAAACGTCAATGAGCAAGAACTTAGGCACACTGAAGAAAGTGGGAATGAGTTTTTGTAAGTTTTTTTAAGTCTATTTTGAGAAAGCACGTACGCGCGTGCAGGGGAAGGGCAGAGAGAGAATCCCGAGCTGTTGGCGCAGAGCCTGATGCGGGGCTTGAGCTCACGAATCGTTGAGACCATGATCTGAGCCAAAATCCAGTCGGGCCGCTTGGCTGACTGAGCCACCCAGGCACCCCAGTGTTTAGTAAGAGGAAGCTCCGAAGCCGTGGCTGTCCCTGCTGCTCAGAGAGCGAGCCGCGCCCTGCCGCCCCCTCCCGCACCCACTTAGCCCAACGGCGCACCCCGCGTGCTCTTCCTGGGCTGCCGACCCGGCCGCAGGCCACAGGACCAGCAGCTGGCCACCCGTTCCGCGGTGGACTCCAGACCTGCCAGGGACACACTGGGCCCGGCCCTGTATTTTGGGCTTCTAGAAAGCCTGTCTGGAGTTTTAGGGCAGGGAAGGGAAGGAACTCCGGCGTGCTCCCGCAATCCAGGCCTGACGGGGGTGGGTGGAGCGTGGGGTTGGGCAGGGCCCAGAAGTCGCCCGGTGAGGGTGAGATCCCAGCCGCATGCTTTGTGACTGCCCTGGGTGGGTGACTTCTGAGCCGGTTTTCTCTTACGTCACCTGGGGGTCGGTAAACGTCTCCGGGCTGCCGAGAGCCAGGGAGGCTGTGTTCACACGGAGGGCGAGCTCGGTGAGTCGGGAAGCTGAAGGGAACGGCCAGTGGCAGGTACGCGCTTGTGCCGCTCCCTAGCGACCCCGGCCTCTGCGGTCCCCAGGTCACCTGACTGATCAGCACCTGGCCGAGTTCCTGCGGCGCTGCAAGCAGGGCCTGCGCCCCAACGGCATCATTGTCATCAAGGACAACATGGCCCAGGAGGGCGTGATCCTGGATGACGTGGACAGCAGCGTGTGCCGGGGCCTCGAGGTGGTCCACAGGATCATCCGCAGCGCGGGCCTCAGCCTGCTAGCCCAGGAGCGCCAGGAGAACCTTCCCGACGAGATCTATCACGTGTACAGCTTAGCCCTGAGATGAGCAGGGACCGGCAGGAGTAAGGGACCAGCGCCGCGCAGGGTGGGGGGCTGGCAGCGGGGCAAGACCCGGAGGCTCCATGACGATGGCTCGGGGACGCGGAGCGAGACCTCGAAATACACCTGTCTGCCGCCGCTCACTGGACTCTTTTTCAAAAGGCCTGACGGGGACCCAGCGGGGAAGGGTGTGGCCCACACGGAGCGGAGAGGCTGGAGCCCGGCTCCGCTGCCCTGGCAGGCAGGGACCGCGCTACAGACCCGTGTGACTCCAGGGCCCCTGGCGAGTCCCTGGATGCCCCTGACCACCACCTGGCCTTCCGGCCCCAGGCCTGGGTGCCTTAAGAGAACTCTTGGCCGTTGAGGACTTTTTCCCGGGGCGGGGGGGGGGGGGGGGGGGGGGGGGGGGGGAGGAGGAGGGAGAGTGGCCGGGGCAGCGAGCCGTGGCCGGCCGTCTGCACCCTCCCTGCCTGAGCCTTTGCGGTGCCTCCTGCAGCCGCTGGGACATTCACGTTCTAAGTTCTGTTTGGCGATTGAGCCCTGGTGTCCCTAACGTGAGCGTCACAACAGCCTACGGCAAGGGGAGTCCGTAGCCTCACTCTGGGCTGTGCCTCGCGGCTTCTCGGTGAACGTTCGCCAAAGTCACAAAATAAAAGGGTGAATCCCGTATTGGAAAGGTCCTAGCCGGTCTGGGGCGGAGGTCGTCTTTACGGGGCAGCAGCGTCGTGCTACCTGAAAACCGTGCCCCCCACGTGCCGCCATCCCTTCGTGCTGCCCACACAGTGGCTGCGGTGGGAGCCTTGATCCTAGGCCGGGGAGGGGCACCGAGGAGCCGGAACGTTACACAAGGATCTTGAGAGCCAAGAACAACATCTCACGTTAGCGTGAATCATTTACTTGCCTCAGCTTCCTTCCTAGGCAGTGACACAATTCAGTGACCCACGCGACTCGCACTCGGCTTGCTGGGGGCTCAGCCTGTATAGCAGCACAGTCAGCCGTCAGCACTGGTGGCTTTCTTCGCCAGACGGACCCCGCGCAACATGGAGACATCTTGGAAAGGGCTGTCCCTGGTCACGCAGGATTACTTTGTAGCAGAAGGCACAGGTCCCCCGAGATCCCAGGTTTGGCACAGAGCTGCCACCAGAGCCCGGTCCGGGGCCGTTGGGTGACCTGGCCCCAGAGCTCCAGAGGCAGCAGGGCTCGGCTCGCTCTTCTCCTTAGTCCGCCAGAAGCACTTCTGTGGGTGACGTAATCTCACGGGGGGGGGGGGGGGCGGCCTAGGCCGGGCCGTGCCCTGACGGGCCCACGTGCTAACTCGCATCCGCCGGGCCCCACGCAGGACAGACCAGCCTCCTGCGACTCTCAGCGGGACCCGGCCTCACAGCTACCCTGCCCGGCGCTCCCCTCAAATTAACAGAGTGTATGCTTGTCCCAAATCTAAACCCTGTCCCTTTTCCCAGTGTGGTTGAGACTTGGGGGGCGGTCCCCCTGGAAGACCGAGCCGTTTCCCACTGGAATGACTAGCTGCCAGGCCCCACCTGGTTTTCTTGGTACTCAGTACGGATGAAGTCTCGTCTCCCAACCCGTACCTTCTGACAGAAGGCCCGAAGGTTCTCCCCAAGGCTGCCACAGGTACCGAAATCCGCCAGCGGGCCGAGCTGCCCAGACCCCGCCGCCTTCAGTCGGGGAGTGATCAGATGTCCTCCTCCGTGGTACCGCTGTGCTCACTAAGGAGGTACCACTTCAGCCTGTCGGGCAGAGGCAGGGCTTTGACCTTCACATCCACAGGCCAGGGCTGAAGGTAGAGGCGGATGTAAACGCGACACAGGTGCTTGAGGGACGGGGGATAGCTCTCCAGCTGCCTCAAGGAGAAGTGAAGGGCCTGGATCTTCTCTGCCAGGCTGCCCACGGGGTGGATGTCGAAGTTTTCGGGCAGCTGGAGTTTCTGGGAATTAGTCACCATGAGATCCAGGACGGTCTCGGCTTTGCGCAGCAGGTCCACGTGGCTCTCGTCCTCCGCGCAGCCCGGGTGCGAACAGAGCCTCTCGAAGATGATGTGGAAGCCGGACCAGCAGGACGCACCGTGGAGGGAACAGTTATAGGCTGCTCCGGACTCCAGCAGGAAGCGCAGGAGAGGGAAATGCAGTTTGAAGCTCTTAAGGCAGATGTGGGTGAGGGACTCGTGGGCCGGGCACTCGCTGGGGTCGGCCCCGTGGGCCAGCAGCAGCTTCGTGACTTGGAAGCAGAAGCGGCTGATCATCTGGGCCTCGTCCTTGTCCCCTCCCACCGTCTCCCCGAGCAGGAAGATGATGCAGGTGAACACGGTGTCCCCGTCTTTGGTGGTGGCCTTGACGTCTGCCCCTGCAAGGGCCGGTCAAGAAAACAGAAGGTGGGAGAAGATCTCAAACCCCTGCAAAGTGACGCGTAACGTTTCACAGCGAGAGGACAGGGAACCGCGGACGCGCCTCACCTCCTTCCAGCAAGAGCCGGATGTTCTCGGTGTTGTAGATCTGCACCCCGTCACTGCTGGCCAATGCGTGCAGCAGCGCGGTCTTCCCTACAGAGAAAGAGAATGAGGAGGAGTCTGGGCCAGGAAGCCAAGGTCAGGGCAACCCCTGAGGTGCAGGGAAAACAGGATCAGAAAATGAACTTTGTTTTTTGTGTCTTTTTAAATTTTTTAACGTCTATTCATTTTTGAGAGAGAGAGAGACAGAGAGAGAGAGCGTGAGCAGGGGGAGGGGCAGAGAGAGAAGGAGACACAGAATCTGAAGCAGGCTCCAGGCCCCGAGCCGTCAGCACAGAACCTGGTGCGGGGCTCGAACCCACGAACCGTGAGATCATGACCTGAGCCGAAGTCGGACACTCAACCGACTGAGCCACCCAGGCGCCCCTAAGTTTATTCATTTTGAGAGAGAGAGAGAATGTGTGTATGAGCAGGGGAGGAGCAGGGAGAGAATCCCAAGCAGGCCCTGTGCTGTCAGCAAGGAGCCCTGCTCAGGACTCAATCCCACAACCTGAGATCATGACCTGAGCTGAAATCAAGAGTCGGGTGCCCGACCGAGCCGCCCAGGCACCCCATCCAAAGATCTTATTTTTTTTTTTCTTTTTTTTTTTTTTAAATTTTTTTTAACGTTTATTTATTTTTGAGACAGAGGGAGACAAAGCATGAATGGGGGAGGGTCAGAGAGAGGGAGACACAGAATCTGAAACAGGCTCCAGGCTCTGAGCTATCGGCACAGAGCCTGACGCGGGGCTCGAACTCACGGACCGCGAAACCATGACCTGAGCCGAAGTCGGCCGCTTAACCGACTGAGCCACCCAGGCGCCCCAAAGATCTTATTTTTTTAAGTCATCTCTGCACCTAACGTGGGGCTCGAACTCATAACCCCGAGATCAAGAGTTGCAGCCAGACACCCCCAGAAGGCCAACTTCAAAAAGGACTGACCTCTCAGAGCCAGGGCTGAGGGTGACAGGTTTCTGGTCGTCTTTCCACCGGCACAAAACCAGGAACAGAATGGTTCCTGGACACTCAGACGCTGCCTGAGGCCTGGGCCGAGGCTTTCCCGAGAAGCCACGGCTCCCTCGGCAGAATCTGAGCGCACGCGCACGCGTGCCCCCGCCTCCTCCCCCAGAGAGCCCTCAAGCGGCCGGCGCGGGGCCAAGGGCTGTGCCGCTTCTACTTCCCTAAAGCCTCTGCGGCGGGTCAGCAAGATGCACCCGTGCGTCCGCTGCGCTGCGTCATCGCACGAGCTGCGTCCAGCCCGCACGCCCACCTAGCCGCTGTCCTGGGCTGCTGTGGGTGTCCCTCACGAGGCACCTGGCGCACGGCCGTCCCGCTTTCCCGCTGGGGGCACCCACCGTGCTTGTCGGCCGCGTTGACGTCTGCCCCGAGGTCCAGGAGGCGCTGCAGGCAGGGCAGGCGCTCCGGCTCCTCGCTGGCCAGGTCCAAGGGGCTGCTCTCGTGGATCTGAGGCAAGAGAGCGCAGCGGAGTTGGCCTGGGGGCCTGGGAAGCTGCTCGTGCCCCGCCCCCCCCACGTCCCTGCTTCAGAGCAGGCTGGGCCCCGCCCTTACCCGGTCCCTCCGGTTAATGTCGGCCCCGTGTCGCACCAGCAGCTCCACCATGTCGGGCTGGTTTCGCAGGACAGCGATGTGCAGGGCGGTGTAGTAGGTGACGGGGTCTGAAGGCACAGACACGGCTGATGTCAGTCCTGCCTCTCACTACCTCCTTGCGGGACCCCAGGACCTGGCCTCGGGCTCAGCCCCAGCACACCCGCCCCTGGGGTGGCCCAGGCTCCCGGCACCACCAGGGGTCAGGGTCAGGACACGGCCATCCTCATCAGATACTAGAGCACAAGGTCTAGAGTCAGAGCTCGGTCAGGGTCCTGGCGCCATTCCAGTGGGGGGGGGGGGGGCAGCTAATCTGTCTGGGTTTTACTCTCCTCTTCTGTAAAACGGAACCATAAGACAGGGCGCCCCTTCTCGGGCGGCTGGGAGAAACACCCAGAGTGACAACTCCTCAACCCCAGTAGTGACAGCCACGTCCTCAAAGCCAGTGTCCGGGTAACTGACTTTGTAACAGCCCCCGCCCCTCAGCTCTTGGGCCGGCCCTCTGGGAGCCTAGGACCCTAGCGCCCTCTAAGCCTGTCATCAGATGGGGGGGGGGGGGGGGCACGCCTGGCCGCAGCCTGGGTCAGCTCAAAGACCCCATCTGGTCCCAGGTCAGCCCTGAACCTCTCCTGGTTGACCCCGCCCTCCTGGCAAGCAAGCCAGAGAGGAAAACGGTTCCATCCCCACCGCCGGCACTTAGAAGCTAGAAGCCAACCCAGTCCTGCCGTGACTTACACCCAGTGTAGCTTCTGTGTTTGCCCCTCTCCCTCTGGCGTGAGCCAAAATGTGAGATGGCTCAGAACGAGCGGCAGAAATTGCTCTCCCCGCGCTCTGGGCACAGTGCCACCAGCCGCGTTTTCACGATAACGGAAGCAGGGATTTCGCTGGGAGCCGGGAGAGTTTGCTGAATCAGTCACACGGCGGAAGCAGCAACAAACTCGCTCTTGGACCAGAGGTGGGAAGCAGGGGGACGGGCTGCCTCAGTGGTCCCTCGCGAAAGGAAGGAGGGAGGCAGCTCCCGAGAGAACAAGAACAGCAGCTCCTGAAGACGTGGCCCACCCAAAGCCCAGCCACACTCAAGCCACCTACCCGCCCCTGGCCCCCCTGGGCTCCAGCTGACCTTCAAAGTTGAGGTTGGCCCCGTTGCGCAGGAGAACATCGGCCGCCCGGGTCAGCCCCAGCTCGGCCATCTTCAGCAGGGCGTTGCTCACACCTTCCTGGTAAAACGGGGAGTGGGCCTTTCTCTCCAGCAGCTCAGTGAGAACGAGGATCCGGCTCTCCTCGCTGGCAACATAACTGGACCTGGGGCAGGAGAGGGGCGGACCGGGTGAGGGTGGGCACGGCTGTGGGACCCGCCAGCCTGGGCGGGCGGGTGGTCTCCCCTCCCCACACCCCCCCCCCCCCAAATGGCAGGGCCCTGGTTCTGCGGGGCAGAACGTCTCTTCGGAAAAGGTCTGCGGTAAAGACAGAGCGAGCTGGATCTTTTAACCCCAGCCGGCCCCTCGGGTTTGCTGAGAAAGAACTGGGGCTTTCTCCAGCCTCCTCCCAAGGTGCCCAGAGAATCTGGTCCCTGGCTTGGGAACAAAGCCTCACACAGCCGTGCTGCTGCGACCACTCCTTCCCCGGGCACGGACCATCCCTGAGCTGCAGAAGTTGCCCGAGCAGCCCAGGCAACACCCCCGCAGCCAGGCCCTCCTCCCCCGCCCACACTCGGAGGCTTTTAGCTTCCCAGTCCCCAGAAGGTGGCCCTTCACACCCCAGCCCCAACGCCACCTGCCCGGCCAGCGCGGACCTCCAAGACCTGCCGAGCCTTTCCCCAAAAGCGCAGGCCCGCGGACAGCTCCGTGAACCTGCACGCAGCTCTCTTTCCCCGGCCGCCACCTGCTCCTCTGAGTGAGGCTTCCTCACCCCACCAGTGCTCCCCACTCCCTTAGCGTCATCCATCCGCCGCCACCCTTCAGTCCTCAAGATCACGGTTCCATCCTTACTGCCTGGGCAGGAATCCCTCTCGTTCCCCAGCCCCGGGGAGGGGGGAGCGCACCATGCATACAAAGCAAAAATCCTGGGACTACAAAAGGCCCCCCCAAACTGCCTTGGAGTTAAGGAAACACCTTACACTGTGTTTTCAGAACAAGTCTCAAAGTGAACAGAGCGGTGATGAAGAAAAACCTGTGTTTCCACCCAAGTCCCTAGAGAGACGCATGATAACCGCTGTGTTTCAAATTCCAAAGGATCCCAGAAACACACACCGGCTTCCCCATTTCCTCTGCGCTCTTCTCCATTACACGGAATATGCAGACACCTGACTCGTGATCCTCAGTCTCTCTCCTCTGATGCACAAGCACCAGGAAGGCTGGGGGTTTTGTTTAGCTCGCTGACGTATCCCTGAACGCCTCACTCTCTGACACCGTTCCCACAAGTTCACGGATACACCCGCTCCTGTCTACGTAAAATGCAAACTCATTTACAGAAAGTTCAGGTTCGCACCGCTCTGGGGTAAAACCCGAGGCCCTCGGACTCCACCCTGCTCCCCTGCAACCGGCAGCAGGCCGACAGCGCACAGGGTGGGGCACCGAGGCGGAGGCCCGGCCGCCACTCCACCCTGCAGGCCTCCCTCCGCCGGCCTCGAGCACCCTCCATCCTGCCGAGGGCAAGATTCGAGCCAGGTGCAGGAGCTCACGCTCGAAGCAACGCAACTTCATCTGCGGAGCGGGGCCACAGCCGCCCCCGTCCCCGCCACACTTGCAGTGACAACCGAAGGGCGGCAGCGTCGGCGGCAAGGAAGCTAGTTACCCGTCCAGAGGCTCCTGCCGCTCAGGGTCCTGGATCCCCAGGGAGCCCAGAATCGCATCCACCAGCGGCTGGTACTCGAAGATGATCCTCCGGAAGCCGTGCAGGAACGGCATGGCGGCGGCCCCGGGCGCAGCAGGGTGGCCGCACCTTCCGCCGAGGCCCAGACGCCGACTGTGCGCGCTCGGGAGGCAGCGGGCCCGACCCGGCTTCTGCAGGTCCAGCCCCCGCGCCCCGCCGGCCGGCCCGCCTTCCACCCCGCTGCTCCGCGCCGGAAGTGACCCCCGCACTTCCGGTCCGCGGCGCTCAGGAAAGCGAGCGGCGGCGACAGCGCCCCCTGCGGGCTCGGAGGAACCGCGGCGCGACCCGGGGAGAGCGCTGGGGGTGTCCCGGACACCGGCCCCCGGGGAGTGGAGGGCGAGGACCTGCCGGCCAACCTGATCGCCACCCACCGCGGGCCCGCCTCGGCCCGGCCCGGCCCGGCCCGGCCCTGCTCCGCCCTGCGATCCCGTCCGCGGCCGCTGGGCGCCGTCCGAGCTCCGCCCATAGCGCGCCCAGGCTGGCCGCTGCGCTAGCACCCGGGCGGTGGAGGTGACTCGAACCCCGGGCGCCGCCCAGCCGCCCTGGACTCGGATCGGACCAGGACTCCCTCCGGCTTGGCCTGGCTCTCGCCTCTCCCCAACGCTGAGTGGATGCCCACACGCCCCGACGGGTGGTGGGGACAATTCCTTATTCTCTGTCCCCAGGAGCTCCTGGCCCTTCAGGCTGCCGTGCCAGCTCCTTCCAATTTCCGCCTGGATGGCCTCAGTGACCTTTAATTTTCTAATCCGTTAAAGAGGGGATACTCGCACGCACCCGAGATTCTTGGATCAGGAACTCTGTTAATATCAGGGAAGTGGAATCTATCAGGAAGGAACCCAAACCTGGAGCCACTTAGGCATCTTCCTGTAAGGCCATACATGTGAACCTCCACAACCCGGAGTCCCATATTGGAGGCCTGATGTCTTACTGATTCTGGAAAAGCCCTTTCTGAGGAGGTGTGCGGGTCCCGGCGCTGGCATGGTGCCTCGGCCTCCCGCCCCCACCACGTGCCCTTGGAAATCCCTCCCATCTGGTACCTGCCAGAGGCAAGAGTTGTTGAGCGAAGGAGAGAAGGTCTAGAGAGGCGTTTGAAGACAATCCGACGTGCCTGTGATTTGTCTGTGTGCTCCCCTCCACCCCCTCCAAGAGCAGAACAGATTGACCCAGGAGACACCATCAAGCACTCTTGCTAGGTCGCTCCCTGGGGACCCAGCAGCGACTAGTAGGTGGCAGGGGCTGCACAGTTCATTGCTGGCTGTTACTGTTGCTAAATTTACAAGGTTGTTGTGCCCATCAAGTGGCAAGCTGTCAAAATCCCCATCGGGCGCTCAACACACCTTTTGGCCTCCACCATCATTGCCTAACGGGGCCAGAAAGAGGGGTGGGAGTGGGCAGCTTGGGCTTGGCAGAAGGGATGCAGACCACGGGGTCTGTGGCTCCCAGCACATGCCTGCCTTGGCCCTCACCCCAGAAAAGAAGCGTCGTCTTGAGTGACACTGGGAAATTTTGCTCACGTTGATACGGCGCTATCTCATAAAATCAGAAGATTGGGCACCCGGGCCCAAATTCCCATCTGGCCACAATGAGCATCTGAATGGGGCACTTGCCCCCGTGTGCCTCGGTCCCCCCAAGGTGTTACCCTGGTGGGGGGAGGGATGTCTGCCTCTATTTTAAGGGTCCACAGCCTGCCTCTCGATTGATTCCAAGGTCCTGAATGGTGTGGCAGCAGCCGACAGGCAACCCAGAGCCTCCGTAGCCCTTCCCATTTGATTCAAGGTCCCTTGCTCCGTGGCACAGGTCAGGGGCCTGAGGCACCCGGAGGGGCCTGACTTGCCCCAGGGCAGGCGGTGAGTAACTGGGGGAGGCCTGTTGAGAATGGGCTCCAGGGCAGACCGGGGGCGACCACCTCAGCTGAGGCCAGCTTCTGCCTGCCTCCACTGGTTTCCTAAGGCTGGCGTAGCAAAGCGTCACAAACTGGGCGGTCCTGGGAGCCAGAAGTCCGAAATCAAAGCGTCGGCAGGGACAGACTCCCTCCAAAGACTCTAAGGGAGAGTTCCTTTCTTGCCTCCGACAGCTTCTGGTGGCCCCCGGCTTTCCTTAGCTTATGGCCGCTTCACTCCAATTTTTGCCTACCTCTGCGTTCAAGTGGCCTTCCTCCCTATATCCGTGTCCCTGTCCAAGTCACCTTGTCCTTTCTGAACGACCCCAGCCCTTGGATTGAGGGCCCATCCTGATCTGGTATGAATTCGTTTTAACTTGATCGCATTTGCCAAAGAAAAACAAACCTCTGCTTCCAAATAAGGTCCCAGTCAAAAGTACCAGAGGCCGGGGCTTGAACATGTCTCTTTGCACGACCCAGTTGAGACCGCTCTGATGGGTGACCCCAGGCATGGCCCTTCTGGTCTCTGGGCCTCAGTTTCCTTACCTGTAACCTGAAGGCGCTTCAAGCTCTGACGGTCTCAGAGCCCACGAAGAGGTCCTTGTTGCCCGCTGAGGGGCTCTGCCGACAAGAAGACTGGGATTGTCCTGTGACCGGTAAAGGAACAACGAGTTAACTTTCGTGTCCTGAGCCCTTCTAATGTGCCAAGCTCTGTGCTAAATGCTTGACTCGCCAATCTCAACAAGTCCCATTAAGTGAATGATGGTATCTGCCTATTTTTCAAACGAGGAAGCAGGCTCAGAGAGGTTTAGAGGCTCGCCCAATGTTGCACAGCTGGGTTGAGACTCCAACCCAGGTCTGGGGGCGGGGGGTGCTCTTCCAAATATCTGGCCTTCTGCCTTGCGGCTCCTCTGGGTGTGGGCCTCAGAGGGTCTGCACAAGCAGGAGTAAGGAGCTGACCCCTGCTCTGTCACAGCCCCTGGGCATCACACTGTGGAGCCGCCCTGCCGCCTGCCTGTCGCCCAGGCCCCTATCTTTAGAAAGTTCCTTGACCCTTGCCCTCCCTCCTGTCAGCAAGGGCAACCTTGTTTTCTCCATCTGCCTCCCATTAAGGCCCTGTCACTCAGAGCCTCTGATTTTCAAGTTCTGAACCTTCTCTCTCCTTTCCTTGCCACTGCCCCTCGCTGCCCTGCCAGCCTAGGCACCTCCGGCCACCCAATTCCAGGATTCCTGGGCAGCCTGGGTGTCCTGGAGCCAGGCACTGCATGCTCGGACTCAGGCTGATCTGTCCCTGCCCCAGGGAGCTTGGGAGTCCCTCTGACTGCGCAATGTGTAGAGAGGGATAGCCTTAATATATAAAGAACTGTTGAAAATCAACAACAAGCAGACAAAAGCACTAACAGAAAAATGGGCCGAGGACACACCCCGGTGAGTCACAAAGGATGAGAAGCTGTTAACAGACATGAAGGGAGAAGTCTAGCCTCTCCGGGTGTCCAACGCCAACAGTGATAAGAGCTGCCCTATGGGACTTACCTCATATGAGACTCTGCCCCAGAGCGGTTCAACAAAGTGAGTCCGAGAATAGTAGGTACGGTACGATTCCCCCTTGGGAAAAAGTGCCGTGTATATGTGTGCCCGTGTATGCATGTGTACGGAGGCAGGGGTCATTGCCACGGCCCCACGGGAAGATGTCAGCGGTGATGGCTTCCGAGCGCTGGGATCTCGGGAAGTTTTATCTTCTTTGTGTTTCTGCGTATTTCCTGCCTTTGTACCAATGAATGTCTTTCTTGCCTGAGACTCGGGACGCCGAATCAGCCACAGGCAGCGAATCAGGCCCTGCACACTCCTCCCATATCTCGGGCATCTATCCATGAACACCAGGGCCGGGCCCCCCGCTGTCCACAAAATCTTTCTCCTCCCAACGCTGTCAAGTGACATCCGCCCAGCACACAGGTCACCTGCCCCGGAGGCCCCCCCCCCCCAGCCCCCTTCTTCTGGGCCCTCCCAGCCTGGAATTAGCACCTGATTCGTTTCCTTCCCCCCTGTCCCCTGGGGCATCACAGGGCCCAGCGGGAAGGTGAGGGATAAATTGTTAACAACGGCGGACTTTGGTTGAGTGGCGGACTTTGGTTGAGTGCGTCGCCGTGTCCTGTGAATTGAATTAGAAGCCTGACGCGTGTGTGAGCTCATTGACCAGTCGTGACACCCCCGGAAGGAAGCGGTGGCAGGGTTCCTACCTCGTCATAGCCTGAGGCTGAGAGACAGGCCGACTCACAGCCAGCAGGCCCAGCCGGGATTCACACCCTGGCTCTTAAGACCCTGGCTCTTAACCTGTCCCAGCCCTCACGTGCCCACCCGTTCTCAGAAACGCTTACACGTGTGTGCCCGTCACCAGTCACACTCACAAGATGTGCTCACACCCTGTCACACTCTCCCCAACATAGCCTCACACACCCACCCTCTCTCACACATACTTTCTCAGACACGTCGTTGTACACACACACACACACGCGCGCGCAGGGGCACCGAGGCACAGAGCTGGAGGGCTGGGCATATTTCTGAAGCTCGGTCATGGGCCCGCCTCACCCCCCGACTCCCCGCCACACACACACCAGGCTTCCTCCAGGCTGCTCTCCTCCCTGGCCACCCCCCCCCGCCCCCCCCGCCGCTCGCCCCCTCCCCCGTCCTCCTTCCCCGCCCCCACACCCTGACCCCACCCTGACGCCGGACCCTCAAGACCAGAACCTGCTTGGCCCTCTTTGGAAGGACAAGGCCCCGATTCTCCTCTCCCAGAGGCCCAATCCTCTGTGGGCGCAGGGGGAAACTGAGGGACCAGGAAGCCAGGAGGAGCAGGTGGTGGGATCTTGGCTGGGCCGGGGAAGACTTTCCTGTCCCCTCCCTCCCTCCGTTTGTTCTCCTAAGAAGCACCGAGGGGAACCCACCCCTGCTGACCAAGGGCAGCCTCCTCCCTGACATGGTCCCTCCCCATGCCCCCCAGACGCTACCAGGAGGTCCTGGTGCCTGGCTTTTCCAGATGAGGTGGGTCCTCAGGGCCTTATAAGCCCAGGAGGACAGGCTGTGAAGGTGCTCCGAGCCTGTCTTAGCTGTTCAAGCTGCCGTAGCAAAATACGGTAGACTGGGGGGCTTAAACAGCATTCATTCCTCCCGGTTCCGGAGGCTGGGGAGTCCAAGATCAAGGCGCCAGTAAGGTGGGCTTCATGTTGAGGCCTCACCTCTTGGCTCATGGGCGGCCACTCTCACTCTGTGCTCACTTCTTCCTGCGCGTGCAAAGAACGCATTCCAGCAGCTCTCGTCCTCCCGGTAAGGGCGCTAATCCCATCCTGGGGTTCCACCCTCATGACCTCATCCAACCTAATTAGGTAATTACCTTCCAACGGCCCCACCTCCTAATACCATCAGCTCGGAGGTCAGGGCTTCAACATATGAACTTGGGGGGCACAAACGTTCGGTCCATACAGAGCCCTTCAGGCCCCCTCGCCCCAAGACAGGAAGCCTTCTGGGGCCCAGGCTCGGGCCTGGCCCTTTCCCAGCCTCACTGCCCCGTCTACACAAGACGACGGTGGTTTCGGGGCGCCTGGGGGCGGTCAGTCGGTTGAGCGTCCGACTACGGCTCAGGTCGTGATCTCATGGTTCTGTGAGTTCGGGCCCCGCATCGGGCTCTGTGCTGACAGCCCGGAGCCTGGAGCCTGCTTCGGATTCCGCGTCTGCCTGTCTCTCTGCCCGGTCCCCGCTCACGCTCTGTCTCTCTCCCTCTCTTTCTCTCAACAATGAATAAACATTTAAAAAAAAAAAAAAAAAAAAAAACAAGAAGAAAAAGCTGGTGGTCTCGAGGCTTGCCCACGTGTCCTCCCGCTCCAGAAGTCGGGGGGCTTACTGAGAGACACTCTTAGCTCCACGTGGGGGAACCATCCTGAGAAATAGTGGCCAGGCCTCTCCCTGGCAGATGCTCACCTCCTAAATGCTGGTCACCCTGCCTCCGCCTCTCCTGGCAAGCAGGTCCGTGTGGTCTCGGCACAGGCGTTGCCCTCTCTGAGCCAAATGGGCGTGGGGAGGGCCCCCGGGAGGTCTGAGCCCCATCTCTGGCTGGTCCGTGAGCCCAGAGTCCTGATCCCAGAGACTCCCCCATCTGAAACCTGCTGGTGCCCAGTCGGCTTCAGTTCCTGGCAGGCCAGCCCAGAGGCAGAGCTCGAAGGACGGGACCGCGGGGCCCCCCTCCAGCCACTGTCGCCAGGCCCCATCAGGCTCCACCAAGGGATGGCTCAGATCCCTTGGGGAAGGAGGGAGGGCAAGAGGCGGGCACAGGGTTCTTTGTGCCCCCCAGAAAGCCCTCCACGCCACCCCCACCGGCCCTGCTTGGCAAAGCGAACGCAGGAAGAATCTGGCCGGCCATCCGTCAGGGAGACAGAGTGGAGGGGAGCCGGGAAATTTGATCATTAAGAAACCCTCCTGGCTGTCTGGGGGAATTTAATTAAATAGTTGGAGAAGGGCTGGGGGAGCAGGCCACATCTGGAACCAATATGTGGGCTTTGATTTTTTTCCTCCTCTCTGTCTCTCTCTCTCTCCTTCTCTCTTCCCATCTCACTGCGTGAAAGGAACCCAGTACAGCCCCGGAGTATGGGTTCCTCTGGGATAGGATTCCTGGCAGACGCGGAGAGAAACCACAGGCAGTGAAACCAGTGGAGACGCAGACAGAAGGGACAAAACAGAACAGGCCGGGACAAAGATGTAGGGGGAGGGCCCGGGGGGGGGCGGCAGGAAGGGCTGTGGGGTCAGGGCTGCACCTCGGGGTTTGGCCTCAGAGGTGTCAAAAGTGAGAAGAGGAGGAGGGTCCCCGTGTAGCCCGAGAGAGCACCACACGCCTGGCCAGGGTCCCCTCCGGTGGCCAGCGTTTATCAAGCCCCGGCCCCGCTTGAGACGCCGCGGGGTGTGGCTCCTCCCACTTACAGATGAGAAGGAGGTGACTCAGCTAAGGTCACAGAACACACGCGGGGCAGCGCTGGTGTCCGATCTCAGGCCCATCTGGATGCTGTCTAGACATGCTGCGTGGGTCACTGTGTTGGTAATTACTTGGTGGCTATTCGTGTCGCGCTCCCCAGTGCCAGGCACCGGGCGAGGCTCTGGGGAGGCCGCAGCGTGAAACTCCGGACCTCTCCTGGGCAGTCGGCAGCGGTTAACGTGGGTCCTATGCCTGGGCAGGACCTGCTGCCTAAGAGAGGAGGTGGGGACGGAGGCATCGGGGTCTCTCTGTTGCAGGGGCGGGACCCTCCAGGCCCCACGGTCTTGCCCTGAGCTGGGTCAAGTAGGTGCTCGTGGGAATGGGGACGAGTGGACAGCTTCTCAGCCTTGACCCCATGGCTGAGCCATCGCCACCGGCCTAGTCCCCTCTTTTGGCCGCCTTAGCACATTAGCAATCCTGCCCCTGGTCTCCAAGCTTCCCCCCTCTTCCCCCCCGGGTCCCAGAGCCCTTGGGCCCAAACAAGGCTCCAGTGTCTGCTGCCATCCAGGGCTGTAGGGGGAGAACATGGTCTCTGCTCTAGGCAGACAGACTCTGGGGTTAATTCCCTTCCTCCCCTAAAACTCAGCTCCCGCCCTGCAGCCCGCATAGCCTCCCTTGACCACGCCCTGCCCCTGGGATGCCGAAGTCCAGCTCATATGCAGCACCCACGTCCTTTCCTTCTGCAGGCCGGGAGCCGGGAGGGTGGGAGCCAGCTCCGATCTGTCCTCAGAGTGGCCCCAGGCCCAGCCTCGAGGGGGCGCACGAAGGAGCGTGGCACACATTTGTGGAATGGATGTCTCATGACCTTGGTGCGCACGGAGCCCTTAATCATGTAATTCAAGCTCTTGGCAGGGAGGGGAAAGTGAGTCACGGTGAGACCAAAAGGGACGCTGCAGCAGGGCCCAGGTCAGGGGGGAGCCTCTGTGGGTCCCCTGCCTGGCCGTCCCTGGACCCCAGCCCTTTCCACCTGCCGAACTCTGCTCGTGCCTCACCAGTCCGCTCAATGCCCCCTCCCCGTACCCCTTCCCCCATGCTCCCCGGATCTTCCTGCTTCTCTAGATTCTCTGCTGGGCTGTCTGGGTCACCACTCCATCCCCGTGTCCCAGCCCGGCCCCCCACACCAGAAGGCACCCCGTGAAAATGTGTCTATAGGTGTACTGAGCCCTGCATTCAGGTCCTGCCAGCTTGTTAACGGGGGGGGGGGGGGGGGGGAAGAGGCCAGGTCCTGCCCGCCGGCTCTGCTCTAGGTCTGGGGAAGCTGTAAAGGTAGGTGGTGTTGACAGGGGCTGCGGCTGTAAGTGGACACGTGCTGTGCGCTGGGGACCAGGCAGATGCTCGGGGAGCCCAGCAGAACCTTCTCACGGCCGCATGGCAACCCCGGGGAGGGAGGGTGGGTGACTCTTGTTATCCCCATTTGGTAGATAAAGAAATGCAGGTTTGGAGAAACTGGGTTGTTGGCCCACAGTTATGGGGTTGAACGGCAGAGCTAGGACTGGAACTCGGCTGTGTCTGGGGCGGCATCATTGGTATGACCTCAGGGCCGTACTTCGTCCCGGGTGCAGGGAGGAAGGCCTCCAGGGACCGGGGGGACCAGGTCTGAGCAGCGAGAGGCAGGTGGGGAAAGGCAGGGGATCTGGGACCCAAGGGCTGTACTACGATCCGATCCGGGTGATCAGATGGGGGGTGGTGGGGCAGGGGCACAGAATGCAAGGGTCGAGGCTATACTAAGGGCCGGAGCAAGAGGCCAGAGGCCCCAAGAGCCACCAGATCCGCAAGGCCATCGGTGGGCCCGCACTAATCCGAAACAAACGCAGAGGGAGACGTGGGGTCCCTCTTGCAGGCCCTGACAGGGTGATGATATACAGAGTTTTAAATAAATGTATCTCATTAGGGCCGTATTGTCTGGCAGGAGAAAAATGATGCCCTTCCCCACCCCTGCCTCCCGCCCCCCTCCCCCCACCCCCGCCCCCGCCCAAAAGGGGGAAAAAAATCCAACGCTACAGCTAAAAAGGAAATTGCATTAATACAGATTGTTTTATTTAAAAAACCTTGACCTCCACTTCAAAAAAAGTCATTAGACATTCTCCTTCTCAAAGGCCGCCGGAGCGATTATGGGGCGGCCTGCTCATTCCTCAATGACTTACTGTTCCCGCGCTCGGGGAAATGTGTGAGGAATCGGGGAGTAATTTAAGGCTCCCTGCAGAAAGGTGTGTAAATCTTTGCGTGTCTAAAGAAACTTTACCAGACCACTAAGTCAGAGGAAAAGAAAACTGGGAGAACCCACCCCCCTACCTTTTTTTTTTTTTCTCCCCCATTTCTTTCCTTTGGAACTCTGATCTCTTTGATGGTAAAATGGTCATATTTCACCCCCAAAATATCAGCAATCAGCAAACTAAAGGAAGTGGGAGCCCTGGGGAGTTTCACTGCCGATTAGGCCCTTGGTTTAATTATTTAACGCCTGCCTGGATTGTGCAGGCTGCAAACACACTCTCCTGCCGTGGGTTCAAGAGCAAGTTATAAATAACAATAAATATTATATCCCCAATTAAGCTGGTGAGCGGAAAGCCTCGTCCCCCCGCCTTCCAGCCCTGCCTGGTCCTCAGCCACTGCCCCCCTTTTATTGAACATGCCCTCCCCCCCCCCATTGCTGTGTGCAAGGAGGAGCCTCCCAAGCCCCACCCCACTCGCCACAAAGTAATCACAGCAAGATGTTGCAGGGCCCGGGAGGGAGCCAGAGCAGGGCCTGAGGGTTCCGGAAGCCTTTATGAAGGCTCAGGCCTCTCCGGGCCTCAGTCTGTGCCCCCCTCCCCCCCCCCCGGCCCCGGGCATCCTTCCCCTGACTCGTGGCAAGGCTGGGGGGGGCGTCAGGGCAGTTTGCCAGAAAAGAATGCTGGAGAGTTGCATGCAAAGTGGATCCCCAGTGTGGGATGGGTCCTTTCCCCTTTGAGCCTCAGTTTCTCCGCCTGTAACAAGAGGGGTCATCCTGGGAGTCATGTGGGTCCCAGCCGCCCAAAGCCCGCGGCGTGGAAGATGTGTTTACGGGAACAGAGTGACCGGCCCGACCGAGTTTAGTCTGTGCGGCTCAGCCGGACGAGAATACCTCCTCAGGAGTCCCACCAGGGTCTGGTGCTCCCCGGAGGTAACTCGGCATACAGTAGGTGCTCAATAAATCCCCATGGAATGAGTTGTTCTGGACCGTTTCCCATTGCCCCATCTCCCCGTGAAGGGTGCGGGCGGCAAGGGGTTTGCTGCGGGTCTAGAGTGCAGTGAGGCCCGGAGCTGTGCCCTCCTGGAGCCGTGCATACAGTAGGCACTCAACAGGAGCTTGTTCGGCCCTAGGCCTGGATGCAGGCTTGTCCTGGCCCTGCCGGCTCCTCGGGACCCCAGACCTGCCTTATTGCCGCCCCGGCACCAGCCCAGGCACGGTCCACCATGCCGGCCGGGCGTCTCCTGGGCAGTGGGGGTTCTGACCCCCGGCCACCCAATCGGCTGTCCACTCTCAGGACAAGCACGTGTGGAGGCGTACTGTGTGCTGGGGCAGGGCCCGCGTCAGCTTCTCCTTTTTTTCCCCAATGCCAGGTTCTGGGGACGCAACGGCGAGCGGGAGAGAGCGGGCCGTCTGCCGGCAGGACGGGAAGCGGAGGCTCGGACAGGGGGGCACGTGACCCGAAGTCACAGCACGTCCACAGTGGGGCAAGCCTCGAGTCCAGTCCAGTCTCCCCATTTAGGCCATTCCCTCTGCTCTCTTGGCTCTTATCAAAGCCTTTTCTTCATACCCGCAGGGGACGTTTATCAAATATTTTCCCCATGCCAGGCCCATATCAGGCCTTCGATTTACACGGCCGGCTTCATCTGCTTCTCGCAAGAGCCCCGGGAGATACGCCCTGTCATTCCCTCCGGTTGACAGGCGAGGACAACTGAAATCCAGAGAGGTTAAGTGACCCAGTCCCGCTGCTGGAAAGTGTCAAACACAAGGCTACTGCGCCCCCAACACTCTGAAACCAAAACAGGAAAACCAAAAGGCTTTTTGGTTTTTGAACCAAAAACTCTGAACCCCCAAACTCTGAAACCAAAACAGGAAAACCAAAAGGCTGCGTGGAGGCTGGTCCGAAGGTGGTGAGTGAACACAATTTTAGTCCGTTACGGATCGGGCTCCTCATTCTATTCTTCGCCCCCTTCTCACTACTGCATTTGGCTCATCTTAAAAAAAAAAAAAAAAAAGAAAAAAAAGGCGACATGGAAAGAGAAGAAAAGAGAAGCTAATACAGTGACTTGCCATCTGTACAGATAACATTACTATGATTATGTCTTTTTTTTTTAATGTTTATTTTTGAGAGAGAGAGAGCATGAGTGGGGAGGGGCAGAGGGAGAGGGAGACAGGGAATCTGAAACAGGCTCCAGACTCCAAGCTGTCAGCGCAGGCCCCGATGTGGGGCTCTAACTCACGAGCCATGAGATCGCGACCTGAGCCGAAGTCGGATGCTTCACCAGCTGAGCCACCCAGGAGCCCCAAGAACCAACGATTATGTCTTAACATTAGCTTTGGAGTTCCCGGTTAGCCAAGGCAAAAAGGGAAATGCAACGTCGGCCATGTCTAGTTATAGCCGGAGTTTTTTTGTTTGTGTTTTGTGTTATTTATTTTATTTTTTTAAGGAGACCGTAACCCTTCAAGAGAAACGCAGAGCTTCTGAGTCCTAAATTCCCACGGAACCACTTGGCATGATGGTCAACAGCCTGACAAACTTACTGGAACACAAAGCTTATGCTTCCTGGGTCTCAGTTTCCCCTCCTCGCACGGTAGTTGGGAGGACGAGGTAAGACAATGTGGTTTAATGTGAGCCGCTGCCATTACGGAGCCCATCTCAATCTTTGGATTTGCAGGTAAAGCGGAAATATTTTTCAAAGGGGCATAATAGTTCAACCCTTGCCAAGAGCTGAAGACCAGTCACTTCAGCAGGATATCCCGGCCGGGAGATCCTCAGGGGGGAAACTGAGGCTGGGAAAAGTCCGGGCAGTGAGCTGAAGGAGAGAACCAGATGTCCTGCCCCGTTGGGCCCGACTCCACTTCCCACAGGGTGGACGGGGGTCTGGGATGAGCAGGGAGCCCCGCTGTGATCGCGGCCTGACACAATATTTACAGAACCCTGTGATCTGTCACGGTCATGCCTGGTCACGTCTGAGTCACATCAGCCTGCGGTGTTTACGATTCCCCAGACGCACAAGAGTGAGCGCAGTTCAGCCCATGTGCCTCTGCTGTCCCTGCTGAACTGGCTCCTTCGGAAGAGGCTCCTGGGTACACGGCCACAGGGGCCGATTAGATGAACCAGAAGAGCCGCAGGATTCCGTGCCATCCTCGGTCTCAGTTTACCCATCTGTGAAATGGGCCTTGCCCTTGAACGACGGACAGTCGAGTGCCTTGTAGATGTTATGACTGAGGAATGACACCGATTCAACTCCAGAAGAAATAGAACCATGGCGGGAGAAAAATGGGTAGTGACTATAGACGGACCTCTTACAGATAAGAAACGCGAGAGGTCATCAGATACCAAAAATATTTACCTTCCTCAGCCATTCAACGTAGGCAGGTTGAAACGGGAGACGCCTTTCCAAATTTAAAATAATTTCTCAGTACTGCTCTGCCTCAGCACTGCCTAAGGTACTCACTCCTTGGCATCATGCTGCCCTCGGGCCCCCGGTGAAGTCCAAGATCATCAAACACACACACACACACACACACACACCAAGAAGTTCATTTGGTGCCAGTCCGACAGGTCAAAATTAAGTGTGACTGGCACTGACCACAGGACGCGGAGGAGATTCAGGGGCCAGTTCTCGATGCCCCACGGTGGTTCTAAGAGCAACAAGAAAATAAAGGGTGGGCCACCCAGTGGCTTCCAGAAGCTTCTGGGCCACAACATCGAGGAGCCGGAAGTCACAGTGATGCCGGTGTGCAAAAAAGATCCTACCGTATGGGACTGGTCACAACGGTTCCTCCGAGAACTGCAAGGCGGTTGTAGAAAAGGCAGCCAACGGGCCGACGGTCACCAGTGCCCACACGGGGCTGCGTGGGGATGAAAATGAATAGACAGCCCATGTGCATGTTTCATTTGTGTTAAAGCCACAAAGACATTGCCGTAAACAAGCAAATAAAATAGCTCGTGCTAACCGGGATGCAGAGACCCAGGAACAGAAACTGACACAACCTTTCCGGAAGAGGCTCTATGGCAATATGATCGCAAGTCTTCAATCTCTCGAAGAATCTCGGACCCAGCGCGGGAGTTTTCTACTTGGGCTGTGACAAAGGATCACAAACCTAGTACTTGAAGATGATAACAAACGTATTACCTTTCCGTTCTGGAGATCGGAGAGTCCGGGGCTAAAATCAAGGCCTGGTTGGGGGTCGGTGCTGCATGTCTCCCCCGTGGTGGGATGTCTTAAGGAAGAATCTGTTTTCCTTGCCTCTTCCAGCTTCTAGGGGCTTCCCACCTTCCTGAGTTTGTGGGCGCCTTCCTCCTTCTTCAAAGCCAGTACTGGCCAGTTGAGTTTTTCTCAAATTGTATCACTCTGACAGAGGCTGTCCTACCTCCCTCTTCCCTTTGGAAGGGCCCATGTGATTACACTGTCATCTACAAGGATCTCCTTTGGGTAGACAGGCAACCTTAATTCCATCTGCTACCTTAATTCCGCTTTAGCAAATCCACAAATTCCAGGGATTATGCTGGGGACATCTTTGGGAGGCTATTATTTGTCTATCACATCCGGATATTTATTAGCAAGAACCTAAGTATGGATGTATAGCAGCAGGGAATGATGTATCACTAGGGTTTCATTAAAAATAGTGGTGGAATGGGGCACCTGGGTGGCTCAGTTGGTTAAGCATCCAACTTGGGCTGAGGTCATGATCTTGTGGTTTGTGGGTTCAAGCCCGACGTCGGGCTCTGTGCTGACAGCTCGGAGCCCGGAGCCTGCTTCGGATTCTGTGTCTCCCTCTCTCTCTGCCCCTCCCCTACTCATGATCTGTCTCCCTGTCTCTCTGTCTCTCAAAATAAATAAATCAACATTTAAAAAAACAGTGGTAGACAAGACACAGTAAGCAAGTTATAAAAAGTTGTTACAATGTAGCTTGACTTTTAAAATATGAATGATGATCTTTCTCCATCTATCTAGAATACAGATATAAGCTGGAAAGATATACTCAGATTATTTTTAGCTCATTCCTTTTCCTTGTCTTATTGCTTTTCTAGATCTTCCATATTGAATAAATATAGTGATTACCTTCAATTTCTTTCATTAAACCAACTTTTATTTATTTTTATTGTTTTTATTTTTGACTTAAATCCAAGTTGGTTAACTTACGGTGTAATTCATTAAACCGACTTTTTAAAAACATGTATTGAATACCTACTGTGTGTCAGAGACATCTGGGAGTGGGTCATATGTAATTTTTATTTTCTCTTGTGTGTTCTTAAGTTTATTGATTTATTTTGAGAGAGAGAGAGAGAGAGAGAGAGAGAGAGAGAGAGAGAGAGAATCCCAAGCAGGGCCTGTGCTGTCATCATAGAACCCGACATGGGGCTCAAACTCCTCAAACTCACGAACCAGGAGATCATGACCTGAGCCAAAACCAAGAGCCAGACTCTTAACCAACTGAGCCACCCAGAGGCCCCAGTGACTTTTATTTTCTTAATTTTATTGATGTTTTCTAAAATCTCCACATCAAGCATCTTATTTCTGCGATAAGAATTTAACTTTTTTTTTTTTTTTTTTTTTTTTTTTTTTAAAGCATGTGAGCTTTTGAGACTGGGACAAACAGGCACTTTAGCTCATGGTCTCACCTAGGATCCAACCTCCAGCAGAGTCACTAATTAAGGATCAGCTCCTTCTCTGCGGAACCTTCTCTGGAGAGCAGGGAACCTCTCTGTGTCCCCCTGTTCCTCCCCATCCCTGCTGCCTGGACCAGGGCCTGGTTCAGTAAACCCTTGTTGAACTGAGGTTCTAAACTGTGATCCTAATTCCCCTTCATTGCCTCCTCTGGGTTGACATCCCGGCCTTGATCTCAATCACCATGGAAATGGTTTCTTTCCTAGCCGCGTCCCTGGGGGGTAATGAGTTTGCCTTCTCCAGGTTAACTGGAATTTCCCCCGCTACATCAGGCCCGGAGTTCTTGCTCAAGGGCTCAGCTTTGGAATAGTGGCCTATGCCCCCGGCCCCAGGACTGACAAGGGTCGTAACCACTCACTAGCAATGACATCAAATAAAATTAAAAACAAAAACAAAAACAAACAAACAAACAAAAAAACCCAGGGACGCCTAGGTGGTTCAATAGGTGAGCGACTGACTCTTGGTTTCAGCTCAGGTCATGATCTTGTGGTACCTGAGTCTGAGCCCCGCATCCGCCTCTGTGCCCGAAGCCTGCTTGGGATTCTGTCTCCCTCTCTCTCTGCCCCTCCCCCTGCTCGTGTTCACGCTTTCTAAATAAATAAATAAATATTTCAAAACGAGCCACGACCCTGGTTGCAACAGGGTCCGATTCACCAGAATTCAGGTATCGGGTTGGTCTCTTTTCTTTTTTTTTAAATTTTTTTTTCAACGTTTATTTATTTTTGGGACAGAGAGAGACAGAGCATGAACGGGGGAGGGGCAGAGAGAGAGGGAGACACAGAATCGGAAGCAGGCTCCAGGCTCCGAGCCATCAGCCCAGAGCCCGACGCGGGGCTCGAACTCCCGGACCGCGAGATCGTGACCTGGCTGAAGTCGGACGCTTAACCGACTGCGCCACCCAGGCGCCCCAACGCCCCCCTCTTCAAAGGAAGGGCTCGGACGGAACAATTTCCATGGTCCTCCCAGCCCCGGAGGGAGCTTCTGCCCTTGCTGCCTCGGTTTCCCCACCTGTCATGCCGGGGAATGGGATCTACATACTCTCTTGGGCCCTTCCCAGGTCCACAGGCCCTAGATTTCACCTGCTGAACCCCCCCCCCAGGAGCACCCCGGAGACTGGTATTTCTTTCCGAAGAAGAGAAACCCCATTTTCTCCAAACCTTCCATCTGCCCACGTGTGCACCTCCGTGGATTGCTGTGGTGACCACCACCTGGGGGACACTTCGCCCCACCTTAGGGGTCGCTCCCTTCTCTCTGGGAAGGGGGGGAGTGACTCCTGCAGAACCCAGGTGGCCAGTTCTGCAGATTCTCGGTGGGGGGGGGGTGCGCACAGGTTGGGTTTTCTCCGTGCAGAGGCCCAGGAAGGGCACGCGGAAGGCCTCCCCCCCTCCCGCCCCCCTCCACGGGCTTATTATTTTTGTTGGTCTGACATTACCACCGGGCAGGGAGGACAGAGGGCCAGGTCTCCAAGCGGCTGTCCCCGGGGAGACACCTGCGGTATCTGGAGGGCTTTCCTTGAAAAACCAACCAAGAGCAGAGACCCCAGCCTGCGGCTCTCTTACCCTGTCACCCATCTGTCAGCCTGGCTGTCGTCTGGCTGTCTGTCCTCTGGGCGTCAAGTAGGAATTCTGGAGGGAAACTCTTTCCTAGCGGCTTGATTTTCCCCCCGGGGAGGGCCTGGAGCAACCTGGAGGTGGGCTACGAGGCGTGTGTATTGGGGGCCGCCCGCGCCTACACCCCAGAAGCTTGAGAACGTGCTGCTTTCTGGGTCTCCCGCCAGGTGGAGTGAACAGGACGGGCCTCGGGTTCTTCCCAGAAGATTAGGAACCGCGTTGGGGTGCACAGTGTGGGGGGGGGTGTGGGGGGGTGATGAGGGTGGAGTTGGGAGTTGGCCCTTCCCCCTCAGCTGTCTCAGAGTCGCCCCCCTCCACCCGAGGAGGACTTTGTGAATGGAGGCCGAGTGGGGGGGGGATTTACACCCCCCCCCGCCACGAACACTGAACTTTCCCACTCCTTACATTGTGGGTGGGGAGGGCGCGGGGAGGACACCCCTTCCCCCCTCCCCTCCCCCTCCCTCCCCTCCCCCCCCCCCCCCCCGGACTCCGCGCAGGACCCCCTCCCTCCCCGCAGCCGCAGGGTGGGGGCGGGCGAGGCGCGGCGCGGGGAGGAGGAGGAGGAGGAGGCGAGGCAGGGGCGAGGTCTGCTTCAAGAAGGGGCGTGCGGCCGGAGGAGCTCGCGTTTTAGCAACTTGGAGAGCGCGAGGCGGCGGAGGGGAGGGAGAAAGTTTGCTTCCCCGACGTCAGCGCCGGGCGGGCCGCGGCGGCCGGGGGGCGAGCAGGCGGCGGGGAGCGGGGCCGAGCGCGGGGCGGCCGCGGGGCGCGCTCGCTCCGACCCGCGCCTGCCACCCGCGCCGGTGACCCCGGGGCCCTGGCGGGCATGGACAGCGCGGCCGCCGCCGCCGCCGCCGCCTTCGCCCTGGACAAGCCGCCGCTGGGCCCGGGGCCGCCGCCGCCGCCGCCGCCCGCGCTGGGGCCCGGCGACTGCGCCCAGGCGCGCAAGAACTTCACGGTGAGCCACCTCCTGGACCTGGAGGAGGTGGCGGCGGCCGGGCGGCTGGCGGCGCGCCCCGCGGCCCGGGCCGAGGCGCGGGAGGGCGCGGCGCGGGAGCCGTCCGGGGGCAGCAGCGGCAGCGAGGCGGCGCCGCAGGACGGTGAGTGCGGGCGGGGCGGGGGCGGGGGGTGGGGAGCCCGGGGGGAGGGGGGGCGGCCGGGGCCCGGGGTGGGGGGGGGCGGGGGGGGGGCGGGGGCACGGAAGCGCGGGGTCCGGCGGGGGCGCGCGCTCCGCGGGGTCCGGGACGGGAGGGAGTCGGGGCGCGGACGCGGCGCGGGACCCGCCGGGGGTGCGGCTGCCGGGTGGGGGCCGTCGGTCTGCGATCGGGCGGGCTGCGGGGACCGGGGCTCTGGACCCGGGGAGGGGCTCGGCCGCCCTCGGCCACGGCCGCCGCCGCAGGTCGTGGGAACGGCGGGGACGTGTGCCGCCTTGGTGCCCGGCCCGGTGGGGGGGGGGGCAGCGCTCGCGGCCGCCCCGCCAGGTCGCCCGGGAAGTGGGTGCGATCACTGCCAAGTCACAGCCCGGGAAACCGAGGCTTCCGAGGGGCAGGGCAGCCGGGTCACACGCTTGGGTTTCAGAGGCCGCCCCGCTTCCTCCTGTCCCACCCCAGCTGCGGCTAGGTCTTAGGATGGGCTCCTTGGCGGGGGTGGGGATGCCTGCCCCCCCAACCCCACCCCCAGTTTACCCCACCGGCGGCTTCCTAGATGGACTGGCCCAATCCTAAGGAGCCAGCGAGGCCTCTCTCCTCTGCCGAGGTTAAAGGTCATCAGGAAAGGGCTTTAAAAACAAACAACCCACCCAAGTGGCTTTTTTCAGAAAGTCGTACTGGATCACTGGGGCCTGAGCCCTGGGTGAGACCAGGAGGGTGGGGGGAGGGAGAGATGGAGATACAGCAAAGGTGCCTGGCCCTGGACGTTTCTCGTGGGAGCCGAGGAAGGACCGGAGTCCCCACACTCGCCTACAACCTGTAGAGTAGCTAGGGTGGCTGAGACCACAGCCAGGTCCCCTAGCTCCGGGGAGCCAGCTGGCCTGCTGGAAGCTCTGGGCCCCTTTAAGAGCCCTTCCCACCCCCTCTTGGGGACCCCCACTTCCTGCACCAGCCTCCAGGTCTCAGGGGAGCCCGCCCCCCTCGCTGGCTACATGCCCTGCTTTTCAGATGAGAGGAGGTGCAGGGGGCACCGAGGTGACTCCAGCCTCGCCTGAGACCTTGTCCAGGAGCACGTGTGTACGTGAGGCGTGCCCGACTCCCAGCCGCACCTCACGGAGCACCCAGCTGGTGCCGTTGCTGGCTCCCTCCCGGGGGCGTCCACTTGCCTGCCAGCCACAGCCTTCCGGCATCTCTCTGCACCCTCCAGGGTGAGCACGAAGCAGGCCGACCCACCCGCGGGAGCTGGGGTTTCCCTGATGGAAAAGTGGAAGCGAGGTGTCTGGTTTGGGCCGGGGGCAAAGTGGGTGCCTTCTGGTGCAAGAGGAGAGGGGCTCTGCCAGCCTGAGTTCGTTCCAGGACCCCAGGGCTCCTGGGAGGAGCGGCTGGCTCTGAGCTGGCTTCCCCTAAGAGGAGAGGAGAGGTCTCTGATTTTACCTGGACGAATGGGGGACCCCCGCTGGGGGTGGGGAGAGAAGGAGGAGCAAATTGAAGGTGAAGCCAAGAAGGAAGGGCCAAAAGGAAGGACAGGAGAGAAGAGAGGGGCGCAGAAGTGGCCGCGAGAAGAAGGAAGGAGGCACGGGCTTCCTGCCCTCGAGACCTGGCCAGGGGCTGGGTGCCTGTTTCCAGCCCAGCCGTGGGGAGAGACGGTGGAAGGCATCGCCGCTGTTGGGACACAGCATAGGTTTCCCAAACGCAGGGTTTTTCTGGGGGTGTCCCAGAACTGCTTGTGTCATCTGCGGACACAAGTGCCTGGACAGGGCCACTGGCAGCCCCCAGGGAGCTCAGTGGGTAGGGGGCCTCCCCAGCACCCCCCTGCCCACCCTAGCCCGGCCACCCTCAGTGAGAGCCCGCGGTGGGGGTGGGGGGGCTTTCCTTTCCCAGATGGGGCTTCCGCACCCTGGGGGCACCAGGGCCCTGGGGACAGGGAACGCACTGGGTGTGGGGTCGGGTGGGCTGGGGCAAGAGCGGTGGCAGCGGTCTGGCCCCCAGAAGCGAGCATCTCCCACTCAGCTGTGAAACTGAAACGTGCATGGCCACCGTGGAGGGTTCTTCGGGAAGCTACACGTTTCAGTTTCAAGGCTTCTCTGTGTTGGGGATCACATCTTTCCCCCTCACGTTTGGTGTTAAAACGCCCTTTCTTTCATGAACTGGGCATAATAATTGGAGATTGTTTGATTTTAATGTCCTTACTTGGCAAAATTAAAAGGAGGTAACCCTATACTCATTCCTTAGATTGAAAGCAAATCACTAGTCCATGAAATCCAAATGTTTTATATAGAGTCAAGCGTCTCCCCAAGGCCAACTGGGCGCATTCCAGGGGTGCCCGCTGCCGGCAGAGTTCCTCCCGGAGAGGCAGGCGGGACGCAGGGGGGGAGGGGACACTGTATGGCTGTCCCCCTGGCCCGTGAGACTCCCTCGGCTTGCTCTCTGCGTCTGGGCCTGCAGAGAGAGGGCAGAGGCCGGCTGCTCTGTTCTTTTTCCATTTCCTTCCCTGCTCAGGCAGGTGCCCCCTCCCACTGCCACTCACTGTGGATTCCCGAGTCTCGAAGTCTCCAAAGTGGGGGAGAAGGAACCTTCCCTCCCGGGATCTCGGTGAACCCAGCCTGCATCACGGGACCCCTTTCCTAAATAGGCAACCAGACCTCAGGGTGTCGGGACTCTAGACCCCAGGCCAGCAGGCACGGGGCCCTGGGCTGTGACTTCGTCCCCCAGTCCTGGGCCCGCCTGGAGCCCTGGCGCCTCGCCGAAGATTTGCCCGTGCTCAGAAGTGGGTTTTCCTGTGGCTTCTGGAGCTGTTTCTGGGTCCAAAGAAAACAACTGACACCAAAGAGAGATGTTCCCCCCCCCCCCCATTAAAAATTAAGGGCTAATGGAGAAACTCATGAGTTAGAAAATTGATACATTTTCAGTCCGCCAGGAGAGCAGGCTCAAAATTAAAAAAAAAAATTTTTTTTTCTTCTCTTTTGTTTTCACAAAGCCACCAGTAGATGTAGCCGAGCCTCGCCAGTGATTTTCCCAGAGCAGGCGTCCCCGGAACTGGCCGGGAAGGCTGTGGCTTTGCTGGTGACTCAGAGCAAAGCGGGGTCTCGTGTCCCTCCCAAATCAAACGCTGAGGTCCGCGCCGGGCGCTGAGCTATGCCAAGCACGTTAGGAAAATAAACCCTCGTTTGCTGTCTTTGCAGTGACTTACAACAAAAGAAACCACATTAATAACTGAGATTTTCTTTAAAGCATTCCCTCCTGTGGGCAGGGCGGAAACAGGGATGCGGACACACTGTGAAAATAAACACAGCCCCTGGAGCCAGCCGGGTGAGGCCCCCAGCCCGGGAGCCCTTCCCCCCCCCCCCCCAAGCCATCTGGCTGGTACCTGGTTTGGAGACCTCAGGACCACGCGGGTCCACTGCCCGGAGATTCAGGACAGCCGGGTGCTTGGAGGCTGAGGGCACAGGCTGGGCCGGAGGGCGGGCTGGAGCCCCGGGTGGGGGGTTCTGGGCTCCCTCAGCCACATCTGCTAATGGGGGGCCAGGAGGCCAAGGGTGAACCTGGTTTAGGGTGGGGGCCTGCCCCTTCCCCGGAGTAGCGGACCTGAAGGGACCCCTGAGTTCTAGAGACTGGCCGACCTGCCTTCAGTTCTTAAAACTTTTACTGTGGCGAAATGTACCCAAGAGTCAGCCCTTTAGCCATTCAGGGGCGCTCAGCGCGTTCACGCCGTTGCTCAGCCGTCAACTGCTGCCGGTCCCCAGAACTTTCTCAGCGTCCCAGACTGAGATTCTGCCCCCTTGAAACGCTGACTCCCCACCCCCCACTCTCCTCTCTGTCTCTCTGAATCTGACAACTCTAGGGACCTCACGTAAGCGGGAGCTTACGACGTTGCCCTTTTGTGACACTTAGCATGATGTCTTCTGGGTTCGTCCATGTGTAGGCGTGGGTCAGAATCTCCTTTCTTTTTACGGCTGCGCAGTATTTCGCTGAGTGCGTGGGCGTGTGTGTGTGTGTTTGCGTGTGCTCGCACGTGCCACGTTTTGACCATCCGTTCATCTGTCGGTGGACACGTGGATGTTTTCCACCTTTTGGCTGTTGTGACAAATGCTGTTGTGAGTACGGTGTGCAAATACCTTTTCAAACCCCTGCTTTCCTTTCCTTTTTTTTTTTTTTTAACGTTTATGTATTTATTTTGAGAGAGAGATAGAGAGTGAGCAGGGGAGGGGCAGAGAGAGAGGGAGAGAGAATCCCAGGCAGGCTCCGTGCTCTCGGTGCAGAGCCCAACCTGGGGCTCGAACTCACGAAGCCGTGAGATCATGACCTGAGCCGAAACCAAGAGTCGATCGCCCAACCAACTGAGCCCCCCGGGGTGCCTAGAGCCTGCCCTTCTTCCCTCTGGCCTTCCTTTCCTGGCATCCGTTTCAAGGGGGCCCCGGGGGGTGGGAGGGCGGGGGCAGAGCCGTCTGCAGTGGGAGCCCTGGCTTTTGCTGCCCCCTCCGTGTGTGACCTTGGGCATGTCACATCCCTTCTCTGGGCTCAGTTCCCACCTGAAAGGGGGAGGCAGTGCCCAGATGTTGGAGGGGCCCCTCCCGCCTTTCATTGTGATTTGATCCAGGTTGAGAAAACGCGCAGGAACGTGGAGTCTCGGGGGTCTAGATCCTGGCAGGGCCTGGTGAGGGCAGCCCCCCAGCCTGTGCCCCGGGTAGGGAGAGAGGAGGGTGAGCGAGACGCTGAAGAGCCAGGCCTAGAAGCTGGGAGCCCAGGGGAATCCAGTCTGAGAACTGCTGGGTCGGCCGGGCTGGCGGGAGGGGCGCGTCTCTGGCTTTTTGTCAGCGGGGTGGGCACTCCCTGTTTAGTTCGTTGTCCTCTAGGTTCCAGGGTCGTCTTGGTCCTCTAGTAAATCATCTGCCTGGAGCTTGGGGTGTGGCACAGGACCCTCGGACCCGCTAGCACCCCATAAGGGCAGAAGCTCAACAGGGCCCAAGCGGTCGTTGTTCCCTCGCGGAAGATTCCGGAAAAGTAGTTTTGGAGCAGTGGTGAGAATGCCTGTTTGCACACCACACTTGAGGCCCAGAAGGCATTGCCAAAGACGACAGGGGGAGAGCGGACCTGATGTCCCTGTAGGTGCGGGGCGCCCTGAGTGGGTGCGGGAGGCAGCACATAGTAGGTTCTCAATAAAGGGCCTCCATGGCAGCTCACTGGGATGCCCCACGCCTGCCCTGTGAATCAGGCAGGGCTAGTGATTTACCATCCCTATTTTGAGGGGGCCCAGAGAGGCAAAGCAACCTGCCCAAGGCCTCCCAGCTGGGAAGGGAGGGGTGGGATTTGTTTGGGGCACTAAAGGGATGGAGAGGCGGGAAGGGCTAGGCCTTGAGGGCTGCACAGAGTGGGGCTGTGGGGGTAGGCCCTGTGCCGTGTTCAGGGTTTCTAAACGTCTGAAGACAAAGGAGGGCTTCCGGTGGCTCGTCCTAGGCGGGGACGTGGGGTCAAACGGGATGAGGCAAAACCTGAGGGGCGGTCGTGGTGTCTAAGACCCAAAGGACAGTGGCTGACCCCAGATGGAAATGAATCTTAGGGGGTGATTAACGGGGAGCCGGCGGGCCCCCTGAACACATCCGACACACGGCACATCAGGGTCGGGACCTGGCCCGGGGTTGCCCTGGAGTTGGAGTGAGAAGTCGGTTGCGGGAGTAGAGAGAGCGGACGTGCCGGTGTGGCCATGACCGTGGTCAGCGGCCCTGAGAGGCACGTTCGCTGAGTGCTTACCGCGTGCCAGCCGGGGCTCTACCCGCCTCACCCCTGTTGTCTCCCCACCAACCACAGAAGTGGCTCTTTTTAGTACCCCCAATCTTTTTTTAAACATTTTTTTAATGTTTGTTTTTGAGAGAGAGTGCGCATGGGAGAGGGGCAGAGAGAGAGAGAGAGAGAGAGAGAGAGAGAGAGAGAATGAGGGAGACACAGAATCCGAAGCAGGTGCCAGGCTCCGAGCTGTCAGCCCAGAGCCCGACGCGGGGCTCGAACCCACAAACCACGAGATCGTGACCTGAGCCGAAGTCGGACATTTAACCAACGGAGCCACCCAGGCGGCCCCCCATCCCCATTTTATACGAGGGAGATGAGCCACTCGCCAAGTCACAGCTTCCCGTGAAGCTTCCCAGGTCTGTCCAGTTCTGAAGGCCCTGCCCTCCACCACTGCCTAAAGCCATCCCCGGAGCCCCCAGAACGCGGGCTGGTCCAACCGGGGATGGCTACTCCCAGGCGGATGTGGGCCGCACTCAGGGGGCATGAGGCAGCCTGTGGAGGGGTCTTTTCAGCAGCCCGGCCTGGGGGAGACGAGCAATCCTGGCAGTGTTGGGGGGCCGCCCAGCTTGGGGGGTTTGGGAAGGTGTGAGCTGAGCGGGGGACCCTCTCCTACCCAGAAACGTCCAGAATGGCCTATCCCACCCTCCGCAGGCCTATCTCCAGCCTCCAGGACACAGGAGAGCAGTGGAGGGTCCTTGACTCTGAGGAACATCGATAGGACGGCCCCCTTTCCTAGTCGACCGCAGCTCCCATACTCATTCATTCATTCATTCATTCATTCCGCAGTCGTTTTCTGAGTGCCCACTGTGTGTCAGGCCTCGAGCCCCTACCAGCCGCCCAGGCTTTCGGATTTCGAGCCCAGTGAGCTTAGAGCCACTGGCCCAGAGTGGCGAGTTGTACAAGTTGCCCAGAAACCCATTTACTCACGACAGGATCGTCCGGTTGCCTCCGTCCGTTTCAGACACAGAGACGCCCCCCCCCACCCCGCACACACACACTCGCACCCACAAACCCTCTCACGCCCACCCACACTCACATCCGTACACACAAGCCCACTCGTTCGCACACACCCCCTCATCAACACACATGAACGTGCGCGCACACACTCACGCCCGCAACGCTCACGCCCCTCCGTGAGGGCTCCAGCCTGGCCCAAGCGATCGCGTCCAGGCTCTTAGTGGGCAGGGCGGCCGCAGGCAGCCAGTGAGCAGTGAGCGGCCAGAAGGCTCTGGAACGGGCCAAGGGTTAAGTGCCTTTTGTGAGGTGGTGAGTAGGAGAGCACCGTGGGAGCTTCCTGTTTAGACAGAGGTGGGGAAAGTCATTGCACGGGCTCCCGTGCTGAGCAGACAGGGTGCTCTGGGGGGTAGGCGAGGGCACAGCGGGCAGGGGGCAGGAGGCAGGGTGCTCCCCATCCAGGGCTGCTGCCAGGAAGGAGCTGTGGCCTCCCCGGGAGCGTGGGCTTGCTGGCAATGGCAGGGGCAGAACCCCTCCCAACCCCCCCACCCCCGCCCCCAACCAGAGCCCAGGAGTCGTGGCATCTTAAGATGTCCTGGGAATCAGGTCGCGGAACAACCCGGATGCTGTCACCGCCGCTGGGAGTCTGGCCCCTTGCTCTGTGTCCCTTCCACATCTGGGAAGCTGCCTGTCCCCAGCCTGGCTCCGAGGGGCCACCGTGATGACAGGCGCCGTCCACATGGGGTACTTTACAGCCGGCCATATCTTTTATTGCGTCCTAAAAGATGAAGCGGGCTCTGGAAGGCATTATTTTTGGTCCCTCTTTGTGATCCATTCTGCTTTTCTGTGCATGGGAGGGGCAGTTGGGACCTTCCAGTCTGGGGGGCGGCGGGGGGTGAGGCGTTACAGAGAAGCCAAGAAGCTCGGACCTGGCGGCCCAGGGGGGGACCGTGGTCTTTGGGGAAGCTCCTTGGTGGGGGGCAGTGAAAGGGGAGGAGGCCGGGACAGGCACCCCTGGGAGCTTCCGCAGCGGGCCCTGAGCAAGCACCTTGGTCGCCTGAGACCCCACCGGGTGAAGGTTTGTCACAGCTGTGACACTGCTGCTCAGGGGGTCGTAGGTGGGGCCCTGGACATGGCCTGTCGCTGGTCTGAGGGGGTTTGGACCCAGCTGTGGGTCAACATGTGGCCCCAGAAAGACGCACCTGGGCAGCCGGTTGAAATGCATGTTCCTGGGCTCTACCCCAGCCCGTGGAATGGTGCTCCGTGGGCCCGGGCACCTGCATTTAACAGGTTCCCACGCACTTCTACGTGCATCAGGGGGTGCACGTTAGAATGGCGGGCGCCACCGAACCCTCAAAACCCCCTCCCGGCGTCCCACCCGCCAGCGGCTCTCCCTCGCGGGGGTGGGTCCCCGGGGGGCCCCAGGAGGGCGGCCACCTGGCCCCCCCCATCCCACCGCCCGGTCCATCCTCCCCTCCTGCCGTGGGCACAGACATCTCCACGCCAGAGATGGCGTTATTAAAAGTGACATTTAACCAGAGCTGGAATTAACCACGCGGATGGCTGCAAACCTCGGAATCAAAGCGCGAGCCGCCGGGCGCGCCTGGCAGGGGTCTGGGCCTCTCCGCCGCCAGAGCTCCGCGCCCCGGCCTCCCATATAAAACCCCCGCGGAACGCCGAGGTCTTGAAAGCCAGTGCACCTCCTTTCATTAGACTAACAAATAACACGTAACAGAAAACATCTGTTAACAGCAGCCCCTAATGTTCTCAAGATGGTGTCGCGGGCGGCCGGTCCAGCCAGCGGGCAGCCAGGCCGATCAGGGCTCGGGTTCTGGCCACCCCCCTCCCCAGGGGGGGTCGCAGGGCCCTCGGGGGAGCCGGGCACCCATCCCCCGTCTCTCCTGGGCCCCTGCACCCTGTGCGGCCCGGGGGATTCCTTCTCCGCCTTTCCTTCCTCTGACTGTCTCCCTGCTGATGAGAAGCAGTCATCCGAAGGTGTGTTTGCGGGGCGGGGGGGGGGGGGGACAGTGCAGCGGGGTCCTCCCCCCCACCCCCTGCCAGCCGTGTGGCCTCGGCACGTTTCACAGATCTGGGGAAACACGAGAGCTGGCTGGCGGGGGATACGTGGCGTGAGGTGGTCAGCAAGGGTGTCTGCTGCTTTGATTACCGTCGGGGAAACGGAGGCTCCGAGGGGTCAAGCGACTAGCCTGGGGTTACACAGGGGGCGGAGAAGCGAGGCCCGAGAGAGCACAGGCCGGCCCTGCCCTCGCTGAGGCCCCACGTCCCCTCAAAGTCCCCACCACTAACCGCACGGGCCCGGAAGGCAGAGGGGCCTGTGGATGCCGTATCTTCCCAGACGGAGGCCGGGAGACCTGAGCGCCACCCCCCTCCCGGGACCCGGAGCATCGTCTAATGGCCGCTTCCCAGACCGAGGGAGGGCAGTCCGGGAAAACAGCCCAACGGTGGGAGAAGAGACAGATTGGCACTTTGTCCCCTGTTTCCCGTCATGGTGAAGCTACAGAAAACAGGTCTTCTCGTCGTCCCCCGAAGAGACCGTTAAGCCCCAGCCCTCCCCGCCCCTCTCTAAGATACGCCTTGCTTTGGGGTTGCAAGGTGACGGGCTGGGGCGCGTTAATTTGCCCGTTCGTTCAGGGCACACGTGGTGTTGTTCCGAGACATCGTGCGGGGAGAAAACACCAGGGGGACGGGGGAGCCCTGGTCCCTCACCGGGGAGGGGAGCGCGAAGGCAGGGTCGCGGCCTGCGGTCTCAGCCGGCCGTCCCCACCTGCCTGGCTCAGCACAGCACTTCACGTGCAGCTCGCTGCTGAATTCTCTCAGCGGCCTTAGGAGGGCAGGGAAGCATGATCCCCATCTTGCAGATGAGGAAACTGAGGCTCAGAAAGGCAGCGCGAGGTGGCCCGAAGCCGCTGAGGAAATGTGCGGTGATCCCCAGAGCCTAGGGACAAGGCTGGTCACCCCCAGCCTGGGCCCCTAGGTGGCCAAGCAGCCCTGACAGGGAGGGACTGCGTCTCCCATCTTCCTGGTTCTCACCTGGAAACCTCTGCAGTGACCCCGAGGAGGGCGCTGCTTTTCCAGGGACACCCTTGGGCACAGCCTCGCCCCCAGCGGTCAGGCAGGGGGACTCCGGGCTGTGCTGCGACGCAGGGGCTGGGGCCGGGGGCCCGGGTTGGGGGGGGGGGCCAGGAAGGGACCCAAGCCTTTGGGAATCTCGTGTTTCCCAGACGCGTCGTGTTTTCCCCGGGAAGGCCGGCCCCTCCCCCAGAGCCGTCTGCCCTGCCATCACAACCCCAGGCTGACCCCCAGGCGGGGCGAGTGTCAGGGCTCGAAGCGGGAAATTGCTGGAGACAAGAAGTAAAAATGGACTGCTCTGGTTTCACCGGGAAGGGAAGAGGAAAAGGCGAAGATCTAACGTGGCCGAAAGCGAGGTCGCTGTTGAAAGGCGATCGTTGCTGTTGCCGTGAACTCGAGTCCGGGCCGAGCAGAGCTCCCAAGAGGGCGGCCTTTTCGAGGGGCTGATTTCTCTCTCAAGGGAGGAAGAGAATGGGGGAGGCATCCCCTGAACGCTTCCCTCCCTCCTTCCACAAATATTTGTCGAGCACCTACTCCATGTCGGGGGGTGGGCTAGGTCCTGGGGTCCCAGCGGGATCAAGGGAAGTGTGGTCCCCGCCACAAAGATGTCCTGGCTGCCCTGAGGACAGATAAAGGGGCCCCCTACCTGGCCTGGAGGTTCTGGAAGGCTTCCTGGAGGAGGCGGGATTTCAGACTGTACCTAAAGGATGAGTGGAGTTAGCCAGAAGAAGAGGTGGGGGAAGGGTGTCTGGGGTGGCGGGAATAGCAGATACAGAGGCTCAGAGGTAGGAAAGAGATTGGCTGTTCCAGGAGCAGAGGGGTGTGAGGGAGCACCGTGGCAGTGGGCCAGCGAGCAAGGCCTGACCCAAGACCCGCCGTTTTTTGCATGAGGAGCGGTGAGAACGCTTCCTGCTCGAGTGAGCCTGTCGTGTGGGATATGAGTGGCTCACTTGGGAACAGCAGGTGGCCTGGCTGTCCAGAGCGCCCAGGGCGCCCCTGTCTCCAAAGGAGCCGACCACAAGCCCTAACTGGCTGCCCAGGGCCCAGTCACTCTGAGATCTGAGATCCCGAGTTGGGGAGGAGAGACTTTGCAACAATCCTGAGATCGAAGCTTCATTCGCGGGCCCGTTAACAAGGCGAAAGGTTGGCCCAGGCCGTCCAGCCGCGAATCCCTGGAAGGACGGAGGGGACTTGGGGTGCTCGTGGCTGGGTCGGGGCAGTGGGGCCGGCTGATTTGTGGGCATGTTCATGTTCATCACGATCATCCACCAGTCCAGACCATCTATCGTGCACCTGCTGTTTGCTCAACCCTCCGTGGTTCCTCTCATCAATCCCTCCCGGATACTCTAGGAGGAAGGTAGTCTTCTGGCCCTGTTTTCCAGACAGGCAGGCTGAGGCCCAGAAGGATGAGCTATGTACTGAGGACACGGGGGTCCCGGGTCTGAGGCCCTTGCTCTCGGCGTGTTTCTCCGCCTGGCTGGCCCGGGGCCCCTGGGGCTGTGCTCACTCCGACCTCATCCAGCCTCTCCGGGCTTTGCTTATGGGAAAGAACAGAGGGTCCAGCTCGACCCTGGGACAGGGACAGCCTCCCTGGACCCCTGTGTGGCTCCATGGCGACACCAGCATAGAAACAGACAGCTGGTCCCAGGGAGTTCCAGTAGCTCCCCTGCCTTGTCAGGGGCAGGACATGTCGCTGGTGGGGTCCGGCCTGGCTGTGGGATTCTGGCCCCAGCCTCACCCCCCGATTTCTGACGATCTTGGGAAAGTGCCTTCTTTCCCTGAGCCTCATGTTCTGCATCTGCAGAATGGGCGTAATGATAGCAGCCGGAGCTTGGATTGTTCTGAGGAGTTGGTGAAATCAAGCAGCTCAGAGCTCAGTGCTATGCCCCCCTGGCCAATTTGTTTTCGTGTTCGCTCTCTCTGCCGCGTGGGAGGAGGAAGCAGCCCAGTTTAGGACTGCCAAGCCCTCCCACAGATGGAGAAACCAAGGAGGGAGAAGTTTCCCGAGGCCCCACAGGAAAAGGAGCTGAGATCGGGAACAGAGTTCTGGATCCCAGGAGCTGGCTCTGGCGGCCTTTGCTGGGACCTAACTATGCTTTCCAAAGAGGGGACAGATTATCCAGCCCTGGGTGCCCCCCCCCCAACACACCCACAGGACCCAAGCCCCACTGCCCCTGCCCAGCCCTGCCTGGTGACCTGGGGTCCCCTCTCTGGAAGGACGGCACGGATTTGCTGCGGCCCCAGCCTGGCTGATACGGACTGCTCGTTCCCGTGCAGAACGAGCCTCTTGCTTTATTTCCCGTGGCCCATATTGTAACCACGTATAATTTCATGACAAATGCCGTCTATAAAACACAACGCAAGTATTTTTATAATGTGGCATTTGAGGTTAAAAATTCAAATGAGAGATCAATTGCCACTTCTAGAAGGTCTGTGCATAAGATGGCTCAGAGAGGAAGGCTGAGATATTCAGATATGCTCCCTCAGGGATTACAGATGGGTTCTTGCCACATGTCTAGAACAGGTGTGTGTGTGTGTGTGTGTGTGTGTGTGTGCACGCGTGCACGCACACACACACACACACACACACACACACACTCAACTGATCCGAGGGCTCCAGCAGAGCAGGTTTAGACACGGTGTTTGCCTTCCTGGGAAAGCTGATCTCGATGCGGGCTCCTGTCTCTGCCCAGGACCCCAGTTTCCTGCTGCCCACCGGAAGCAGGTTCTGTGATGATCAGGCCGCCCCAAGTTCATGGGGGCAGATGGCAGGGGGAAACTCACAGAGCTTGGGGGACCAAGAAAAGAAGGTACCAGGTTTACCTCTGCTGGCTGCCAGCTCTCAGCTTCTCCCTAAACCCTCTCCTCCCTCCAGCCCTGAAAAACCAGACCCGGATGGAAATCTAAGTGAAGAGTGGGTCCGTGGACAGGGCAGACGGCATGGGAGGGAGCCCCAGTCAGGGAGGAGGGAGGAGAGCTGGGCCAGTCCCATTCCAAAGGGGCCGGAGGCGGGGGTGCGTCTCCTTCGGCACCCAGGGGTCAACCCGGAGCCCCCACAGAAGAGCCTCAGGGTTCTGGAGAGTTCCATCGTAGCTTCTTGGGCTCTGCGGATCGTGAAGAATGTTCGCTGCTTTCTTTAAACCGGTGTCCTCTGCACGGCAGATTTTCGTCTCTACCTTCCCCCCGTGCAGGCAGGTCTCTGACATGCAAGCCCCCCCCCACCCCCCCCACACCCCCCCCCGTCAGGAAGGCAGAAGTTCTGAGGAGTTCGTAGCCAAGCCTGCAGCCTGGTGGCCTCCTTGTGTGTCCAAAGGGCCCCAGGGAGAGGAGGTCCAGAGTGGGGGCCAGTGAGTCCGACCAACCCCAGATGGCTCTCTGGGGCAAAGGGCTTTCCCTTTCGGGCCTCAGTTTCTTCATCCGCAAAGTGGGGATAATGACAAGTGGGCTGTGGGGACGCAGAGTTGGGAAGCGCTTAGGCTGTGCTCTATCATTACTGCCATTGCTATGATTAGCGACTCACATGCGGGGGCCCTGAGAGAATGGGAGGAGGAACCCGCCCCACCCCTGGCAGCTGCTGGTCCCTAGGGTCCCTCTTCTCCCCAGCAAGGGACAGAAACTGTCGCAGCCCAGACTAGCTCCATATTAAGGCAACAGCTCTCTGCCCACCCCGAGCCCCGCCGTGGGCAGGGCAGGGGGAGTCGGGGCTCGTCTGTTCCCCTTGTCTGCTGGCCCTGGCACGGGCAGGAGAGGAGGGGTACATGCAAGCAACAGGCCGAGGTCTCCGCGGTGGGCACCCCACCCCCCAGGCCGCTCCTGGCCCTGCTCTGGTGAGCCATCAACCTCGCTCCTTTGGGTGACGTCCCTGTCCACAGAGAGCCCCTGCGGGGACCCCCTTCATAAGAGTGACAAATCACCGCCCCGCCAGAGGAAGCTCTCACCCAGGCCTGAGCCCAGGGCACACATCTCCCCCGCACCTCCGTCTTTACAGGAGGCTGTCAACACTCCCATTTTACAGGTGACAAGTGGAGGTTCCTCTGCTCAACATACACTTCTTGAGCCCCATGCGATGTGCAGCCACGGGGCAGACATCCAGCCATCAGCCTTTAGCGGCTTCTAGGTAACAGGAGACAGGCAATTAACTGATAATGACACAGACGGGGGAATTGAGTGCAGTGCCAGTAAATTCCGCCGAGTTGAGAAGCACAGGGGGGGCCTCCGCGGCTCAGAGGCGGGAGTTGCCGTCCCAGGACTGCACAGCCAGCCCCTGGCAGAGGGATCCCTGCCCTCCCCGTGGTGCGAGCTGTGGCTCACGAGGGCCCCTCCGAACAGGCCGCAAAGATCCCCGGCCCACAGTAGCTGGGAGAGGGGTCCGAGACCGCCCACGTGGCAGGGGCAGGGCTACGAGCAGAGGAGCGGGGTTGCCAAAGGCGGGTCCACAGGTCTCTCCGGTGCTGTATTTGGAGGAAGGGGGTTCCCCTCGTGGGGGGCCCGCCGCCCTCGTTCTGCTAGGCTAGGGATGTAGGTGAGGCTCCAGCAGTGTGCTAGTCAGTGCGGTCACCCACAACGGAGAGAAAACTGGCCCTGAGCGAGGAGCTTAGGCGAGAGCAAGATCGTGATGTGCGTAACTCAAAAATGCAGGGCGGGACTTCAGGCCCGGCTCCATCCAGGAGCGGCCAGCGTCGCTCCCCCAGGGTCTTGCTCTGCCAGGACTGGGTCCCTGCCCACGTCCGGACCAATCACAGAGGGGCTGCGTGCCGATTGGCCGAGGGCTGGGCTGTGTGGGTAGAGGCTTCGCCCAAACCCTCTGGGCCAGGACGAAAGGAAAGAGGCCGGTCCTCTAGAGGGGTGCTTGCACTTATAAGGAGGCGTTCCCCAAATAGCACGGGGGGGGGGGCGTGCTGTGCTTGTTTGGCATGTATTATCTCACCTAATACTCACAGAGGGGCCTTTATGTGCCCGCTTTGTAGACGAGGAAGCCAAGGCTCAGAGAGGTCAAGTAACTTTCCCGAGGTCACCCAGCCTGTGTTTAGAGGAGCTGGACCTCGTGTCTCAACCGTGACCCTCAAAGCAACCAGTGTCTCTCCAGGTGGCACCGGGGCCACCCTTCTGCCGTCTTGTCCCCTTCCAGCAGGGCAGGCAGCCGTGTCACTGAGGCCCCGTGACACGGTGAGGACACTCTGTGTCCTGGGCTGAAGGCCGGTGGCAGGAAGACACGGAGGTAGCTTCAGAAGGGGGCTGTCACTGCCCTCGCCTGGGAGCTGGGCCTGTCAGGGTCTTGCTGGACATAGGACCCCCTTCCGGTAGCGGTGTCCCCCTCCCATGACAGCAAAGACTCCATGGCAAGTAACCTTTATCCACAGCCGAGAGCGGTGGCGGACTTTGCCTGTCTGGCTGACCTGCCGTCATGTGCGGTCAACGTGCCCTCCCCCGTTTGTTAATGACCCTTCCACCTTGGATCCTGGAGCCAATAGAAAACTCTATTGCAGGGGCGCCTGGGTGGCTCAGTCAGTTAAGCGTCAGGCTTCGGCTCAGGTCATGATCTCAAGGTTCATGGGTTCGAGCCCCGTGTCGGGCTCTGTGCTGACGTCTCGGAGCCTGGAGCCTGCTTCGGATTCTGTGTCTCCCTCTCTCTCTGCCCCTCCCACATTTGTGCCCTCTCTCTCTCTCTCTCTCTCTCTCAGAATAACTAAATAAACTTAAAAAAAAAACTGTAGGGGTGCCTGGGTGGCTCAGTGGGTTGGGCGTCCGACTTCGGCTCAGGTCATGACCTCGCAGTCCGTGAGTTCGACCCCGCATCAGGCTCTGGGCTGACAGCTCAGAGCCTGGAACCTGTTTCGGATTCTGTGTCTCCCTCTCTCTCTGACCCTCCTCTGCTCATGCTCTGTCTCTCTCTGTCTCAAAAATAAATAAATGTTAAAAAAATTAAAGAAAAAAAACCTGTATTTCACATCTTTCATTTTCCTGGGCTCTTAAAAAAAGCTCCTGGGCCCTAGACATTGTGGCTCTAAAGGCTAAACGGAGTTGGGCTGTGAGTCATTCATTAATTCATCCGGTGTTTATTGAGCACCTACCTAGCGCCAGGCACCATTGTCAACGCAGATGACCCTGGACAGGGACAGAGGGAAACAGGCTGGTGCCGTCCAAGGGAGCTTAACCAGTGATGGTGAAGCGGTGGGGGGAGGCAGACAGGTCCCCAAGCTTTTCTGGGCTGGGGAGGGGAGGGTTCCCACGGGAAGGGGTGCCCCAGGTGAGAGGTGAAGACTGGGTTGGGCAAGGTGGAAAAGTGTTCTAGCCAGGCCCCCCGTGGGTCTGGTGGCGGGAGAGGGTCTCAGCAAAATGCTAATGAAATCAGAGCTGCCCAGGTGGGGGCCAGGCCCTGGTTAGGGTAGAATTAAGCAAATGTGCCCAACCTGTGGCGGACTCTTTTCCATATTTGATTGGTGCCGGCTGAGGGACAGCCACCCGCAGCGCAGCCCCCCCTGCAGCGGGGGGATTGGGGACATATGATGGGGGTGGGGAGCAGGTTGCTTTCTCAGTCCTGGGAGCCTGCCAGACTCCGAGTGGGCTGCGCTCGGCATTCAAGGATGCTTCGTGGAAGGGAGGGGGCAAAGATGGGCCTCGTGGCTCGGCAGGGAGCTTGGCCTGTACGACTGCCCCCGCTCCGGACCGGTGAGGGGTACAGAGGGCCGGACGCATGCTTGTCAGCCGTGGTGACACCTGCGGGTCCCATATCTCGACCGCCTTCCGGGCATCACCCCACGGAATCCTCACAACAGTCCCTGAGTAGTGTGCTGTGCGCACAGGGAAACTGAGGCGCGGAACGATGAACTGACTTGCCGAGGTGGCAGAACCAGCAGCCTGATTTGCAGGCCACCTTGGCCGCTGTGCCCGAGCCCATGGAATCGTCCTAAGCACCCAGCGAGGATGGCTATCTTCTTGTACCCACCTGAGATGGGAAGCAGGAAGGTAGCACGGCCCAGGAGCTAAGGGCGGGCAGACTCGAGCTCAGATCCCAGCTGGGCAAACTTGGGCGGCCCACGTCAACTCTCCTGGGCTCTTTCCCCTTTCGTAAAGCCGGTCGATGACCGGATCCCCCTTGCACCGTCTCTAAGGGTGGGTGAGAAAGGGCTTCGAGGGCCGGAAGGGTCCCCGGGAGGGAAGGAGGGTTGTTTGAAGAGCCACCCTCCACCGGGGCTCCACGGTGCGGGCACGGACCATGCCTCTCCGCGCCTTCCTGCCCCCACCCCCAGAACCCTCGCGATAGCACACCAAACTCCTGTTTTCTCCAGGAAGCACCACGGACAGCAGCGTGAGGCTCAGCGACTCTGAAGGAGAAAGGGGGGGAGGGCTCCCCGGGTCCACGTTGCTCGCTCTGACTGTTCCGCCGAGGCTCCCCGGGAGGTAGGGACAACGAGGGTCTCGTTGGCGGGAACGTTCCACGTTGTCGTCTGCCGAGAGGCCCGTGGCTTACAGATGCTGGTCCCGTGGCACCGGGAGACACTCCCACGCTCCTTACCGCACCCCCACCTCCTCTCCAAATCTCTCCCCTTTAAGCTTTCTTGGCTTCTCTGGGCGCCCCGGGCACTCACGTCTAGAGCAAAAGCCTGCCCGCTCTGGTCTGAATCCTAACGCTGCCGACCAGCTAGCTGGGTGACCCTGGGCAGGCCCTCATTCTCCCCGAGCCTTGGCTGCCCCCTCCGTAAAACGGGGGTAAGCGACAGCGTTCATTTCCCAGGGTGGTGCATTTGGCTCGGTGCCCTGCACGCGAGGATTGCTCCGCAGATGTCTACAGAGTTCATCATTTCTCAGTCCCCCGCCTTCTGCCTGGCGCCGTGGGGTTAGCTACCCGAGTTATCACCGGTGACGATCCATTTTGCAGGCGGAGAACTAGGCCCGCTTGGGCTAAGTGGCCTGGGACCCTAGTTCTGGGGCTCGACTCCAGGCGGGTGTGATAGCCCAAACCTGTTGAGTCAGACTCTTGAGGGTGGAGGGCTGGGTGGGGCTTGGCATCTTATTATTATTTTTTTTAATGTTGATTTATTTTTGAGAGAGAGAGAGAGAGAGAGAGAGAGAGAGCGAGCGAGCATGCACGGGGGAGGGACAGAGAAAGAGAGAGAGGGAGACACAGAATCCGAAGCAGGCTCCAGGCTCTGAGCTGTCAGCACAGAGCCCGATGCGGGGCTCGAACTCACGAACCATGAGATCGTGACCTGAGCCGAAGGCGGACACCCCACCCCCCAGGGATTGTGCTGAGCACCTACAGCTAGGACCCCCGTTTCAGCTTGCAGCCCCCATCCCTCCCACCTTCCCCAGCCCATCCCCTGCTTCCCTCATGGCCTGTGTTTTGGGGGGTGCGTCCCTCTTTCCCTGAGAATTAGCACGAAACCTGTCTTCTCTGGCAGAACTTTTCAGCCCTTTGGGCACGCTTTTGAGGGTAATGACTCGCTTTAGAAAGGCCCCCTGTGTTCAGGGCAGGTGATGTTAGACACACAGGTTGCTTCAGGTTGCTGGGAAGGATCTGAACCTTAGTGACCAGGAAAGCAGGATCGGGGGCTTGACAGGGCCGCTCAAGGGCCACAGTTCTGGGGGACAGACACACCTATGACTGTCAACACAATACCTGCTCTCAAAATCCTAAATCGGATGTGCCTGGACCAGGATGTGGGTAACTGGGCCAAACACCTCCCTTGGGTGGGCCGGAAACCGTAGTGGCTCAGGAGTGCCGGCTAGAAAATGTGCAGTATTAGGGGCGCCCGGGTGGCTCAGTCGGTTAAGCCTCCGACTTCCGCTCAGGTCACGATCTCACCGTTCCCGAGTTCGAGCCCCGCGTCGCGTCGGGCTCTGTGCTGACAGCTGGGAGCCTGGAGCCTGTTTCCGATTCTGTGTCTCCCTCTCTGTCTCTGCCCACCCCCCACTCACACTCTGTCTCTCTCTCTTTCTCAAACATAAATTAAAAAAAAACATTTTTAAAAACGTGCAGGATTTTGGAAGCTGATTGTCAAACACAGATGCCATCGAGAGTTCAATTACATAAACTCCCAACTACACAAGCTATATTTAAAACAAGGGCAACATTTACTCCAAACTCCCCTCTTATCATTTTGCTACATTTACTATTATTTATATCCTTGGGGTCATTTGCATTAGGGGATCTGGGCAGCGAGAATAACTACACTCCCGTGTGCTTCTGGGCGGCTCCTGGTTTTGCCTTCACTGGTGTTACATTGTAGCTAGAAATTGGTTGTGGTGGAAGCAGTTATACCCCAGAAATTGGCAAACGTAAATCAAGGGTCACTGGTTGTGACACGTTTAGCAGCATACCACAAGCCATAACTTAAAAAAAAAAAAATTGTTTTTGGTTTTCCCTCGAAATAGACTTTATTTTTTTTTAGGGAAGTTTCAGGGTCACAGCGAAGGTGAGCAGGAAGTTCTCATCCCCGTCCCCCACCCCTCCCACACGGTCGGCCCCACTGTCAACCTCCTCCGTTTGTCTGTCGCAGTTCAGGAACGCACATTGGCACATCATTGGCACCCCGTCCATAGGGTTTGGACAAATGGATAATGACAGATACCCACCACTACAGTATCCTACGGAATGGTTTCGCTGCCCTAAAAAATACCGTATTCTACCTGTTTATCCCTCCCCCAGATGCCCACCCCTTTTTCTTGTTTGCATAGTTTTGCCTTTTCCAGAATGTCATACGGTTGGAATCATACAGGGTGTGGCCTTTTCAGATTGACTTCTTTCACTTAGTAGGATGCATTTAAAGTTCCTTCATTTCCTGGGGCACCTGGGTGGCTCAGTCGGTTAAGCGTCCGACTTCAGCTCGGGTCACGATCTCGCAGTTCGAGCCCCAGTTCGTGAGTGCGAGCCCCGCGTCGGGCTCTGTGCTGATGTCTCAGAGCCTGGAGTCTGCTTCGGATTCTGCGTCTTCCTCTCTCTCTGCCCTTCCGATGCTCACACTCTGTCTCTCTCTGTCTCAAAAATAAACATTAAAAAAATTTTTTGGGGGGGGCACCTGGGTGGCGCAGTCGGTTAAGCGTCCGACTTCAGCCAGGTCACGATCTCGCGTTCCGTGAGTTCGAGCCCCGCGTCAGGCTCTGGGCTGACGGCTCAGAGCCTGGAGCCTGTTTCCGATTCTGTGTCTCCCTCTCTCTCTGCCCCTCGCCCGTTCATGCTCTGTCTCTCTCTGTCCCAAAAATAAATAAACGTTGAAAAAAAAAATTAAAAAAAAAAAATTTTTTTTAAAGTTCTTCATTTCTTTTCCTGGCTTGATAGCTCATTTCTTTTAAAGCCGAATAATATCCTGTTGTCTGGATGGACCACGGTTCATCCGCTCACCTTCCAAGTTTTGGTAGCTATGAATAGAGCTGCCGTGAGCGTCCACGTGCGGCTTTTGGTGTGGACGTGGGTTTTCAACTCCTTTGGGTAAATACCAAGAAGCGCGATTGCTGGGTCACATGGTTAAGAGTAGGCTTAGTTTCGTAAAAAAACCTGACCAACTGGCTTCCAAAGTGGCTGCACCATTTTGTATGCCCACCAGCCATGAACGAGGGTAAACCTGGGTTGTTTAGGGGCGCCCGGGTGGCTCAGCCGGTTAAGCATCCGACTTCGGCTCAGGTTATGATCTCAAAGTCCATGAGTTCGAGCCCCACGTTGGGTTCTGTGCTGACAGCTCAGAGCCTGGAGCCTGCTTGGGATTCTGTGTCTTTTCTTTGCCCCTCCCCCACTCATGTTCTCTCTCTCTCTCTCTCTCTCTCTCTCTCCCTCCCTCAAAAATAAATAAGCATTAAAAAATAAAAAATAAAAAACTTGGGTTGGTTACAATATAATTTTGTAAAAAACTTTTTTCATGGTACGGTCTTAAAAATAATTGTTCTCTCGAGGTGAAACTTGGCTTGCCCACATTACTAGCAACGTGATATTCCCGTGCAGTGGGCAGAATATTGTCCCTGTTTTATTTTTTTTTTAATTAATTTATTTTTTTAGTGTGTATTTATTTTTGAGGAAGAGAGAGAGGAAGAATGTGAGCGAGGGAGGGGCAGAGAGAGAGAGGGAGAGGAGAATCCCAAGCAGGCTCCACGCTGTCGGTGAAGAGCCCGATGCGGGGCTTGAACTCACGAACCGTGAGATCTCACGGTTCGTGAGTTCAAGCCCTGAGCTGAAATCAAGAGTCGGGTGCTTCACCGACTGAGCCACCCAGGCACCCCATCCCTATTTTAAATACGTCAAAGGCGGTCGGATGACTTTTCTTGCCGCCACTGGGGCCCTGGACAAGGGCTTGCCTCCTGGAGATGCCAGATAGCTGCTCATTTATTTCCTTAAGGAGGCAGAACCGAACATACGTCTCTTCAAATGCACCTCTGTGAGCCGTGTCACAGATGAGTGTGTCAGGGGCCAAGGGGCAGTGAGATGATGGCCCATGTGACACAACCCTTGAGGTGCAAAGAGCCCCCAGAGGGGAGCAAAACCCACGCCCCCCTCTCTGCCTTTGTCTGGAACTCTCCCGCGCCCCTGAGCACACGGTGCCTCCTTCCTGGTCTCTGTCTTCTGCTTCTGTACGACAAGGACGTTGCAGCCAGGCTCAGGATTGACAGATGCTCGCCTTCTTATCAGACCCCCCTTCCTGAGCCCATGGCAAACAACCAGGGCCCCTCAGGATCTTCCTTAACACAGTGTCCCAAACAGCTGTACCAGGCGATTGGAAGTGGTGTGGGAAGGCGCGTCGGGGTCGCGTGCCTGATTAGTCCCACGCTAACCGGCTGTGTGACCTTGGAGACGCCGTTCGTCCTCTCAGATCCTATGCCTTTATCTGGTTCCCGGGGTTGCAGATGTGGGGACTCTGGGAAGTCACGGGTGCAGGGGGCCCGGCACACAGGGGTCTCCGTGGAGGGTGGCCGCGGGAGCCCCTTTCGGGGTCACGCGAACTCGTCCGGTGTCGGCACGCGGCCCCGGCGGTCAAGCAAAGGCCTCAGAGCTGGGCCGGGCCTCTGGCTTGGGACGTTCAGCGCCCCTCCCCTCCCCAGCCACCCACCCTGGGCACCTGCGGTCGGCATCCTGTCCAGAGGCTTCTGGCTAAGGAAGGGGGTGGGGGGGAGGCCACCAGATGGAAGGTCTGGTCACAGACCCCTGTGACCAGAAACTGTCGCAAGCTTTAGTACCAGGAGAAAGAAACCACCTTTAGGGAGTGGCAGCCGCTTTGTAGAATCCCTCCCTCCAAATTCACTGTCATTTGCTCCAGGCTCTACTCGGCCAGGTCGCTTCTTTGGTTTGCTTTTTACACCCGGAACCCCTGTCTGTTAGTCCCTGGCCTTCAGTGGCCCCCAGGCCCACTCGGCGTGCCTTACCGTTGGGCGGGGGGGGATATCTTACTCTGGGAGGGGGGAATAAGGGCTAGGAGCTGGGTTAGGAGCCCCCAGTTTGCAGGAGCCTCCCCTTCCCGCACCAGGCTGCCTTCTCCCGGCACCCCGTTCTGGGTGGCGAGGCTGGGGGATGGGGCCCCCCCAGCCCAGAACTTTAACGTGGGGCTTTGGCTGGAGAGTAAAACTAGACGGGCTTTGGACGCCTGGGTGCATTCGCCAAGGCCGTCGCAGAGCCTATCAGCCTTCGGGCCGGGAACTTTTTAAAAGTGTGGTTTTGTTCTCAAACCCAGAGTTTCTGATGGCCCACGTTAACAAGCCCCCCAAGTGAATTCAGAGGGTATTAATGGGAAAGTTCTGAACAGAACTCCCCCGTGGTGTAAGCAGCTCCGGGGGAAAAAAAATGCTCTTCTCCTAGTTTTAAGGGCGAACGTGGCACTTTGATGTGGGTCCGTTTTCTTATAAAGTCCCCTGCGAGGGGGGGAAATGCTAAAATTTAACCTGGAGCCAACAAATTACTTGCAATTTGCAAGCACACGTGCTTACCTCTAGGGGCTAAAGGCCGTAGTGTATATGCATATGTGTGTGTGTGTGTGTGTGTGTGTGTGTGTGTGTGTGCGCACGCATATGTGTGTGTATGCGTATGTCTAAAGAGAGGGAAACCCGCTTCCACTGGCCGACCCACTTTAACCCGCTCAGATGGAGATCCTTTAAAGATCGTAGCTTCCTTTTTATGTTTCATTTTAATATTTATTCATTTTTGAGAGAGAGAGAGAGAGAGAGAGAGAGAGAGAGAGAAACAGAGCACGAGTGGGGGAGGAACAGAGAGAGAAGGACACACAGAATCCGAAGCAGGCTCCAGGCTCCGAGCTGTCCGCACAGAGCCCCATGCGACGCTCGAATTCACGAACTGTGAGATCATGACCTGAGCCGAAGTGGGAGGCTACACCGACTGAGCCACTGGGGGGGGGGGGCTCACAGCTTCCTTTTAAAGGCAAAACACGACATGGACATGCCGTCTACCCTCGAATAATAAAAAAAGGCGCTTCCAAAGCGGGGCGGCTTCCTCCGGAGGAGCCGGAGTGGGCCTGAAGCGCACCCCTGGGCTGCAGGGTTGATTTCGGGAGCATTTCGGAATGAGGAGTCGGCTTGGAACCTTCCTTGCCGAGAGAAAGAATCCACCCACATTGCTGAGCTGTCCCCCCCCCGGAAGCCTCACCGCCTCCAGGTGTTCGGGTCGGAGGACCTCTGCCGAAGCCTCAGGGGTTGCAGCTGAGGACAGGCTCTCCTCCGAGAAAGGGGGTGTGGGCGCCCCAGGTAAAGGCCGCTGTTGCCTCCGCAGACTTGCAGTGACCTTGGGTTCCGGGTGTGCGCGTGACGAGTTGAGGAGGCGGCAAAACTGATGCCGAGCCGCCTGGGGGGGGGGCGGAGTCCTGCGCCCCAGTGGGAGGCCAGCTGGGGTGCCTTCTCGATGGGTAACCTTGGTGCGACCGGCCGCTCCAGCCTCAGTTTCCCAACTGTGAAATGGACGGGCGATGGTAGCGGCGTCTTCGCAGAGGGTCACGCTGCGCGGAGATGCGCCCTCGCGGCGCCGAACCCCCGCGCTTGGCCCGGCCGTGCGCGCGGGGGCAAGAGGGCAGCGCCGGTCACCGGCTGGCGGAGGCCTCCGTGAACTCGGTTTCCCGGGATGGGAAAAGGGCAGTCCCGGTTCCAAGCCGGGGACGGAGCGGAGGCTGGGGGGCGGGGGTGGGAGGGAGGTGTCGGAGCCGGAGGGAGGGAGGGAGGGGGAGGGCGGGCGCGCCGGCCCCCGCGCGCCCCGCGCCCACCCCTGCGCGCCCGCCCTCCCGCGCGGGCGGCCGCCTCGCACTCCCGCTGAGCGGCTTGGCGGCGGCGGGCGCGGGCCGCGCGGGGCTGGGCGCGCCGATCTATTAACGTCTGTGTGTCTGGGCCGCGGGTCTGCGGCGAGGCAGGCGCCAGGGGCTCGCCTGGAACCAGATGTGCCGCGGCGCCGCTCTGGCCGCCACCGGCGCGGCGCGCTCGCACGCACGGGCTGGCGCGCACATGGCCGGGCGGGGCGGGCGGCGGCTGGCGCGCCGGGCCGGGCACCACCCCCTCCCCCCCACCCCCACCCCCGCCCCGCGGGGTTCGGGGTCGACCCCGGCCCCGCGTGTGCGTAAAAGCGACCCCAGCCCTCCACCCGCCAGCCGAGCGCCGGTGCGCCCCGCCCGGCGGGGAAAGCGACCCCCGGGGCGCGGGGCTTCCCCGGTTGGGGTCCGCCCAGCCCGCTGGCCTCATCCCCAGGAGGGAAGGATGGCCTCTTGGAGAGCCCCACCCCCTCCCCCCAAGGACCGGGGACTCTTCCCGGCCGCCCCCCAAGTTTGTTTTCTCAAGTCAGTGCGTAAGATTTTTCAAGTTCTGAGTCAGAGCTTCCCCTAAGATGAGGAGTTTGGGCCACACTGAGACATGCCAGCGTGGGGGGGAGGGGAGCAGGAAACGGGGCGAAGGAAACGTGGGGGTTGGCCGCTTGGAAGCGCATGGATGCGCGAGGGGGCTTTTCGTCCGCCGGGGTAAAGGCAAGGGTTTCAGCGAGGCCTGTCCCCGCTTGGCAACAAATCGGCATCGACCGCAGGACGGGCTTCAGCCTCCCCCGGCGGCTTGGGGTGCCCTGCCCTTCCGGACCCCCTCCTTCCTTCCCCGGGCCCCCTCTGGGGTGCTGTGGTGAGCAAGGGACTGGGCCCCCCGCAGAAGACCACTCCCAGCAGGGGAAGTTAGGAAGATGGGGGCGGGGGTGGCCAGGAGGCACCCTGGTCCCCCTAGATGGAGGCCTCGTGGAGAGCAGAGAGGAAGCACGGGACAGGGTGGCGCTGTCGGTCTGGGCCGGCCCAGGTCTGGCTGCGGAGGAGGCGGGCGTCACCCAGGGCCTTGGGGTTTGGGGTGGTCCCCTCGGTTTGCAGTCCTTCCCGGACTCGTGGGAAGAGTGTTGCACAGAAAACCTTTGAAGATACGTGGGAGGAGTGCTTGCTCCTGGCCTCCCAGGCTCCTAGAAGTGGGGAGCTGGGACGCTGAGTGGGGGGAAGGAAACATCCGCCCCATAAACACCAGACCCCGGAAGCAGGTGCCTGTGGGGTGAGGGCTCCTGTACCTGCTGGGCCATCCCCAGGGGCTCGGGATGGCGTGGAGAGGGCGAGACGCGGGTGGCCGACCGGCTGGCCGTTTCGCCCCGCTGCAGAGGAGGCTCCCGTTCTCGCCACCGCCGGCCCGTTGAGACACATCACTCGTGAGGACACCCAGGCCCACTGGATCAGGCTCTGGCCCCCAAATTTAGAGAAACAATAAATACATTCGTTTCTTCAGATGGGAGGGTCAGGAGAGTGGGAAAGCTCGTACACTTCACCCCGATCTATAGTGCATAAAAGTCTTCACGGATCGGGGTGGCCAGAGAATTGGGATTACCTCCCCTTCGGCCCGCAATTCCACCCATCCATCCATCCATTCGTTCTTGCAATCCGTCATTCATATAGTTATTCATCCAGTATTTATTGAGCACCTACTACGTGCCAGGCGCTGAGCATAAAGAGGCAAGTCCAGGCTGGGACTGGGAGGGCTTCCTGCTGGAAGCAGCCCAGCTTCTGTGGAAGCGTCCGTGAAGGACAGACTTTTGGGGGCACATTCGGGGAAGCCTCTGTTGGGGGGGGCGGGGCACCAGCCCTGGGGCAAAGGTGGCCTTTAGGAGTGTTTGGGAGTGAGACTTCAGTGCGCCAAGACCTGTCAGTAGCCAAGGTCTCCACAACACAGATGCAAACGTGAGGTTCAGAGAGGTTAAGTAACTCGCCCAGAGGTCGCCCAGCCACTAGATGGCCAGTCTGGGACTCTAACTGAGACCCATCTGACCCCACACGATATACTCTTGGCTGATGTGACGTAGCATGTACTAGGTCCCAGACGCTGTTTTCAGAATTGCATAAATGTGAACTCATTCAATCCGCGTAAGGGATATGTGGCTATCTCCGTTTTCTCGACGGGAGCACCGAAGTACAGAAAGGTTGTAACTTACTCAGGGTCCTGAGCAGTGAAGCTAGGATTTGAACCCCCGGCGGGAGGGGGCGGGCAGGCCGATTCCAGAGTCCAGCTTGTAACCATCGTGCTGGGTGCATCAGCTTCAATACTCTTGTGGGGAACCTGTTCTGGCAGGAGAGAGCCCAGAAGGTTCTGGAAGAGAGGTTGTAAGAACTTCCGCTGAAGTGGGTGGAGTTTGGAAATCCAGCGGGAGGACAAAGACGCGAGCCATTTCCGCGGCGGTTGACGACAGAGGAAAATCGGGCAGAACATAGCTGTCCAACAAGAGGGGAATGACTAGTGAGGTGGTCTTAGGACCCCCCCCCCAGGTGAAATGATGCAGCCGCTCACAGTGAGCTTGACGAAGAGGGCGGAGCTTAAATGAACATCAACCAACACGTGCTGAGCCCTGGTCTGTGCGGCTCACAGCAAAAGGGAGTGAATCTTGGGGAATCCGCCCCCTAAAATCGTGAGGTGGTCATCGTCGCCGACATAATAGCTAAGTGACTTGGGCACTTCCGAGGTGCCAGGGGCGTTGTCCGAGCACGTCAGGTACCGCTGCCTCCGTTTACAGTGAGGCAACCAGACTCCGGGAGGTGAAGCCACGTGTCCACAGAGCTCCCGTAGCTGGTGCGAGGTGGAGCCAGAACTTGAATGCAGCTATTTCCAGAAAGCAGAGTGCGGTCTAGCGGGTTGTCCACTGCACAACTATAGGGGGCACCAGGTACACTGTAGTCTATGGGGATGGTGCCCTTGGAGTCGTGCAGTGCACAGCCTGTGCAACCGTACATGTTTGTCTCTGCTGCACATGTCTGATCTTAATCCTGGCCTTTTCACCAATGCCTCGTCCAAAAAAGAAAATGTTATTCATGCACACTGTTAAGTGGAGTCAGGTGCAAGCTGGATACGTGTGGACGCGGGCCAAAAAGTCCGCAAAAAACTAAGCCGATAGGCTGGCATGGTGGGATCGAGGGGTGATTTTTCTTCTTTCAAAGGTCCTTCAGGGCTGGTCTTTGTTGTGGTTTGTTCCCTCTCCATTAAAAAAAAGAAGAAGAAGAAAAATTGGAATACCAGAGCAGCTCCCGCTGATACAACTTTCCGTAATGATGGAAATGTTCCCTATCTGTGCCGTCCCACTTGTGGCCGTTGAGCCCTTGAAAACGTGGTGACTGCGGAACGGGATTTATGTTGTTATTTCACTTGAATCGATGTGAACGGAGACGGCTGCGGGTAGCTAGCGGCTACCGCATGGGACGGGGCAGAGCCAGAGCGCCCATCGCTGCTTTTCGTGTCGTGCCTCGCCATTCCCAGTTTGCGGCCCTGAAGCCCGCGGTTGCCACACTTGTGGGTGGGAGAGACTTTGCCGCAAAGTCCCAGCGGGAGCGCCTGGGTGGCTCAGTCGGTTGAGCGTCCGACTTCGGCTCAGGTCGTGGTCTCGCGGTCCGGGAGTTCGAGCCCCGCGTCGGGCTCTGTGCTGACAGCTCGGAGCCTGGAGCCTGCTTTGGATTCTGTGTCTCCCTCTCTCTGACCCTCCCCCGTTCATGCTCTGTCTCTCCCTGTCTCAAAAATAAATAAAATGTTAAATAAAATAAAATAAAATAAAATAAAATAAACTGGGACAGAGGAAACCATACTGGGCCCTTAGCAGCAACTTCACCCTGGTCCCGAAAGGGTTAACCAGAGCCGCTTTCCTCCAGGGAGCAACCACTTTGGGGACTTGGGGACTGGACGGACAGACTAGGCATAAATTGCTTGCCTCGTAGCCTGGCTGGGTGACCCTGGTCGGTGACTTCCCCTCTCTGAACCTCCCCATCCCCCACTGAGAACAAGGCTTAATACCGGTGCCTTCCACGTTTCTGAAGGCAGGGCTCTATAATCCAGGGCCAGGTACGTAATCAAGTTTAGTAAATGGAGGCCAAACAGAAAAAGGGAAGGGAAGGGAAGGGAGGGGAGGGGAGGGGAAGGAAAAGAAAAGAGAGAAGAGAAGAGAAGGAAAAGAAAAGAAAAGAAAGAAAAGACCCCTCCCTTCCCTCCCCCTCCCCCTTTCCTTTTCCTTCTTCTTTTCCTTCCCCTCCCCTCTCTCCTCTCCTTCCCCTCCCCTCCCCTCCCTTCCCCTCCCTTCCCCCCCTTTCCTTCTTTTCTTTTCCTTCCCCTCCCCTCTCCTCTCCCTTCCCTCCCCTCCCTTCCCCTCCCTCCCCCTCCCCTTCCTTGCCTTTTCTTTTCCTTCCCCTCCCCTCTCTCCGCCTCCCCTCCCTCCCCCCTCCCCTCCTTCCTCCCCGCCCCCCCCCCCCCTTTCTTTCTTGTCCTTCCCCTCCCTCCCTCCCTCCTTCCCCTCCCCCTCCCCTCCCCTCCCCCTCCCCCTTCCTTCCTTTCTTTCTTTTCCTTCCCCCCCCTCCCCTCTCACTCCTTCCCCTCCCTTCCCCCCTTGCCCTTTCCCTTCCCTTCCCTTCCCTTCCCCCCCCCCCCCCCCAATGCATCCCTAACCTGGTTGCAGGGTCCTTTCCTCCACCCCAGGCCCAGCTGCAGTGACGAGAGCAGCCTAACAGTCAAGACAGCCTTGGAGCTCCTCTGAGCTGAGCCTCAGACACATTTTCCAGAAGGCCCTGGAACTCACCAGCGGGTCATAAAAACCCTCTGGCGGTGCTTTAAAGGTTACCCTCTCTGGGAGCGCGGCGTGGACCCAGAGCCAGGGCTCCGCGAGGTCCCGCCGGCCTCGGCCTCGGGAGAGGGGCTAATGGGCACGGCCTCGGTCTTGCCTGCTCCCTTGGGGTGGGAGGGGGCGACCGGTGGGGACCCCGAGATGGAACAGGGGGCGGAGGGGGCGGGTCCTTCTGGGGCAAAAGAGACTTGGCTTTCCGTCGCGCTGACTTTACAGGGTGGGGTCTGCGGACCGGATTCTCCGAGTCCGTGAATCACCCGAACGAGGTTCCAGGCAGAATTTTGTGTGCACCTGTGTTTTTCTGGGAAGGACCCGTAGAATTCCTCAGATTCCTCCGGGGGTTCACAGTCGAAACGGGGGGGGGGGGGGGAGGACCAGTGAGCCAGGGCCTAGGTTTCCCTTGGGGGAATAAAGTCAGAGCGGGGACAACGGTTGTCTGTGTCAAGCTCTCAGGGGAGCCCCGGACTGTTCCATCGGGGACAGGGGGGCGATGGTAACTCCTCTCACCCCAGCGCACAGATGGTGAAACTGAGGGCCCCGAAGCGAGGGAGAGGGGAGTTTTCCCCATTCTCAGATGCTGGGGGGCAGAGGGAGGCAGTCATTTGCTCTCTGGGTGGGCTGCGGGTTGCCCCTCCCCCACTGTCCCCAAGCGTGCCCCATGGCTGGGTCAGGGGTAAGCCGGGGACGCGGGGAGCAGGGGGGAGGCACACGTGTGTCCTCAGGGATCGCACCTCGCCTCAGGGGGCAGAACGTGGGACCCCAGTGCCTCGCTGGGAGCGTTTGGCCAAGCCGGCGCCCCCCTCCTTGTCGCCATTTCCGCATCTACAAAAATAAGGGGCTTTGACAGAGGAGCTGTGAGGGCCCTTCAGGTCTGAGCCCTCGAGAAGACGAGAGTACCAGGCTTGAGGCCCCCAGAGCTGTTTGCGGGTTTCCTTCGGAACCGAGCTCTCCGAACGTCTCTCTCCCTGACCATCAGTGCTCACCGCGGTTCCCAGCAGGTGCCGGGGGCCGGCTTTGCGAGGCCCCCCCTCCCCAGGCTCCTAACTGGGAGGCAGGACCCCACGCTGGCCCCTGAGTGGCAACGTCACCCCGGTCTGGAAGTGGTTAACGAGGGCAGCTTGCCTCCAAATACCAACCCCTTATTAAAATGTAGGTCTGACAATAAATTTGGCATTGGGCCACCAACCTCAGATTAAAACCAGACGGGACAGACACTGCCCTCCTTCTCTGACCAACTTATGAGCCGGGGGGGAGGGGGGCCTGCTCCTCTTCCTCCTGAATGACTCCCCGACTCCCTTCCCTCCTGTGCTCCCACTTTCTGGAGGTGGTTTTGGGGTGTGGGGAGCGGAGGAGGCTGGGCCGACCGCCGATGTCAAGTTTGAACCCTTGGCTCTTGGGCTGCTAAAGCCAGAGGCCTCCGTGCGGGACACAGGAGGAGGCTCGGGAAACCCAGAGCCTTTGAGATGGCCAGCTGTAGCTGGCCTTGACCCCCTGGCCCTTTTCTGTGCCTGAGAATAGGACGTAGATATTCTCTGCCCAGTAGCTTTGTCTCTGCTCCCCCCTTGGGCCCAGTGACGCCATTTCTCAAAAGGCTCCTGGGCCTGAGAAGAGGCTTTGGCCTGATCTGTATCTGGCCCCTGGCTTCCCCCAGGGGTGGCAGCCCCACATGTCCCCTCTCCCATGGAGACGTTCTGCCCCCACCCTTTCCTGTGTACTTCTTTTTATAGACCGACTTTATTGAGATATACTGCACGGGCCATACAATTCATCCCCTTAAAGTGTGCACGCCAGTGAGTTTTAATATGTTCACTTGTGCAACCATCACCAAGATTTTAGAGCTGAAACCCCGCACCCCTCGGTCATCACCGTCCATCCCCCACCCCACCCCACCCCACCCAGGCCCTAGCAGCCGCCGACGGACATTCTGTCTCTCTAGGTTTTGCTTGTTCTGGACGTTTCTCGTCCTCGGAATCCTTCATTATGCGGCCCTTCCTGGATGGCACGGGCTGCTTTTACGTAGCACGGTATTTTTAAACATAAATAACGTTTTTAAAGGCTCGCCCACATCAGAGCATGAATCAGCACCTCGTTCCTTTTTACGGTCAAAAAACATTCCATTGTGTGGACAGACTACATTCTGTTTACCCAGTCATCAGTTGGCCGGGCGTTTGGATTGTCTCCAAGTTCGGGCTGTTTGGAGTATCGTGGTGTGGACGTAGGTTTCATTTCCACCCCCCCCCCCCCCCGGGGTAGATACCTACCAGTGAAACTGCTGGGTCAGATGGTAACTCGGAATTTCACATTTGGAGGACCTGCCAGACTCTTCCAGAGCGGCTGCACCATTGGACTTTCCCGCCAGCGGTGCACGGGGGGGGGGGGGGGGTCCAGTGTCTCCAAATTCTTGTCGGCACTTGTTATTATCTGCCTTCTGATTCTAGCCGTCATACTGGGTGTGAAGCGGCATCTCCTTGTGGTTGCGCGTTGCATTTTCTTGATGACTCAGGACAAGCACTTTTTCACATGCTTGTTGGCCATTCACATACCTCCTTTGGGAAAACGCCGATGCGGACCTTTTGCTCATTTTTAATGGGATGGTTTGCCTTTTTATTGTCGTGTTGAAAGCGTTCTTCATATTTTCTAAATTCCCTTACCGAATATGCGATTTGTGGATATTTTCCACGTTCTCTGGGTTGTCTTTTTTACTGTCTTTTTTTTTTTCCTTAATGTTTACTTATTTTGAGAGAGAGGGCGGGGGAGGGGCAGAGTAGAGGGAGAGAGAGAGCATCCCAGGCAGGCTCCGAGCCGTCAGCACAGAGCCCAACGCGGGGCTCGAACCCACGGATGTGAGATCATGACTAAGCTGAAGTTGGACGCTCAACTGACCGAGCCGCCCAGGCGCCCCGACCCCCTTTTTCACTTTCTTGACGGGGTCCACCAAAGTTTTAATCTTTATGAAGTCTGATTTATCTTCCTTTCTTTACTGGCTTGTGCTTTGAGTTGTCCCATCTTAGTAACCATTGTCTGGCCTTTTGAAGGGCAGGGGGAACTGGGTTTGGATGCTTGGACTTCCCATTGTTTTCTGGAGGGAGGCCTTCCTTCCTTTATATTGAGAAATCTTTTTTGAGACCAAACTTCTTGCCCGGTCCTGGGGATATAGCAGTGACAAGGCGCACACAGTCCCTACCTCCTAGAGCTGAGCTAAAGGGAAGAGACAAGCACGAAGTGGAGAACCGGAACAGAAGAACAACTTCATTGCAGACGTTCAGGAGAGGGAGACAGCCCAGGAGCCTGTGGCAAGGAGATCTGGCCTGACCTGGGGGCTTGGAAAGCCTTTCAGGGCAGGGAATTTAGGTTTAGACTAAAAACTGGGTAAGCATGAGGCAGAAGGAGTGCAGAGGGAAAAGCATGTGCAAAGGCCCTGAGGTGGGGAGGAGCTCATGTGGTCTTGTAGGGTAGATTCCATTGGTGCACTGGGTTTCTTGGGGTGGGGAGGGGGTCCAGTCATCGTGTGGAAATGTATGCAGCACCCCAAGACCTTTGTGCATGTGAAGGAGAGGCTCCAGAGCCTAGAGAGACCCTAATGTGTGGCAGCTGCCTCCAGGGCTCTGCTGAAGTTTCTAGGGGACACGTGGGAGCCTCCCCCAGCCTCCTCTAGACTCCGGGGTCGGCCGAAGCCTGCTTAGGCCCCCTTGTAGCCCCACCGGTCACTGGCCTGGGGGCTGTGAGGGGAGTATGGGCGTGACAGTCCCAGGTTTTCCATTCACGCGTTCACCCAGCACTCAAAAAGATATTTGTGAAGAGTTTACCCTGAGCTAGGTCCTGTGATGGGTTCCAGAGAGACAAAACCCAGTAAGTTCCAGTCCCTGCTGGACGAATGACCCCACGTCTACTCTACAGTGTGGCACAGCTATGACAGGGGTCTGGGAGGGCTTCCTGGAGGAGGGGGCATTCTGCTGCTGCAGGTAAAAGTCAGGGAGGGACAGAGGGGGGCGATGGAAAGCCCAGGAATGGTATGCAGAAGGGGTCCACAGTGAGGGGTGGGCACGTCCAATGTGAGTACCACCAGTCCTCCTGAGGTCCAGGCCCTGGCTCTGCCCACCAGGGTGGCCTGGGTGGCCCCATCCACTGGATAGAGCCAGAAAGGCCCTCAAGAGAAAGCCTCTGTCCTTCTGTTGTGCTCATCACTGGATTTGCCCAGCCCTGGGCTGGGGGCCGGGCTACCTCCTCTCTCCATTATCCCAGACGACTGGCTACCAGGGATGTATCGAGAAGAGAAAGGGCCGCGGGGGTGGGCTTTCCTTGCTGTGTGACCCCGGGTGGGTCCTGGCCCCTCTCTGGGCCTCCCTCTGCCTTCTCTGTAGGACAGAGACAGCCCTGCCCGCCCCTCTTGAGGCTGTTGGGGGCCTCCGGGGAGGTGATGCTGGAAAGTCTGCCTGTGTGATCTCACCCGAGGACCCGAGCCCCTCCCCTGCGTCTTAGGCCTGGTCCCTCAGTGTCCGGGACCAACGCCAGCTTGGCCGGACATGAAACCAGCTCTTAAGGTTCCTCGCTTGGGATCCTGGCTGGAGTGGGGCCGGCCGCCTAGGGAAGCCCTTCTCCAGAAGGCTCCAGGGACCATGTTTCTTCTCCTTTCTCCCTCCTCCCCCCTCCCGTCTTTGCTTCCTTTCTTCCTTCGAACGTTGGCCTGACTGGGTGCCATGCTCCCCTCTGGCCCTGTCTCCCAGGCTGGGCGGCCCGCGCACCCTTCTCTCCTGCGCTTCTCCAGCTGCTGCCTTCCGTGTCCCTCCTCCTGGTTCACCCTAAGCCCACGGAGAGATTCTCAGAATCCCGCTGCGGGAGGAACGAGGGTGCGGGCCTCTTAGGGCCGGTCCCCCCGCCGCGCCAAGGTGTTTAAGAACCTGGGCCTGGTGCCCATCGGCAGGTTCAAATCCCAGCTCCGGCCTTGACGAGTCTTACGGCTTTGATGTGTTGCTGTCCCGTGTGAGCCTCAGGTGCCTCATCTGTAGAATCGTGGGCTAGGAGCCCTCGTGTAAGGCCCATAGGAGGGTTAATGAGGTCATTTCTGTTGTACCCAGTTTTCCGGGAGATTCCAGAGGCTGGGAGTCGCTAACAGATTTGCCCTGGCCACTCTGCTGGAGATCATTCCCCCTCAGCCACGGGGCTGTAGGCCTCTCACGTCTCACCTGAAGAGGTGAGACATTTCCCTTCGGGTGTCCCCCTCTTGGCCCAGGAGACAGCTAAGGACAGATTCCAGAGTTCCCGTCTGAGCCCCGACAAGGCAGAACCAGGGGTCTTTCAGAGGAACCCTCGTCCCTTCCAGGAGACCTGGGGGGTGGGCCCGAAGCTTTTGCAGGCCCCTCCGGGCCCTCCACCTTCTTTTCTCCAGTCTTCCTCAGACTTTCCCGGCTGTAAATATTTCTGCAGCTTGGAGCTCCTTTGACCAAGGGCCGGTGTTAATTTGTTAAATCCACATCAAGGTCCTGGGGACCCGTTGTTTATTTTTGCGAACGTGTTGGCAGAGATCACATTGGGGGGGGGGGCGGCGAGGAGAGGGGCTGCTTTTCTGGTCAGAATAAATGCTAATTAATAAAAGTTATTTATTTGGGTTGGAGCTCGCCGCGGCCCCGGGGTCAGGCACAAACTGACTATTTGAAGCAAAAACAAACAGAGGGTGTCTCTCAACAGCTTGAGGAAGGCAGAAACGAAGAGGCTGGGTTTATTTGTCTTAGGAAGAATTTGCAGTTAATTCCCTCCAGACTATTTAGACCCTTAAATTACACGGAATAAGAAAAACCATGGGTGCAGGGGAGAGAAGCCAGGACCACGCGATTATCTGGCTGAGAGCGGAGTTTTTAAATGTCTTTGGCCCGCAGTCAGCCAAATAAATGGTACGTGTGAAATAATTTAATGGCAGAAAACTGTGCACAAGTCATTCTTTTTTTTTTTTTTTTTATTGTAATGTAACCGGGGGACGAAGTAATTCGGTTTTAAGGGAGAGGGAGCGTGGGCGGCGGGCCTCCCCCATCTGAATACCTTTCTCTCTCTCCCCCTAGAGAGAGAGAGGCGGTTTCAGGCTTTCTTTTTCAACCCCAGAGAAAAGCAGGACTTTTACCGAACAAAAGGAAACTTGGGGACTAGCCCGACTTGGAAAGGGGGGGGGGGCGGGGCCGGCCATCGCTGGCCTGAGGCTTTAGTGAGTATTTATTTCTTTTCCAAATGCTTCAGAGTCCCAGCGTGGAGCCCCCAGGGGGACACACGCCCACCGCAATACATTTCTCAGGCGGTGACTCAGGGACTTAGGGTAACAAATATCCAGCACATCCGCTGGGAAGCAGAGGCCAGCCGGTGGGTTCGAGCCTCTCAGCCTCTCAGTCCCCAGCAGGGACTGCAGACCCGTCTTTCTAGTGCGGGCTGGGTCGAGGAGACCCACGGGCCGGGGAGAAAGACCCTTGGCTTCCTCGTAAGCGACAATGCTAAGGGCAGCCGCCATTTATTGAGCAATTACTATGCTCTCGGCACGGAATTAAGCTCTGCTCCTCTTAGGAGCTTTATGTGACTCTGGGCACGCTGTTGGTTGTCCCTTGCCGCTTCCAGAGGTGTCGTCTTCCTTCGGAACAAAAGCGGGGCCGAGGGACGTACTTCCCACAGTCTGGGATGGAGACCCAAGGGCATTTCCGCACTTAGGCCTCCTAGAGCCAGGACTGAGATTGTGACAGACCCCTGCGTCACCTTCCTTGGGAGCAAGGCGGGTGAGGGAGGAGAGGCCGAGCCTACAGCCCCGGGGCCGGCTGAGCCTCTGACAAACATGAATTCCAACCCAGAGGTGCAGCCTTGGCCTCAGTTTCCCTGTGTGTGAAATGGGGTCACACCTCCCAGGGTGGGGGTTAGGGAGCGGGTGGCCCGCTTGGCACCCTCCGTGGCCCCAAACCAGCTTTGGCTGAGCGGCCCCCGTCGGAGCGGCCTTGCTGTGACCCCGGAGAGAGCGGACCCCAGACCGGCGAGGAGCCCCGCTGGGGCTGGTGTGGCAGGTTGTCGGGGACCTGGCGACAAATGCCTTTGCGTGAGGGTTCCGGCTCCAAGTCACTACTCGGTTTAAACCGGCGGCGAAAGAGCCCAGTCTCTTCCGACGCCCACTTGGCGGGGCAGAAGCTGAAGAATGGTTTTCATTTAGACACCCTCCGTTTGGGATTGCTCGGAAACTTCTCGAAAAAGTCTCCTTTTTTGGCCGAAATGCCTCCTGCGTTGGGTGTGTGCCCAATCGGCGTTGCCTGAAGGGGGACGGAAGTCGTCTCTGGGTTGGCTGGTGTTCCAGAAGCTTCTGTCCCCGCTTTCGGGGCTGTTGATCACCCCCCCCCCCCGTTTTCAGCTCACGGGCCCTCGTCGTTTGGGTTTAGATTTCCTCCCGCTCCAGGGGACAGGGATGTGGGGCAGAGACACGGTCATAGGCACCAGGCATTCTCCTCCACTTTTCTGTTTTCTGGGGGGGGGGGGGGGGAGAAGGCTGGAGCCAGGCCAGGGGACGCAGCGGCTCCCTTGGGACCACTCGCGTTCCCCGTCGCTCCCCAGCCTGTGTCTCCTGAACATCCCGCTGAGCCAGGGCCGTGGGCATGGTGCACGAGAAGATTCTTCGCTGTGGGGGCCTGTTCTCGTCCTGAAGGGTATTTGGCGACAGCCCCCGGCCTCCACCCATTCAATCCCCGTGGCACCTCCCGCCCCCGGTCCTCACAATCAAAACTATCTCCAGACACTGTCAGATGTCCCCCCGGAGGCAGAACTGCCCTCAGATGGGAACTTCTGGTCCAAACTCAGCTGTAAGGTCGTCTGTGCCCGGGGCATTCCCTGAGTCCTGCCTGAGAAGACGCCCCCTTTGCCCCCACGATCATTTACCAGTCCCGTGGACCACTTCAGCCTCAAGTCCAATCAGTGGATTGCCCCAGCGGCAATAAACCCTGCTCACGTGGGATCTGATTTGAAAGCAGGGACCGAGTGGTAGCCATTGCCGGGCCTGGAATGTTCTAGATGCTCAGCAGAGCCAATACCCGGCATTGTGCAGACAACACTGAATGTATGAAGGGAACGTGTCGCTGAGGAAAGCAAAGACACAAGGCGTGGTGGACTGAACTCCCAAAGGCCGGCAATACGTTCTGTTGTCCAAACTGGGCAAAACAGACCTTCGCCTACACCGCTGGTGGGAAGGCTGGTGCGGGAACCTGGCCACATCTAGCGTTTTTTTGTTTTTTATTGGCCCGGCGATTCCCGCTTCTAGGAATCTATCCCAAACAGGCACTGGCAAAAATAGAAAATCATGTCTTCACGGGCTTATTCATCGTGGCACTCTTTCAGTTGCGGAAGATTGGAAACACGCCAGAGGCCCATCCATAGGACCCTGGTAGGATAAACCAGGGGACGGTCCCCCAGCCAAGGGCCTTGGGGCTGGGGAGGGGAATGTGAATGATTTCTGTGCTCTGGATGGAGGGATCCCTGAGATAGGTGCTAAGTGGGGAAGAGGTGAGGTGGGGGGCAGGACGTCGTAGGCGACTTTTTGATAGGAAAAATATTGTACATATTTTGTTATATTTGCAAAGAGCGATGCTCCGGCAAAAGCAAAAACGGACCTAAAAAAAATAAGTCCCTACGCGTGGAGGGAGGGAACATGAGAGAAAATAGAGTAGGCAAAACAATCCAAATAAAGAGGGCTGTGTTTGGCTGTATGCGAGATGGAATGTCTGGAATATTATCAAGTAAAAAACAGGCAAGTTGAAGCACCAATGTGTTCAGCACGGTCTCATGCTGGTAAGTTTTTTAAATGCACATTTGTAATCTGGTAAAGCGTGGGGAGAGGAGGGTACTTTGTGTCACTTTTTTACCCCCTTCCGGTTTTCGACTCTGTTCCCGCCACCAGCAATGACATTACTTTGTTATTATCATGTACGTTTTTAATGAGAAAATCGGATACGTGAGGAAGGGCTGAACTGGGCAGTGTCGCGGGTGGTGCCGGTGAGCGCGGGAGGGGATCCCGCGTGGACCCGGGTGATCCGGAGGGCTGCCTGGAGGAGCGGGCAATGAACTGGGCTCTTGGGGACGAAGAGTCAACAGTTCTGCCCGTCGATGTGGCAGTAGTGGCTGAATGCCCCCCAACCCGTCCTCTCAAAAGACAGGGTGAACCTAAAAGGTAAGAGTTGCTGACCCCGTGCGTTCCCTAAGGTTGTGCTGGGCACCCTTACCTGAGCCGCCCGTTCTGAACCAGAGGCCAGCACAGACCCTTGGTCGGCTCCTGTGCTGGGATTCACCCTCTGGTTCATTTCCACCTCCTGTGGAATCTGACTGCTTTTGTTCACTGTTATATTCCCCGTGGGCCCTAGCACTGCGCCGGTCACACACTAGCTGCTCAGTTAATCCGTGTTGAAGAACGAACGGATGGATGAATGAAGGGATGCGTGAAGGAGAGAATTCAAGGGATCTGCTCCCGCTCTCGGGGCTGGACCCTCCATCCACCCGCTGAGGGAGACACACACAAGGGGAGGGCCCAGCGCGCGCTGCCGAGCCAGTGGGGGGGGGGGGGGGCGGGAGCCCCTGGGCACCTCCGGGGGCGGGGCGGGGCGGGGCTGCGCCTGCTGACACTCGACCCCTCCCCAGGTGAGTGTCCGAGCCCCGGGCGCGGCGGCGCCGCCAAGCGGAAGAAGAAGCAGCGGCGCAACCGGACCACGTTCAACAGCAGCCAGTTGCAGGCGCTGGAGCGCGTGTTCGAGCGCACGCACTACCCCGACGCCTTTGTGCGCGAGGAGCTGGCGCGGCGCGTCAACCTCAGCGAGGCGCGTGTGCAGGTGAGCGCCGCGCACGCGTGGGCGCCCGCGGGAGCGCGCAGCCCCCTCGCCCTCTGGGGGGCGCAGCTGCTGCTGCGCAGGGGCGGTAATTAAGAGCGGGAGCGTCAGAGGCCCGGAGCACCGAGGTTCGAGTCCAAGCCCTGCCACTTCCCAGCCGTGTGGCCTTGGGCAGGTTACCTAACCTCTCTGGTGCCTCCCTGTAAAATGAGGATCGCGTGGGTCTATTTCCCGGGGTTCTTATGAGAACCAAAGTAGTTGATATATTTGGGAGTTTTAGAAAAAAATTTTTTTAAATGTTAATTTATTTCTGAGACGGAGACAGAGCATGAGCGGGGGGAGGGGCAGGGAGAGAGGGAGACCCGGAATCCCAAGCAGGCTCCAGGCTCCGAGCCGTCAGTGCAGAGCCCGACGCGGGCCTCGAACTCACGGACCGCGAGATCATGACCTGAGCCGAAGTCCGTCGCTCCACCGACGGAGCCCCCCGGGCGCCCCTGGTCAATATGTTTGTAAGCGGGCTTGGAGCCGTGCCCGGCGTGGAAGGTTTGGGTGAATAAACGCCGTGTTGCAGTGTTCAGCCCTGCTCTGAGCCAAGTGCCCCTCTCTAGTTGCAACCTTACCACGGTGAAGTGCTCATTTTTGCATCCCTTTCTCCAGCACACGCTTACCCAGCAGCCTTAGCATCCCCATCTTCCGGATGAGGAAGCTGAGGCTCCGTGGGGCCGCCCGTCCAGAGCTGGTGGCAGAGCGGGCCCGCACCGCCGTCCCAAAGGACTTGGGGTCCCCCCTTGCGGCCTGCTGCGCCCCGTTCAGCACGCCTTCCCGCCCCCAGGTCTGGTTTCAGAACCGCCGGGCCAAGTTCCGCCGAAACGAGAGGGCCATGCTGGCCAACCGCTCCGCCTCGCTGCTCAAGTCCTACAGCCAGGAGGCCGCCATCGAGCAGCCCGTGGTTCCCCGGCCCGCCACCCTGAGCCCCGATTATCTTTCCTGGACGGCCTCGTCCCCCTACAGGTGAGAGCAGGAACCCCTTCTGGCCGGAGGGGGAGCAGCCTGGGCGACCCGTGCGGCCTCGTAGGGCCCGGGGCTCCTTTGAGCATCTCAAGACAGCTGTGCATGGTGCCCAGGCGCACCTGAGGCCTGGGCCTTCCGTGTGGGGACACGTGTGTGCGCGCGCTCATGAGTGTATGCGCGTGGGTGTTCCACGAGCACGCGTGTGGCTGTGTTTCGCGAGTACGTGCGCGCGCGCGTTTCCACGTCGGTATGTGCACATGGTTGTGCGTGCGTCTGTGCGTGCAAACACGTGCGCCCAAATGTGCACGCGCGATTGTGCGCGTGACTGTGCATGAATGTAGGGGCGAGAAGATGAGGCCTGTCTGGAGGGGGCGGGGAAGGACCCATCAGGCCACCCTGAGGAAGTTGAAAACCTGGAGGAAGATTCCCGGGTTGGCAAGAAAGCCCCAGCACCCTGTGTCGATCTCCCTGGGAGGCCAGGGAGGGCTGAGGGCACGGCTCCCCTGTCCCAGGGACCTGGCTGGGGTCCAGAGCCACGTTCTGGGGCAGTTTTGTCCTGGTCAAAGCTGGAAAAAGGCGGCAGGGCAGGAAGGAAGAGGGAAGGGGTGCCAGGGAGTCGTTTTTCTGTGCCCACAACTCCAGGGGGTGACACCTGTCCCTTAGTCCGTGTGAGTCACTCTGCTGGAGCCCTGGTCTTGTGGGAGGCAAGATCCGGCGGGTCGGCTTGTGGGGTCAGAGTCCTCGTGATCCCGTGCTGGCCAGCTCTCCTGCCCTGTCCTTACCCGGAGCGGAAGAGCCACCAAGAGGTGGTTTACCGAGTCTCCATCCTGCTGTGCACCAGGCCCAGTGCAGGTGCTGGGTGGGGGGGGGGGGGGGGGCGGGGGCGGGGACGGGACCCAGGACCTGCTCTCCTGATCCAGGGAGGGACGCCTACAGATCCACAGGAGCTACCTGTGTCCCCGTGCTGTCTGCGGGCATTTCTGACTCCTCCCCAAATTCTGCAGCCCCGGTCATGCCCATCCCGTGGCGGGGAGGGCTTCCCGGGAACGTAAACCGAGGAAGGGAGGCGGGGGGACCAGAGGCTGGGGTCCAGGGCTGGCAGCCAGAAGTGGTCGGCTTCGGGCATCATGTCAGCCACAGCCCCATGTCCTGGTATCTTCTGTCGCCCCCAGCACGGTGCCGCCCTACAGCCCTGGAGGCTCAGGCCCCGCGACCCCGGGAGTCAACATGGCCAACAGCATCGCCAGCCTCCGTCTCAAGGCCAAGGAGTTCAGCCTGCACCACAGCCAGGTGCCCACGGTGAACTGATGGTCGGCCCGCCAGGACCCAGCTGCCCGCCTGGTGTCACAACGGCAGAGACTCCCGTCCCCTGTCTCCGGGACACGGATCTCCTGGGCCCTCTCTCCAGTCTGGACTCCCGCGCCCAAGAGGCTGCTGAGATCCCGGAAGCCTGGCTCAGGCCCCCGTCTACAGCCGTGGGAGACTTTGGCCCGTGACCTTTGGGGGGGGTTGGGCCAGAGGTAGAGCAGGAACCCCACAAGGACTGCATTTATTTTGTGTATTAAAACCAAAAAGCTTTTGTCTTTAAGAAATAAAAAAAAAAATTTTTTTTTTAAGCCCCAAAAAGGTTGAGGGAGGGCGGGCGGACGAGGGCAGCAAAGTAATTGAGGGATGGCCTTCTGGGGCCCTGCTCTGGCCTGCAGCCGTCGTGGGGACGGCCCTGGGCCATGCTCGGACCAGCAGCCACGGCAGGACCAGATGCCCTCATGTCCCAGCCTTCTTCTGCACGAAGCTCTCCATCACCCTGCAGAGCCCCGGGGCTGGGGAGTGGGGGAGGAAATCAGAGACCGGCCCTGGACCCCGTGGACACCCAGGCATCTGGGGGAAAGCCCTGCTGTGTGACACTGGGCGGGATCCCTTCCCTGTCTGGGCAGGGAGTATCCCCTCTGGGCAGGGAGTATCCCCTCTGCCCTATGGTGGGGGGCAGGGTAGGTGACCGTGGATTCCTGGGCTGAGCTGACAGTGTGTGAGGCAGGTGCTAGAAATTCAATTCCTTATCTCTGGGGCTTGCAGGACGTATGGGACCTTCCTGGGCATTTGACTATAGAGCGGCTGAGACAAATGCCCCAGACATGGTGCAGAGCGGAGGTCCCAGGTGGCCCCCCGGGACGGAGGAGTGGTCCCAATAGCCAAGGACACCAGAAGACCTTACCCAAGTCCGCCCGCCTTTTTGCAGACGATAAGGGTCACAGAGGACACATGTGCCACCAGCCAATGACGTCACTTGTAAGGGAGCCTGCGGGAAGCCCGGGCCCCTTCCGCCTGGCCCCGTACCACTCTTTCTGTGGGGCGCACCCTCCAGGGAAGTTCAGAGTCACTTCTGCTGCGGGGGCCCTCAGTCAGCCCCCAAGTAAGTAGGACAGCGCTCCCCGACCCCCAGAGGGCACGAAGGTGACCAGTCCCTCCTGGCGATGGCCCTCGCGGTGACACGGCGGTCACACCCCATGGGGTAGGTCAGCTGACCTCTTGTCCCGTAGTCTGCCCTGCCCATGCAGCCAAGTGCCCCAAAGCGTCCGTGTTCCCGCCCATCAGCTGCACACTCCTGATGACCCAAACGGGTCAAAGCCTTGGGGACAATCCTTGTGTCGGGGACGATCCCCATTGGTGTCTTGGGAGGTATGGTAATCATACCTGTGAGTCAGACGAGGACCCCTCCCCACCCTTCAGCTGGAATTTCGCCATGAAAACGGGGTTCTCGCGCACTGAGCGTCTTGCCTCCTTCGGACGCGCAGACGAGCCCCAGGACGCTCCCCGTGTGACTGCCTTGCGGCTGGACAGTTGGGACTCCGTCCGCAGGAGAGCGTGGGGCACCGTTGAGGGTGAGGGAGGCACGGGCTCCGGCTGAAGGCGTGGGGAGGGGGCGTCCTGCGGATGTCTTGAGGGGGCTCGGGCTCACCCTGACTGCGAGGGCCAGAGCGGGGGAGACACCTGTGCCCTGGACTGGGGGGGGGGGGGGGGGGGGGAGCGTGTGCGGCCAGAGCCACGTCGTCTTCCTCCGTGTGGCCTCTGCCTCGGGTAAGTGGCTCCTGGGCCTCCATTTGCCACTCGTTCACTGAACAAGCATGACACGCTGTGTGAGGAGAGAGCAGAGAACTGACGCAGGGTCCCTCGGGGCAGAGGCCACACCAGGCCCGGGGAGCCCCAAACTTAGTCTCAGACATCTGGGCAGCCTTCCCGGAAGCGGTGTCCTGCGAGGACGAAGAGTTTGCCAGGCCAAGGCGGGGGTGGGGGTGGGGAGGGGAACAGTGTTTCTAGCTAAGGGAACAGCGTGTGTGAAGGCCCCGGGACGAGCCAAAAGCTGTCTCTCGGGGCCGGCGGGGACAGTTCCCGGGCTGGATCTCCTGATGCAGGATGAAGGTGGAGAGGAGCAGAGGCTGACTTAAGTGGGGCCCGTGGGGCCAGATGGAGAATTCTGGATGTCATCCTGGCGGTGGGGAGCTGTGGTGGAGGGACACGCCCCCCGGGGGTCCGTGTGGAGTGGCCCCGGGGCTAAGAGTGGAGGCAGAGTGACCCCTGCGGGGGCCAGGGCAGATGCTGGATGGACAGGAGCCCGGACCGGATGGGGACAGAGCGGGCAGATCTGGGAGGTGTCCCGGACACAGCAGGGCAGGGGTTAATGACCAGATGACGGGCTGAGGGGGACGGCCAGGTGGCCAGGATGTGGCTCAGGCACGCGGACGTGCCTGGGAGAAAGAGATTCTGGAAGCGGGGCCTGCCTGGCAGAGGTGTTGGGAAGACGCTGGCCTGCCCTTCTACCCACACGAGAGCTGGGCCGTCCTTTTCCAAGCAGGGAGTGGCGCCCTCCCTCGTGAGGAGCTGACCGTGTCCCCCACCCCCGACCCCAGGAATCTGCACGAGTGAAGGGCCGGCCCGCGGGGTCCAGAGCAGTGCCCTCGCCACTGGATGGAGGCCCATCGGTTTATTTCTCATCCAAAGGGAGGGTCTCACGAAGCATCGCCAGGTCGGGGCTGCCTGCGGCGGAGATGGGGTCACACTGGGCGGAGGGCTCCGGTTGGGGGGTGGGGGGAAGGCGGGTCCCGACAACACCGGCTGCAGAAAAAGCTGGGGGCCCGTTTCCCACGGAGGCGCTGGCCCCGCCGTTGGGCCACCAGGATTTCGGTGTCACTTCCTCCCAAGCACGCTAGAGAAAACAAACCGTCTTAATCGTTTACATATGCTGCTCCGGGAGCTGAGGGAGGGGAGCACAGCAGCCCCCCCCCCCCCGTAACAGAAAATCTATTCAAACATTGCTGTCACTTTTGTAGCCCTGATTGCTGGGCTGTGTGGGCAGCCGTCCTGGGATAGAATTTTCCACGAGGATAAGGTACCCCAGGCCCCGTCCCAGGCTGGGAGAACTTGGAACCTTCCTCTCTCGGCCTCCCTCTGCCCCTTTGGCCAAGCACGCTTGGGAGAGGAGATTGCAAGCATCTGCCTCTATTTTTTGTTTGAAATAAAGGAAGGTGATTGGGAGAAAGAGAAAAGGCAGCCCGGCTCTCGGAAAACCCCAGACCTGAGAAACAGACCGGTTTGACCTTGGGCAGAGCACTTCTCCGGGCCTCAGTTTCGTCCTCTGTAAAATGGGGGTAAGAACAGGTAACGATCACAGAAGCCGCGCCCCAGGGTTGTTGGCACAGAGTTACCTTCTATCAATGGGCACTTTGGTGTTTATGGTGACAGCACGCAGAGTGGAGTTTGAGGTCCCGGGTGCAGTGAACACTGTTCCTGCCCGGAGAACCTGGCGCTCACCATTCAGGGCCCCTTCTTTGCCCACACTCTTGGGGAACGCCAGTTGAGGACCAAAGCAAAATGGCATCCCCACGTCCCACCCCTGTGTCATCCCTCCCTGGAGGGCGCTGTGAGGCCACTGTCGGGCACAGAGCTGGGAGAACCACAGGCCTATTAGGGGGGCCCCTGACCTAGCCTTCTCTTGAAACACAAAGGGACGAACAAATCCTACATCACCAGCAGGGGTCACAGCGTAAACACTGGCACCAGCCTTCCGGAACGTGTCCCATCTGATGCCATCCCTCAGCCCCACTTTGAGAAAGAATCCAAAAGGGGAATCAAAACCAATGCGTGCTGAGCCATTTGCCCCACGTTTCATCCCCGCGGTGTAAAAACCCCGAGAAGGCGGGAACCCAAAGTTAAATATTGTAGCTTACGTTTTATGGGCGGCTTGCAATCCGCTCGTCTGCGTATTTTCTGTGACGTGGCTGATATAACCCTATCGAAAAACAAAAACAAACAGGCCCACGCAATCGTCTCCACTGGCGAAGGAGCTCTTTAAAGATGGAAAATGTGTTGGGGCGCCTGGGTGGCTCAGTCGGTTAAGTGTCTGACTTCAGCTCAGGTCGTGATCTCACAGTTCATGAGTTCGAGCCTCACATCGGACTCTTTGCTGAGAGCTGGGAGCCTGGGCCTGCTTTGGCTTCTCTCTCTCGCTCTCTCTCTCTCTCTGCTCCTTCCCTGCTCACATGCTCTCTCTCTCAAAAATAAATAAACATTAATGGAAAAGAAAAGGCACGGAAAGGAGAGGTGTGCGGTTGGCATCATTCTAGAATGGCCCCGTGATTCTCACCCCCAGGTAACCACAGCTTTGTGAAATCCCCTCTCCTTAAGTGTGGGTGGAAACTCTGACTTGTTTCTAACCGAAAATGAAGGAAGTTAGCAGAGTTAATGAAGGTCCCTAATCAGTTGACTTGACTTAATCAAAAGGGAGAGTGATTATCCTGGGTGGGCCTGACCTAAGCAGGTGAGCCTTCTAAAGAGACCCCGGTCTTCCCTGAAATAAGGGGCTCAAAGTAGAGAGATGCTGTCTTGCCTGCCGGCCTTATAACCAAACAGCCCTGTTGTGAACTGCCTTTGGGGGCGGCGGCCCCCAGCAGCGGGGGTGGGGGTGGGGGGCTCAGTCTTAACAGCCGACTGCAAGGAATTCAATTCCCCGTATAACGTGAATGTACTTTAGAAGGGGACACTGAGTTCCACAAGAGGCCCCAGCCCCAAAGGCCTCTTTGACTGCCGCGAGACCCCTAGCAGAGGACCCAGTTAAGCTGTGCCCCGACTCTTGACCTGCAGAAACTGTCAGATCATGAATGGGTGTTGTTTTAAGCCGCTACGTTTGTGGCGACTTGTTACACGGCATAGACAGGAACACAGGTGGAGACAGAGCTTGGATGTCTACCTTGAGCTGGGCCTCCCTCTGCCCGTGGCACATCCAAGGACCCCAGACCCACCACAGAGGCGACCTGGAGCCTTTGCTCGAATTATCTGCCAGGCCACAGGAATAGCCTCCCCTCTCACCTCCTTCCGGGCCCTTCTGTACAAGCTGACCGATTTCTTGCCCTAAAACCCAGCTCCGATCATGTCCCTTCCCTGTCTAAAGCCTCCTGCGGCTCCCGAGGGCTCTCTCAACGATGTTCCATCACCCAGGCCAGGTGTTCGGGGCTCCACCACCTAGCCCTGCTCTTCCTGTCCAGCCTTAACCCCTCCTTGTCCCCCGCCCCAGACTCCCCAGACAATCCCTCCAGACGGTTCCTTTTCCCTGTCTCGTTCCTTCCTCTGGCTGCTGTCTTATGGCCGTGAAAATGCATTCCAACGAGGGTTACGATGTAGTGTCAACTTTTTTTTTAAGAGAGAGAGAAAGAGAGAGAGAGAGAAAGCAGGGTAGAGGGAGAGAGAGAGAGAGAGAATCTCAAGCAGTTTCCACACTCAGCACGGAGCCCAACGCGGGGCTCAATCCCACGACCCCGGGCTCACAGCCTGAGTCGAAATTGAGAGCCAGACGCTCAACCGACCGAGCCGCCCAGGCGCCCCTGTAGTGTCAGCTTTTTAAAAAACAAAGTCAAGGGGCGCCTGGGTGGCTCGGTCGGTTGAGCGGCCGACTTCGGCTCAGGTCACGATCTCGCGGTCCGTGAGTTTGAGCTCCGCGTCGGGCTCTGTGCTGACAGCTCGGAGCCTGGAGCCTGTTTCGGATTCTGTGTCTCTCTCTCTCTGACCCTCCCCCGTTCATGCCCTGTCTCTCTCTGTCTCAAAAATGAATAAAACAGGGGCGCCTGGGTGGCGCAGTCGGTTAAGCGTCCGACTTCAGCCAGGTCACGATCTCGCGGTCCGTGAGTTCGAGCCCCGCGTCGGGCTCTGGGCTGATGGCTCAGAGCCTGGAGCCTGTTTCCGATTCTGTGTCTCCCTCTCTCTCTGCCCCTCCCCCGTTCATGCTCTGTCTCTCTCTGTCCCAAAAAAAATAAATAAACGTTGAAAAAAAAATTAAAAAAAATAAAATAAAAAAAAATGAATAAAACATTAAAAAAAAAATTTAAAAAACAAAGTCAAGTTCTAGACAGCCCGCAGATACCTCTGCATGTCTGGGGAGCTGTGTGAAGTTTGAAAAAGAATAATTCAATGTCATCACTTTATATTTGGAAATGGAAAGGAGAACCCTGTTATTTTCAAGGTTCGAGCTTTGGAAAGGGAAGCGGCTCAGAATCTTCTTGGCTGGACAGATACCCTTGTCCCGTGGGTGGCCACACGACAGGCTCTCCAGGGAGCAGAGGTGAAGAAACCTGACATGCCTCACCATCTCTCTTTCTCTCTCTCTTTGGAGAGATATATACACACACACTCATATATAGGTGTATTATTTATACACTGACACATTTACATGTATCTAATAGGCACAGATATATTATGCTTATTACATCTCATGTGCATGTTTGTAATATGCATGGTTAAAAAAAAATCTGACAAGTAATAAACCATAATGTGAACGGTGATTTTTCTCAGGGACGCGGGATCGTGGGGGGTCTCTGTTCTTTATATACACGCTTGTAAATTTCCCCACGCGGGCACTAAAACTTGACAAAACTCTTTTTAAAATCCTGGGGTGCCTGGGTGGCACAGTCGGTTAAGTGTCCGACTTCAGCCAGGTCACGATCTCGCGGTCCGGGAGTTCGAGCCCCGCGTCAGGCTCTGGGCTGATGGCTCAGAGCCTGGAGCCTGTTTCTGATTCTGTGTCTCCCTCTCTCTCTGCCCCTCCCCCGTTCATGCTCTGTCTCTCTCTGTCCCAAAAATAAATAAAAAACGTTGAAAAGAAAAAAAAAATTTAAAATCCCATCCAAACGGGGACTGTTGCTTTGGAGCACAATCTCTATACCGCGAGCCTCAAAAAAAACACATGCCTCTCACTGAGCAATTTTACTTCTAGAAACGTACCTTCAAGAAACGGACGTGCACGGAGATTTATGTTCGAAGATGCTCGTGGAAGCGGTGCTAATCCTGACGCGGCCTGGGAAAATTGATTTATCCGACGATAAGGGCCGAGTAAATAAATGATGAGGTTGTCCAGGATGATGAAAAACCAGGGGAATAAAATCCACGTTCTTGACCATCGAAAGCCCCGGGAGGAAGTGCAAATGTACCGTTAAGGAAAAACCCCCAGCGGTGACAAAAGAGCCAGTCCCGCGTGTCGCTGCAAGACTGTGGGAGCCCCGAGCCCGGATGCCACCCGGGTCTGTGACGCGCCAAGAAGCCCTTAACAAAAACTTTGGGTCGTGGAATCCCACACCGGATAAAGGCAATCCTGAAGCCTTATCTTGTGTTGCACGTACACACACAGTCACGTTCATTTTACACACTATCTGTTCACTTAACACAAACACCTTAGGAGCCAGGCGCCCTTCCGAGGCCTGGGGACACGGGCCCAGCAGGAAAACGGCAGAGGCCCACACCCCTGTGCCCCTCGCACTCTACAGGAAGAGACCAACAACGAAGAAAAGAAGAGGCCAGCCTCGCGAGAAGGCAGCGTCCCTCGAGTGGGAGGCGAGGGGAGAGGCAGGGATCTGATTGGGAAGTGGTCGCGATGACCCCAGCCCTCAGCACAACGGGCACGAACAAGTGTCCCAGAGCCCCCGGAGGGCGACCCAGGACTGCCTCTGTGTGGTGACAGTATGGAAGGTTTTTATTTTCTTCTTCGAGCTTTCCCATAGCTCCCGAACCTTTGACATTGACCACTGGTCATACCTATAATTCACAGTTTGGGGCGCCTGGGTGGCTCAGCGGGTTAAGCGTCCGACTTCGGCTCAGGTCACGGTCTCGCGGTCCGTGGGTGCGAGCCCCGCGTCGGGCTCTGTGCTGATGGCTCGGAGCCTGGAGCCTCCTTCCGATTCTGTGTCTCCCTCTCTCTCTCTGCCCCTCCCCCACTCACTCTCTGTCTCTCAAAAAATGAATAAACGTTAAAAAAAATTTTTTTAATAAGTTAAACAAACAAACAACACCCCCCTTTCAGGTTCCAGTTCAAAGGATGCCTCTCCTGGCAAGGTTGATTGGATTCCACCAGCCGGACACATAGCCCCTTTGCTGTGACCCCCCCTCCCCTCCCCCCCGCCAAGGCCCAGCCCGCTTAGAAGGGGTGGGTCTTTCCTCCCTGGCCAACAGCGTCCTGGGGACACACACACACACACACACACACGCGCACACACACACAGAGGCTTCTGTGGGTCCTCTGGGAACCAGGCTCTGCTTCTGCAGGGGGTCCCCAGATCCTGTCCCTGCCTCCAGGACTGAAATCCAGGCTTCTTCGCCTTCTCAATAGTTGCCTGGTTTCTCAGGTCCCTCTCACACCGGGGAAGCTTTTGGAAGCCTCGAGCCAAGAAATCAAGAAATCCGTTGGACCAGGCAGCCCCAGGGTTTCCCGGCAGGGGCCTTCACGGGACAGGGGCCCCCAGCCACCACCTGTCTTGAGCTTCCTCCGTAGAATGTGTGCGCGCTGGAGTGGGGGTATAGCTTCTATGACGTTAGACCACACTGGCAACATTTTGGGGGCAGGGTCCCAACTTGACCCTGGGGTCTCTGTGACACCCCAGCCCGGCTCTGGCCTTTCCTGCTCACTCAGAGCCCAGGAGAAGATGTCCCCAGACACGACACCCCAACCAGGGCCAGCTCAGCTTCCCGGGCCCGGGTGGGCGGCCATGGGGCTCCCAGCCCTCCCCCACCCTGGATTGGGTCTGCCCGGCTGGCAGGAGCACAGCACATCCCTGGGCGTCCTCCTCCCCTGCTCAGGCCAGCTGCCCCCGGACAGCACCCTGGGCTGGCCCCTCCCAGCCCTCCGCTCACACCTGCCTCTCCCCTGCCTCTCCCCTGGGCCCTCCCGCTCTGCTCCGCCCACTGCCTGGCGGTCAACCCTACTTTGCTGGCTTTCTCAGACATCCTTTGAGGTCGCAGACCCCGACTCTACCGATCCCCCCTCCAAAGACCCCCAACAAGGCCCCAGAGCCTCAAATGAGCCCCGCTGCTGCTGACTCCTTTAGCCTCATTTTCTGCACACCCCTCCCCTTCCCCTCCCCTCCTCCCACTCCTCCGCTAGCCTTCCCTTCACCCCCTCCCCTCCATGCCCACGCCCCCCCCACCCTCCACCTCCCCTCCACCGCCCCCTTCCCTCCCCCCCATCTTCCCTCCACCCCCCTCCCCACCACCCCCTCAGTTTCCTCCGTTCCGATAATCCCCCTAAAACAGATCTGTCTCACCTCTATTCCCAGGTGACTTCTGCCCGCCCCCCCCCCCCGCCCCCGCCGCGGAAGCCTGTCTCCGCAGGGCTCCTAAGGCGCTCCCTGTGCCCCCACTGCCTCATCCCCCCCCATTAGGGTGCCGGCACTCTAGGTGGTCACTGTGCTGTCCTGCTGTCCCCCAGGCCTGGCCCAGCATCTAAGGAGGTTCCACAGAGGTGAATGGCTGGGGGGCAAGGCGCAGGGGCTCATCAGGTCCTTGGCTCCACGGGGCCACCCCCTTCATCCAGGTTCACAGGGCTCCCTCCTCACCCGGCTCTGAGCTGTGCCCTCTCAGGCCCTCTTTCTCCAAGAGGGAAAATACACACAAGTGGGGGGAGGGGGGGCGCCTGGGTGGCTCCGTCGGTTGAGCGTCCAATCCCAGGGTCGTGGGATCGAGCCCCGCGTCGGGCTGAGGCCCAGCCTGCTTAAGATTCCTCCTCTTTCCCTCTGCTCCTCTCCCCGACTCGGCTCGCGCCCTCTCTCTCTCTCTAAAACAAACAAATACACACACACACACACCTCTGGCCTTTTACCACACCGCAGCTCGGGGACAGTGGGCGAGCGACCTCTCCCCTCTGAGCCCCACTTCCGCCATCTGAAAACAGAAATGCCTCCCTCCCGGGATCAGTGCAAGGATCGCGTGAAAAAAGATCGTAAGCACCGCGCCCAGCCAGCGCTTAGCAAACGGCAGGCTCCCGGGCTGCGACGGCTCCCTCCGGAGACTAGAGTCTCCTCTCACCACCAGAGGGCAGTGTTGTCCACTCCCAGCTGTGAGCGCCTCCCCACCCACGGAGCCTCGGGGATCAGGGGGAAGCTGGAATTTCTGGAGAGGCCAGGGGTCCCCACGAGGCCCCCGCCCGGCAGGTCCATCAAGGGCAGTTCAGCGGCTTCGGGCTGTTGGGAGGGAGACCTGCCCAGCGGCTTCTCCAGACCCTGGAGAGAAGGGGCAGCGCTGAGAGGCGGTCAGGGGAGGTGAGGCAGTAGGGGACGGTGGTTAGAGCGGGACTTTGGAGGCAGACGCGCCAGATTCAGAGCGGGCCCTGCGCGTCAGGGGCCCACCTCCTGGAGACTTGGTGTCCTCATCTGTAAAGGATGGACTTGACACACCACCTTACTCACCCGTGGGAAGGAGGCAGGAGGGGGCCCGCGAGTACCCTGCTTGCATGTTTGCGCGGGACTTAACCCCCCGGTCAGGGCGCACTTGTGTGTTTTCCAGAGACGTCGTCCCGTCAGTGTGGCCCCAGACACACACTAACAAAAATGTCCCGCGAAAATGACCCACTCGGGCGGCGATAGACCCCAGGGGCGGGCAGCCAAGGGGTTGCAGGGTGGTGGCCCAAGCCGGACAGACCCTTCCATTGAATGATCAAGGGCCCACACATCTTAGAACAAGAGTCTAGGAGATACACACACATACACACACACACACACACACACAGATTCCCCGCAGGGGTGCACATTTGTTCTTTTCAAATCTTGCGGGTACTGAAGGAGCCGGAAAGTTCCTTTGAGCGGTTGGTCATGCCGGGCCCATTCTCTTGCTTTATGGCCCTTAACGAGTGAGTGACTCCCCAGGGAAGAGAAGCGACCCTCACTGTGGGCCCTGCCTTTCGGCACCTGCATGTAGGAGAGAAGGATCCGGCAAAGGAACGGAGACTGAGCACGGGGAGTGTCAACAGGGCGCCGGGGAACGTAATCCCACGCCCCCCTCGCTAAACTCCCACCACAAAAGAAATTGCAATATCACACCCCACCCTGTGCCGGGTCCTGCTTCTGGAGGAAAGGGGTGGTGTGGAGCCGGGGCCCGGACACCGCCGGGACACGGGGGAGCTTGACAAAAACGCAGATGCCCAGGGTCCCCTCGAAACTAGCCGAATCGGAATCTCTGGGGTGGGTCTAAGAAGCTCGCGGCTAGTACAGCCCTGAATCCGGATGGTGGTTTCGTTGAGGAACCCGAACGGACTCTTCTCTCACTCGTAGGGACGGAGAAGGAACATGGCTTTTAATGCGCTGGTGCTCGAGTGGGAGGATTTTTCTGTCAGTCTTGAGAAACCATCTCCGCACGGTCCGGGCAGCCACTCCACCCAGAAGTCCGAGAGGCACGCCCGCCCACACGCGTGCACACACATGGGCAAACACGCACAGGCCCGCGGTGCCCAGGATCCCGCGCTCGGTGGGTTGCCAAGAAACCGGGTCCCTGGGCCGAGCACAATCCCCAAGGGCCGCCCGGCGCCCTCCGGGTACAGTCACGGGGGCTCGCGGCCAGCGGTCTGCTGGCTGAGCAGTTGTCGGCTGCTGGTCACAGGTGGCAGGCAGCTTCCCAGACGATCTGGAAGGCCATGGAGGCGCAGGGGAGCTGGGCCAGGGTGTAGGCCAGGGAGCGGGTGGGTGCCCGAAGCTTGCCCAGATAGGCCACGGTGTGCACCACGCGGCCCAGGAAGAAGACGAGAAAGTGCATCCGGGCGATGAAGGGGTCAGGCCCCAGGAAGGAGTAAACGAGGCCCAGGAACAGGAAGGGGTAGATGGTCTCCATGTCATTCCGGTGGGCTCTGGGAAGGCAAGGGTGTGCGGTCAGCCGGGCGTCAGCAGGGAGAAGCTCGTGGAAGCCGGGGCCCTCTGCCCCGAAGGGCCCCACGCCCCTGGGGACCATCTCGGGGTGCCCGGCTCGCGTCCGTTCGTGGCCGGGAGAAAGGGGTACCACGGAGGCAGAAGCGACAGCAACTCCAAGTCAGCTGCTGCCAGGACGCAAAACCCCACTTATGGGCCGGTGGCCGTGACAGGCAGCTAGCCGGGGTTTTCCTCCCGAGCCCTGGGGCTCCCCAGGACTTGGCCCCGGCCACGCTCCCCACCGTCTTCCCTCGTGTGGCCTTGGACGCCAGCCAGGAACAGTGGGACTCAGAGGGGGTTGAGAGCCGGGGTGGAGCCTAGGTCTGACTCCCACCCGCGCCCTTTACCCCCACCCCCCCGGGGCAGGGCTTTTCGCGGCGGGGGGGGGACACCCTCCTTCTGAACGCAGGTGCCTGGGCCCTCCCCAGGGGCATGGGCTAGAGCACACGTCTGAAACCCTTGCCTAACCGTCTTGTCCTGCCCCTAGATGTCGGCAAACCCTCCTGCCTCTTTCAGGGATAATAATAATAACAGAACGGCTGCCACTCACTGCCCCCCCCTCGGTAAAGCTCTTCATTTCATCTACGCTGTCCTGTGTCTTTGTGTTTGTTTGTTCAAAACGGTCAAGCGCGTGAGCACGTGGGGTGGCGCGGGGGGAGTGGAAGGGCTGAGTATAGCCCTGGCGTAAATAAATGACCAAGAAAGAAAACCCACCCGCGTCTGCTAAGAGCTGGGTCACATTTTCCATGACTCCTGCCAATGGACAGCTTCCTTGGGGAGAGGTGAGGAGGTCAAGTCTCATAAATTAGAGACCGAACCCGTGCCTGAGGTCATAGACGGTATGTTGGAAGAATAAACAGGAACCTAGTACCGGGGCTGGGACCTCCCCCGAGGACAAGGCCGCATGTGTGAGGCAGGGGGGACTCGGGGCGGGAAGCGAGGTGCGCCTTCCAGCTGGGACGCGTTCCCCCAACGCTGTGCGCCCGCGGGCCGGGCCCGGCCCAGCAGCTCCTGGGTGACGGAGGACGGCCTGTAACACAGCCCTCCTCTTCCCTCCCACTTGCAAGCAGAGCCTTAGGCAAGGGCCCGGTGTGTGGCCTGACCTAGGGAATGGGGCTGGGCAGGGCACGGGAGAGGCCCTAACTCAGCTGCCCCGTGCTGCAGGGGTCTCTGCCAAGTGACCGGCGTGGGTGGGTTCAGGGCAGGAGATGTTTGCACCGAAGCCTGAATGATCAGGGATCATCAGCAGGTCACCACCGGTGCAGGGGAAGGAAGAACTTTCCAGGGAGCAGGAGGGGCAAAGGCCCTGGGGTGGGATTGAGCATAGGGTGTTCGAGGCACAGAAAAGTGACCCTGGAGCGTGTCTGGAGTGGGGTGGCATGAGAGGGAGCGAGGCAGGTTGAAAGCAGGAAGGGGAGGGCTTGTGAAGGGGGGGCTTGGGGCCTGGAATTCAATCCGCGTGTGCAAAAGCTCCCGTTAACCCAGCGGGGCCTGGACCGTTCTTAGGTGAAACTCGGGACACAGCGGTTGGCGTCTCTGGCCCCATATCCCAAGGCCAACGTGAGCCCGCCTTCCCCTTTTCTCCCAAATCTCCACCGTGGGACCCAGCCTCGGGGAAAGCAGTTCTGCAGGAAGGCCCGGTCTCACCCAGTTGGGTGAGGCCCTGCCGCCTGCCTGTGCCTGAGAGCAAGTCGTAGGCCCTGGTCAGATCCTGGCCGTGGGAAAGAAGAGGGAAAACTAGGCTGGGCCCGCCCCCCCCCCCCCCCCCCCCCGCTCCCTGATCAAGCAAGTCCCTTACCTCACTTGTGAGGGGACAGCAGGCTTCCTCCAGACCCCTCTACCCTATGGAAATGGGGCTGTGCCCCCCGACATCCCCCATTAGAGGGACACCCTTGGGAAACGTGCTTTATTCTTCTTATTCTTTAATGTTTACTTATTTTAAGAGAGAGAGAGAAAGAGAGCAGGGGGAGGGGCAGAGAGAGAGAGGGAGCCACTGTCAGTGCAGAGCCCCATGTGGGGCGGCTCAGTCCCATAGACCGTGAGATCATGACCTGAGCTGAGATCACGATGAACCGACTGAGCCACCGGGCGCCCCTGGAAAGCTTACTTTACATGAAGTCAGTGATGGGGCGCCTGGATGGCTCAGTCAGTCATGTCCGACTTCGACTCAGGTCATGATCTCGCGGTTCGTGGGTTCGAGCCCCGCGTCGGGCTCTGTGCTGATGGCTCGGAGCCTGGAGCCTGCCTCGGATTCTGTCTCTCCCTCCCTCTCTTCTCCTCACTCCACTCGTGCGCTCTCTCTCTCTCTCTCTCAAAAATAAATAAACATTAAATGAAGTCAGCGTGTCCCAGAAATCGGTCTGCCTCTCACAGCTGACCCACCTGGATGGGCCTTTCTGTCACACGCTCATCTGAACGTTTCAGGAAAAGCACCCACTAGTATGGGAAACCCATTCATCCGGATACTGTCCTTTAAAGCAGGTATTCACATCGGACGAGTGAGTCACTTTTTAGAGAGCTGACATTGGCCAAACCCCAAAGAGCCGACAGAGGGGAGCAGGGTGGAGAGGAGGGTGGGATGGGCGAGGTTCGTGGCAGGTGGGGACCCATTCTTCGGGGCAGAACCGAGAGGCGGGGAGGTGCAGCCCCTGCAGAAAACCAAGCCGTGGTCCTGAGCCCACCTCCCAGCTCCAGCTCCGGACCCCAAGGTCGCCAGTGAGGGAGGAGAAGTGGCTGGGGGCTGAGAAAGCCCTGAGGCTCTGACCCTCAGCACCCCGCGCCCTCCACCCCACCCCCCACCCCCCACTGAGAGCTGGCCCAGCCCGTCCCTCCTCCCTCTCCCTCCTCCCTCCGGTAGGGGTCAAAGCGGGGGTTCCCCACGAAACCACGAGTGGTGCCGAGGACAGGGAGCTGTGGGGAAATCAAAGGTGAGGCAAGAAAACTCATTCCCCTCCCCGGGGGGCCCGGATGTGAACTGACAGACGTGGATGGAGTCACGTACCGGAGAGACGTGGTTGGGCAAAACGTGTCATTCCAATAACAGCCACTTTTTACCATAAAAGTCACCCAAAGCAAATCCCCGCCAGACCGGACTTGCTGGGCTTCCTGCCGCACCGGGCCGCCCCTCCCCACCCCCCAGACATTGCGACACCGGCTGCATGACGGCAGGTGATGGGCGGGGAGAAGGTCTGCGAGTAGCCCCAGGCAGCTGGCAGGGACGTCCGTCCTCATCCCTGGCCCTCCCCGCTGCCCACGCTGGCCATGCCAGGGCCCCTGCTGCTCAATGTCAAGGGCAGGCATAAAGCGGGGCAAAACCGCGTTCCTACAGAGCCCACGGTCCTGGGCTCAACCGCGTGGCCTCGGCAAGCCTGCTCTGCCTCCAGAGATAACAGCACCCTCCCCGGGGAGGCTGTTGGGGGGCCCGGTGGGTTGGCAGCTATCGACAAGGTGCTTAGGACCCCGCTGTCGCGGAGGGGCTGCGCCCCGATGCACCTGCCGTCTTCCTCCTCTCCCTCGCCACCATCGCCGGCCTGGTCCGGGGCACGACCCTGAACGCTAATCTCGCCCTCTCGGTTTTGCCAGCCTCTCCTGCCTCGGCCGGGTGAATGAACCCCGGTGTGGAGCCGCAGAGAGGAGGGCCGGGCATGAGCCCGCGGTTCGGCGTGCCTCTAACCTGCTCCCTGGCCTGGGTTCACCGTCCACAACATCGAAGGGACTTCTAGGACTGCGATTCGGGGACCAGTCTCCGGACAAACCGGTTCAGTCGGATTCAGGCTGCGTGTTCTGAGTAGTCAGAAACCTCGCCAAGCACGGGCCCCGTGCCCGTCTGCCTCCCTTGGGGCCACTCGGAGACTCCCTCCCTGAGGTTTCCCACACACGGACTCGGGATTTGGCCCAAAGACACCTGAGCAAGAGGCTGGGGTTGGTGTCATGAAACAAGGTGGCCAGGTTTCATCATTTCCCTGGAAATCCGGCTCCTGACCTCTCCCAGAGCCGGGCTCACGTTCGTTTTGGCTCTGGCGTGTGGCTAATCTGCAAAGCAGATTTATCCTCCAAGAACCTAGACCTAAGTGCTTTCCTGTCTGGGCAGGAGGGTGACCCTGACTGCACCATAAACTCTGGTCTAATATTTAACTAACTTCTGTTTCCAGGGCATGTCCCCCTCAGGTTCCAGCAAGTTCTCCAGCAGGGGATGACGGGACGTGTGATCCTCTGAGCCCTGCACCTTCACGGTTCCACGACGTTCTGTGAAGGCAGGAGGTGGAGGAGACCCCGGGGGACCAGGAACCCCCAGACCTGCCGTGGTAAGTCTCCAATAAGTACCAGTGCGTCGCACGTCCCCTCCACCGATAAACACTTGCCAAATGGGCATAAAACGTTATTTGGTAAGAGGTGCTCGGGGTTGAACTGGGGCGCCTGGGTGGCTCAGTCGGTGGAGCGTCCGACTTCGGCTCAGGTCACGATCTCACGGTCCGGAAGTTCGAGCCCCGCGTCGGGCTCTGTGCTGACGGCTCGGAGCCTGGAGCCTGCTTCGGATTCCGTGTCTCCCTCTCTCTCTGCCCCTCCCCCACTCACACTCTGTCTCTCTGTCTCTCAAAAACAAACATTTTTTAAAAAGCGCTGAATCGAACTCCAGCCGTTGGAGCATCGCCACTATCGATAGAGGGTCATTTTGATCGGAAGAAGAAATTGTACTGGGTACGTAGAAACATTTGGGCACCACACGGGTCTGTTATCTCTCCTTGGCTTGGTTACAGCCAGTAAAAAATAAACCAAAGTGCTCGTCGGCTCACGTAACCGCTCCCGTGCCACAAGAAAGCTTCGCTACGTAGGACGCGTGTACCCTGTGAAAAGCCAAGTAAACCCCCTCGGTGGCTGCGGTGAGCCAGCCCAGGCTGTCCACGGTCACGGCTGCCTCGACTGCTCAGGCCCATCTCCACCGCCCAGGAGAGTCAGGCCAACCAAGGGGGTGGGCGGGATAAGGGTCACCGGTATGGACTCGGGTATCGGTACGGCTTTTGTCCACTTGTTCACTACGTGTCCGGTGGATGGATGGATGGACGGATGGACGGATGGACCTCATAGGAAGAACTACATACCGTAGTTATATTAGGAACGCTAGAACAGCACAGGATTTCACTTCCTACCTTACACATCTCTGTCATTCTTAAAAACCACAAGTACGCACATTATTTTCAACGGGCAAGAAAACGAAGAGAAAAAAAGCGCTCTCCTCGAAGAAAAGAATCTCGTATTTACACTCCAGTGTCCCACCCATTTCTGCCCGTGGTGCACGGGAATGCCCTGGGAACTACGGGAGAGTTTGTCTCCTGTCTCCCCCTGTGCAGCTGCCCGTCCTTCCGCTTGTCCCTCAACTCCACTGGCAGTCGCTGTCCCCTGCAAGTGCTGCCTCCTCCCTCTCCAGCCCACCGGGGTCAGCCAGAGGAGAGCCAACGGCCAAAGCCACAACATTCAGATCAGGAACGTGAGATCAATCCACATCTAGTCTCCGATGGGATTTTACACAGCTATTTTTTTTTCCATTTTTCCCATGTTTTTATTATTTTTATTTTTGAGAGAGACAGAGTGTGAGCAGGGTGGGGGCAGGGAGACCCAGAGTCCGAAGCAGGCGCCAGGCTCCGAGCCGTCAGCACAGAGCCCGACACGGGGCTCGAACTCACGGTTAAACGTCGGACTTGTGCTCAGGTCCTGAGCTCAGGGTTCGTGAGTTCGAGCCCCGCGCGGGCTCTGTGCCGACGGCTCGGAGCCCGGAGCCTGCTTCCGATTCTGTGTCTCCCTCTCTCTCTGCCCCTCCCCGGCTCGCACTCTCAATCTCTCTCTCAAAAGTAAATAAAAACATTTTAAAAAAGAAAGAAAGACATGAAATCAATGAATAAGTTAGAACTATCTGAGGGGCTCCGGAAGGCAGGAGACCTCGGTCCTCTGGGCGCCCCCCCCCGGCCCTGGTGCTCAGAGCGGAGCCTGGGGGGGCAGACCGTGGCCAGGCTGGGGCCCAACAGTACTTGCCTGAGGCAGCGATCTACGTCCTGGTCACTCCGGCAGTACTGGAGGCCTCCGTGTCTCAGGGCATCCTCGGGGTTGGCAAAAGCCTGGAATACGTCAGCGAGAGTTACTGGCCTAGCCCCCTCCACGTGCCAAGTGCTGGCACTCGCCACGACCAAGGCTGCTATGGGCTGAACGTGTGCCCCGCGGATTCGTATGTTGAAAGCTGACCTCCGAGGTGATGGTGTTGGGGGGCGGGGGGGGTGGTCCTCTGGGGTGATTAGGTCAGGAGGGTAGAGCCCTTGGGAATGGGATTAGTGCCTTTAGAAACGAGACCCCAGAGCGCTCCCTCACCCTCCTACCACTGGAGGATACAGCCGGAAGACGGCCATCTGTGAACCAGGAAGTGGGCCCTCACCAGACGAGGAATCTCCAGGCACCTTGTTTCCAGAACAGTGAGAAAGAAGTCTGCTGTTTACAAGCCCCGCCCCCCCCAGTCCAGGCCCCGTGTGCCCCCGACACTGTTATAGCAGCCAGAACAGACGAGGGCAAAGGCCCTCATGTCCTGGTTTCTGGGAAGCTCACAGTCTGATGGGGAAATGGCCTACGAACCAGGGAAGACCAGGTGGTGAGTGTTAAACAAAGAGAAGACAAGGTTGGCCTTGAGAATGCTTCCAGGAGACCTGATCGAGCCTGAGGGTCAGAGGCGGCTTCTCTGAGGCAGGGGCATTCAAGCTAAGCTTTGAAGGAGGCAACAACATGAGCCCGATGAGGGCGGGCTGGAGAAAGAGCATTGAAGACATCCAGGAAAGCATGTGCAAAGGCCCTGGGGTCAGAAGACGATGGGGGTGTTTGAAGAACAGAAACCTAGCGTGGCTGGAGTATAGAGAGCGAGGGACAGAGGCCCAAGATGAAGTTGCTGGGGTCCCGAGGGCACTCTAAGACTTTGGACTTTGAACTAAGAGCAGTGAGAGGGTTTTTGACAGTTCCACAAAGACTAGCTGCCCATTTCTTCGCTTCCCTGAGCCTCAGCTCCCTCATCCGTGAACTCTGGATCAAGCGGAGCTCATTTCCCGCACGAAGAGTGAAGGGGAGAACTGGAGAGGCCTCCGCCCAATGCCGGGCACTGGGAGCACCGGCATGGGGAAGGTGCTCGACGAATAGTCTGCGGACAGCAGAAACTTCAGGTCACGTTTCCGTCACCGGAGGCCCACGTCCAGCGCTCACCAACCCCACAGCAAACACGAATCTCAGCAGCACGCTTTCTGGATTGCTCATCCAATGGCAAATACTGCCGCCTCTGACTCATGAGCCCTGGTGACCCCTGTCCCCAAGCTCTGGTGCGTCCCACCTGTCCCACGCCTGAGGCCCGTCAGGGTCAGGATCAGAGCCCCCACACCCAGAATTCCTCTCCACTGGCCCTGCGCTCGTGGAATCGCCAATCCCGATGGGCCGGCACAGAGTCCGTGGACCCATGACTCCCTTCAAAGGGTCCCAGGCCCGGGTCCGAGGGGTGGCTCGTTCCTAAAGACAGAACCGGAACACAAGCCCGCCGGGCCGGGAGCCGGTCGTAGGGCAGGCCGAGGAACCGCTGTCGTCCGAAGCTAGAATTGCTACCTTTAATTGGGACAAGGGGGCAGGCCGTTGGATGCACTCCTGGGACCGAGCTGTGGTTGCGGCCTTCGAGTGAATTCCAGTTGTTCGTACGTAATGAGAAGTCACGCGTGCTCTGCGCCAGGTGCCGAAGTCGCCCGGCCCGAGCGTGACTATCCCCTGCTTTACAGATGAGGAAACGGCTCCCAGACTCGCCCCAGGGGCAAAGTGTGGAAGAGTCAGAGCCCTTATCTGTCACCTGCCCGGGGATGTGGCTTCCAGGCTCCTTCCTGGCATGGGAGGGAAACTCACAGCCGGTAAGGAGCCTCTGGGGGACAGCCCCAGGGAAGGTTTCTTTCTGGCACTCTCCACCCACCAGAGAGAAAGGCACTCTCGGGTTTCCCTCCTTCTATCCCTGAATTCACATGAAGAGGGAGGCTCCGGACCCCTGCACTTTGCTGTTGAGAACTCTATCCCCGCCCCCGCCCCCTCCGGACAGGTTGTGGGGCCGGACGGCCCCGTTCAAACCCTGCTGCGTGGCCTCACAGGTGTCCTCTCCCGGAAGACAAGGTGAATGTGGCTCCCACCTAGTAAACGCTCAGCTCCAAGGAAGGACTTGATGGCTGAATGCACCTGTCCCTGCTGGGTTCCCCGTATCCCGCATCCAGGACCGGGGTGAGGCAGGGAGGAGGCAGGGGCCATCCGGGTGCCTGTGTCTGCGCCTCTGGGCGTTAAAGCCGTCCCGCCTTCACCCCTGCCCGCGCCTATGCCAGGGGCTGAGTCCGACTCCCCAGCAAGACCCCCGCTCCTGGGTGTCCACACCCAACGTGATGCCAGAGCTAACCTTGCCTTGCCTTTGAACTGGACAAAGGCGGACAAAGGGCCACGGTTTCTGGAAACGAGGCCTGTACTGAAAAACAGGACAGCCGGCCGGCTTGGCCCAAAACTTCTCTGACTCTGGTCGTGTCCAATGCGAGCCGAGCTGTTCTGAATGGGCCGTCCCGCCCACCCAGGCTCCGATCTTAGCCTCTTTGTTGTTTTGGCTCCGGGGACTTGGGATCGGTGGGGTGGCGGGGGGAAGGGCGGGGGGAATTCCTCCTTGAAAATTCCAGTGGAGCCCAGGCCGGCCAAGACCTGGCCTCTGGACGCTGCCGTGCGTTCGTAAGCCCCCTCGCCAATGAATTGGGAATTTCCACTTAAAATTCCTGGGGTTCCCGCGTCGTCGGTTCCCACTCCACCCAGACCTCCGATCTCCTGTGCTGGGAAGCTGCCAGGTCTGATGGAGGCATTCTTGCTGTCTCATTCCACCCTCCGGGACCTGCTTCTCTCTGAGACACCCAGCAGAGCTCAGCAGCACCCGTCGTGCCAGAACTTACCTGGTAACACGGCGGGATGAGTAAATGCTCTTACAACAGAGGACAAGAAGGTGCGGGTCCTGCCATCCCAAAGGTCTCCAGGGCCCTCACATTCTGGCCCTGGGAACACCTCGGCCAAGTTTCCCATCCCTGCAGTTTCCCAGCAGGGCTGGGGCCGGGGAGGGGGGGGGGGGTGCTCCAGGGGAGCATACCTTCTTCCGAAGCCTCACTTGGCCCGTGATGATGGCCACCACGTACATCTTGATGACCAGCAGTGTGCTGCAGAGCAGGAAGGCCGGCAGCGCCTGGCCTCTCACCAACGCCAGGACAGGGGCAGGCATCTCCACGGGCAGGCGGGAGCTCTGGGGCAGGCGGCCGCAGCAGGCGCGTGTGGCTGTGTCTCTATGAGCTGGAGGAGGCGGGGAGAGCCCGCCAGGAGGCCTGTCTGCACACAGCACACGCCCACTCTCAGCGGCCAGATGCTGGGGGAGGCGCAGGGCTGAGCTGTGTCCCCTGTTGGGCCTCCGGCCCCAGACACCCCTCCCCTGGCAAATCCTTAAACGCGTTCTAGTCTGTGTCCTCATCTGTAACATGGGGGCGTCCGGCAGGGCCTGCCTTCTGGGAGGGTGTGCGTGTGTGTGTGTGTGTGACAAAGACAGACGCCTGGCGGGACATCCACAGGTGGCCGAGAGCTCTGGTATCTGTCCCCGCGGGTCAGGACGGGTGTCGGGCAGGAGAACTGGGCCATCCGTCCCCACTCTCAGCCTGGACGCTTGAACCACAGTCATACCTACCTTGGTGTGACTCTGATTTTTTTTTTTTTTTAAGTTTAGTTATTGATTTTGAGAGAGCGAGCGAGCGCCGAGAAGGAGCAGGCTGGAGCAGAGCGAGAGGGAGAGAGAATCCCGATGTGAGCTGTCCGCTCGGGGCCCGACGCGAGCTCCATCCATCCCATGACCTGAGCTGGCACGGAGAGTCGGATGTCAGCAGAGGCAGGAATCTTTTGCCTTTAGTTTTGCCTTTAGTTTTGCGCTCGCTTTGCTCGGGGGTCCCCTGGGGAGGGGGGCAAGAGGGAAACCTCAGTGTCCTGTGCCTTCTCCGCCCTGGCGCCTGCCCCGAAGGGACCGCGGTGTCCGTCTGGGCTGTGCCCCCAAAGCAGCAGAGACCGAGAGAAAAGACCGGCCAGAGGGCAGAGACACTGGCTATGTGCTCCGGAGCCCGACTCAGCTGACGTTGAGTCCCAGAGCCAGCCCTTGGCGACTGCAGCCGTGTGGTCTCGGGCGAGCAGGTTCCTCCTCCGAATCCTTGTCTTCAATGAAAGGGAGTCGTGTCTAATTATTAAACACCGGGCACCTAGGAAGCCCTCATCTGTATGAGCTTCTGAGCCTCAGTTTCCTCCTCCTCCAAATGGGGGTAATGCTTGGCTTGCCAGGAGGGAGGCTCTTGGGAGCACCCGTGCTTGCTGCTGGAGCGGGGAGTGGGTAGGGAGTGGGGTCGATCGCTTGTCCATTTGCTATTGTCTTCCCTCTCGCCAAGTTCAGTTGCGGCTTTGGGCTCTGGTGTCTGCACCACCCCCGGAATCGTGGACCAGACACAGCCCAAGAGGGGACCCCGGGCGTCCGCCCATCCTTGGCGCGGGCGGCCGCGCGCTCGGCCCCGCTTGGGCTTCTGGAACGAGACAGAAACCTCACCAGCAGAGGCTAGAGAAACCAGCGTGGGCAAAGGGCGGATTGTTACCCACCGTCACCTGGAGCCGAAAATAAGAGGGACTTCGTGGGGAAGCCCTGCGGGCTGATGACTTCACGGTAGGAATCTTTTCCTCCACGTCTGCGAGAACGAACCAGCCGAGCCAGGGCCTGGCAGACGGGACGAGGTCTCCTCTGATTTCCTGCCAAGAATTTCCCTAAAGCCTCCCTCGGCCTGGGGAAGCTGCGGTTTTGTTCTTGGTGGTGGTGGTGGTGAGGGTGGTGACGCTTCTCTGGGAGCTCAGGTTCTTTGCCTGCAAAAGACGTGCCCCTGCCTCGCGGGAGGTGGGGGGGACTACAGCAGCGCCTGCCTGAAAATGAAGGCAAGACGCAACCCCCGGGGGGGGGGGCCCAGGAGGAGGCGTCCTGGGGGTCAGAAATGTGTTTACATCACCGCTGGGTGGTGGTTACACCGGTGAATCTAGATGTAAAAATTCCCTGAGATGTATCTTAAGTGGTGACTTTGCTGGGTTAAACACACACACACACACACACACACACACGCACACACGCACGCAAGAATTCTCTGGTCACGGTGAGCAAAGAGGGGCTGCTTTGTCCAAGCCCCCATGTGGCTTCTTCCAGTTGGCCCTCCTCGGCATTTCCTGAGGATCAGAGACCCAGCTCTTGGGCCGGTTCATTGTCTGTGACTTCAGAGGAGCTTAAGAGAGAGGAGGAAGCAGCCCCACCCCTGCCGCTGGTTCCTGACCTCGGTGAGAGGCGCCGGGACGTTCTCCAGCCAGGGGATGGAAGAGAAAGAACTGTGGCTCAAGCGACCGGAGTCAGATTTCTATTGCACCGTAGTCGTCCCGGAGGGCGTCGGCCGCGTCTCCCCACCCTTGAGAAGGGGTGCCGTGCGAACGCACGGATTAGCCGGCGCTTTCCGATGGCGCTGCGTGCCCTGCTGGGGCAGAAGCTTCCCGCTCCACTCCCCTCCCCCCTGCTCCAGGTGGGACCCCTGAACTCCTCGCAGAATGAACAAGACCATGAAGGGCTGTCGAACCACCGCTCTCTCCTAACTAACCCTGGGAAAGCACAGCTTTCCTTTCAGGGACCGTAGGGACTGTAATGCTGGTGGGGCAGCCAATCCCAGTACTCCCTTTCTTGGGAACGGGGTGGGCCACGTGACCCAGGGAAGCCAATCCCAATGGTCCCGGCAGCTGGCAGAGCCAGTCAGAGGCTTCCCTGGGAGTTTATATTGTGACCTCCCCCTCCGGAGACCCCCGTTGGCTTTAGGTCTGAGGCTTGGGGCCTCAGCGGCCTGAAGCTGCGTGGAACTATCCCCCCCGCCTTCCCCACGTGGAGGGGGCCTGTATTCTGGGGGCAACAAGGCCCCAACCTCTGACTCACCCGGGCCTGGGAGTCTTAAGAGTTTCCTTCTTCGCTTAAACAAAACATCAGTCAAATCACGTTTGTCTTTGGCTCCAAACTGCGGTGGCTCCCGTCTTGCTCAGAGTAAAAGCCAAAGTTTGGACAGTGGCCCACGGCCCCGTCCCATCTGGTCTCCATCCGGTTCTCTCTGGATTCCTCCCCCACTCGCTCGGTCAGCCTAGCCACTCCGTCCTTGCTCCCGGCCTTCACTCTGGCGGGGGCCTCTGCCTGGAAGTCTCTTCCCCTGGACATGGGCTGTGTTGACACTTCACCTTCAAGTCTTTGCTCAGGTGTCGCCTCCTCCACCCCCGCTCCCCACCCCGCTCCCACCACCGCATTAATCCACTGCACAGCCCGCCCCACCCCCACCCGAGCCACTTCTGATGCCATTTTGCTGCCTGTGCTTTCTCTGTTCTTTCCACGGCCCATTTCATTCAATGACACGCCATACAATTTATTTCTTGTCCTTACTGTCTAACACCCGGATTCCTGGGGGGAAGGGGGGGGGGTCTCAGTCCTGTTTGCTGATGAGCCACAAGCACCGGTCCCGTGCCTGACATATAGACCCAACTGTAATTCAGTGAATTGATTTAAGCTCACTTGATTGGGATTTCTTTCTTTATAAATAAAGGAGTCTAGACCCGGATAACTGAAGAGCTCCAGAGTTTGGTTCAGGGTCCTGACTCCTGCCCGCCTACTTCCTGGAATGCCCTGGGGGAGCCTGGCTGCCTCTCCTGACAGGCACAGAGCCAGGGAAGAAGCCTAGGTCAGCAGCTGACGTTTACTCATAAGGATAAATGGGGACGATCCGGCTGCTTCCTGGGCTCTCAAGGCCAGCCTGGCCCCTAAGCCCATTCCTGAGATAGTCAAGATGGCCTTGAAGGATGATGCCATTCTGCTTAAGGACGACAGTCAGATAGGGCGGCGGCCAGAGGATCAATCACTGGGCAATGCTCTCAGACCCAACCTTGGCCGAATCACAGATGCCGTCGTATTTAACCCTCCTGAGGGAGATAGGACTATTAGACCCATTTTAGAGATGTGGGGCCTGAGGCCCAGATTGGCGGTTATACTCACCCCGGGTCTCACAGCTGGGCTTGGATCCAGGGGGATGTTCTTGCCACCGACGCTTTGCTGTTCTAGCTGCGAGGCTGGGGGCTGTGGCCCAGGGGAACCGGTCAGCACCTTAAGAGGCAGCGATCTGTAATGCGTAAGGGAAGGTTCCTCTCCTGTCCGGAGGCCTCCGCAAGTCAGGAACCTCCCGGGGGGCTCTTCCCCTCTTGGGAGTGAGGATGAAAGCAAGGTTGCTCAGCTGTAAAGCCCGGCGGCTTCACCCACACAGTGGAGTGTTGTTCAGCCTTAAGACGGACGAACTTACTACAACCTGCTACAAGGTGGATGAACCCGGAAGGCATCGTGCCAAGAGCCAGAAACACGAAAGACTGCATATCATATGATTCTGTTTATAAGAAATGTCCAGAATGGGCAAATCCCTAGAGACAGATAGCGGACCGGTGGCTGCCAGGGTGTAGACGGAGGCCGAATAGGAACGACCATTTAACGCGCACCGGGCTTTCTTCCGGAAGGGTGGGAAAGTTCTAGAGACGATGATGATGGCTGCACTACAGTGTGAACCTACTTAGTGCCACTGACCTGTACATTTCAAGATGGTTACCTTTTTGTTTTTTTTAGTATTTTTTTTTTTTTTTTTGAGAGAAAGACAGGGCTCCAGCAGGGGAGAGGTGGAGAAAGGAGGAGAGAGAATCCCAAGCAGGGTCCAGGCTCAGCGCGGAACCCGACGGCGGGGCTCCATCCCACGGCCCTGGGATCATGACCGGAGCCGAAATCAAGAGTCAACCGACCCCGCCAGACAGGCGTCCCCCACACTGATTCACTGTACGTTGGAAAGAAAAAGGGGAAAAGAAAACCTGGGCTGCTGGCTTCTTCGCGGCTGTACACACGGCACCCGGTGTGGCGTCTGCACAGAGCTGGGCTTCGCAGGTATTTGTCGGGAGACGGGCCACCTGAACGTGTGCCTGACACACTGCGCGTTCCCGGGCCGTCCCGTTCTCCTGTCGCCGCAGAGAGGAGCACACGTGGGGCCCTTCACGCTCCGACCAAGCGCCGCCCTTGATGGCGCCCATCTGTTGGCCCCTGACCGCGGGCCTCAGATCCGGTTACTGATGCGCGGAGCTGCGGTCAGGCAGGAGCATTTCCTGGATGCTTTGTGGGGGGAGGACGGCACACAGCTGACAGGAGAGGCGGATGGGGGAGGAGGGAGGGGAGGAAATGTTCGTCTCAGCACGAATCCCTGCCAAGACCTTTGCAGAGAAGGGGCAGTCCTCCGGGCAGAGGCTCCGGGATCAGGCCGCAGCCAAGACCCTCCCGTGACCAGGCTGGGGACGCGTCCAGCCAGCGCCCACGCACGCGCACCGCCCCCGGATGCTGTCTCCCCAGGGGCATTTCCCGTGTCCGGCTCTGGGACGCATCAGGAAGCCTCTTCCTAGGAGGCCCTGGAAGGGAGTTTTGCATTCCTGGGATCCCGGTTCAGCCAGCGATGGCTCAGGGGACAGCGGGCCGGGGCTTTCAAACACAGCGATGATGGGAACCCTCCGGCTTTCCGGTGGCCCCCCGGACCCCGAACTTCCTCAGTTTCACAACAAGTGCCACCGGGTTTCCCCCGGGGGCCTTTGTCACAAGGACAACACTATTTTATGACTGCAGGTTTTAATTTTTTTTACTTACGATGATTTTTTTTTTTAATTTTTTTTTCAACGTTGTTTATTTATTTTTGGGACAGAGAGAAACAGAGCATGAGCGGGGGAGGGGCAGAGAGAGAGGGAGACACAGAATCGGAAACAGGCTCCAGGCTCCGAGCCATCAGCCCAGAGCCCAACGCAGGGCTCGAACTCACGGTCCATGAGATCGTGACCTGAGCTGAAGTCGGACGCTCAACCGACTGAGCCACCCAGGCGCCCCAACATTTTAACGTCTTTATTTTAAATTTTTTTTTTCAACGTTTATTTATTTTTGGGACAGAGAGAGACAGAGCATGAACGGGGGAGGGGCAGAGAGAGAGGGAGACACAGAATCGGAAGCAGGCTCCAGGCTCCGAGCCATCAGCCCAGAGCCCGACGCGGGGCTCGAACTCATGGACCGCGAGATCGTGACCTGGCTGAAGTCGGACGCTTAACCGACTGCGCCACCCAGGCGCCCCAGATGATTGTTTATTTTTTACACAGGCGGGGGAGGGGGCAGAGAGAGAGAGAGAGAGAGGGGGAGACACAGAATCCGGAAGCAGGCTCCAGGCTCCAAGCCATCAGCACAGAGCCCGGCACGGGGCTCAAACCCCTGACCGTGAGATCCTGACCTGAGCCGAAGTCACCTGACGCTTCACCGCCTGAGCCACCCAGGCGCCCCCTATAACCGTGGGCTTTTAAACGAATCGTCCAAATATGACAGAAGCTGACATCGTTAAGGGGGCAGAGCGCGTGCTCCCTCCTTCAGCTCTGACGCGAGGTCATGTCTGCAACCTCCTGATGGCCCCTCTCAACTGGAACCCTGCCAGTCTGGGGGGACTCACTACTTTCCACTAATAATAATAATAATAATAAAACAGCAACCGGAACAACAGCGGCTGTCGTCAAGGAGGTGGGCACCATTTCCGTGATTCACGCACCCACCTGCCTTGTCTTATCTTTCGCGCTGTCACCCTGGATGATGGAGCCTGATCTCGGTGGAAAAAAGGGCTCAGGGCTATGAGTGACTTTGCCCTAAGATCACGGATCTGGGCAGAGGTGAAGCTATCGGCAGCCAGAGCCTGCTTTTTTCACCAGCAACCCCCCCCACCCCACCCCCGCAGGCAGAGCCGAGGTTTGAAGGTAAGCCAGCTGTTCCATTCTTGCACAACTCTCGTTCAGATCTCCTTCCTTGTGCCGAGCCGAACTGCCCCTTCGGGGCCGCAGGGCACACGCATGCTCCCTTCTCCTCGCCACAGGCCTTGGGGATTGGAGGACACCACCAGGTCAGCCCTAAGTCTCCTCTTGCAGGGAAAACAAACACAGCCCCAGTCGGCTCATCCTCGGACACCGTGTTTTCCCAGCCGCCGCGACCCAGTTTGTAAAGGTCCCTCGGAGACCAGAGGGGGGACCGCCACCCCTCGCTGGAGACCCCTCACCGCTGCAAGCACAGGACGAGTTGTGACTCCAAGGAGGTCTGGCCACAGAATCAGTGGGGCCCCGCGCAAAATGAAAACGCAAAGTCCCTTTTCAAACGTTATCGGGAGTTTCAGGCTGCTGACAGTGGGCTGGTGAGTCGGCCCCACGGGACCCCGTGTGGCTGCATGAACTGGCCCTGATTCTGTGCTCAGGGTCATTCAACATGAGCTGAGTAAGGAAGTGAGGTCCGAATCAAAGCCAGAGAAAGGATAACACGAGAGCTCGATAGAACATTTCATCACCTCTGCCCAATGTAAACGATGCCAACGTTCTATTATCAATAACAACATGAACAACATTTTATCATAAATAACGACACGAACAACAATGACACTTGCAGAGGGGCGCCCGGCTGGCTCAGCCGGTAGAGCGTGCGGCTCTTGATCTTGGGGCCATGAGTTCGAGCCCCACGCTGGGCGGAGAGATTACTTCAAAAGAAAAGAAAAAAGACAACATTGTACGGTGTTCACGATGTGCCTGGGGGAATGTTAACCTGATCTTCGACATCCTGTTGAGGTAGGTACTACGACTATTCCCACTCTACAGATGAGAAAACTCAGACACAGAGCAGTCGAGTAACTCACTCAGTTACGTAACTAACAAGTGGTCTCGTCACAGCATTTTGGAGGAAGCACTCACAACGACATCACCTCCAGTTTCCAGAGAAGGTTCCTGAAGCGCCTGGGAGGGAGCAACCATAGCAAAGAGATCGCGACTGGAGGGCTCAAACCCAGGATCACACGGCCACAGAGCCCACGCCCTTTGTAGTTCAACCTCTACCCTTTGGTAGCCCACATAACAGGTCTGTAGTGTATTAAATAGTGTCCTCCGAAAAAAAAAAAATATGAGTCCTAACCTACAGTATTTGTGAATGTGATCGTAGGAGAGATGTATAGACACAGAGCTCAGTCTGAGTCCAATGACCCGTGTCCCTGTAAGGGAAAGCAGAGGGAGATTCAGACACACGGAGGAAAAGGCCAGGTGAAGCGGGAGGCAGAGATTGGAGCGATGTGGCCACAAGCCGGGGGAGGCCGAGGCTTGCCGGAAGCCACCAGAAGACAGCCACGAGATGCGTTTCCCCCTCGGAGCCTCCAGAAGGAACCAACCCAGTCAACGCCTTGACTTCAGATCTCCAGGACTAGGAGAGGATCATTTTCTGTTGCTTTAAGCCAAACAGTCTGTGGTCATTAGGTATTGCAGCTCTACATCACTCATACAGTGCCTTCTTGTGTTTTTATTTGATTGATTTTATGTTTATTTCTGAGAGAGAGAGAGCGAGCGTGTGCGCGGGGGAGAGAGAGGGGCAGAGGGAAAGAGAGAATCTCAAGCAGGCTTCCAACGCAGGGCTCGATCCTACGGCCCTGGGATCGTCACCTGAGCTGAAATCAAGATCGGACGCTCAACCGACTGAGCCACCCGGGCGCCCCGCCTTCTTGTGTTTTCAGAGGTGCTCGTGTGTCTACAGAACAAGCATACGTAGTTCTGGTTGGATCTCCAGAGAGCGCTGTCCGGCAGAAACCTAACCCACACGCCGAGTGCAAGCCACACGTGGAACCTGACATTTGTGAGTCACCGTGTCGGGGCGCCTGGGTGGCTCAGTCTGTTAAGCGTCCGACTTCGGCTCGGGTCGTGATCGCCCGGTCCGTGAGTTCGAGCCCCGCATTGCGTGAGCTCAAGTCCCACTTCGGGCGAGCTCGAGCCCCAACTCTGGGCTCTGCACTCTGCACTCTCTCTCCCTCTGACCCTCGCTCACGTGTGCTCTCTCTCTCTCTCTCTCTACAATAAAAAAAATTTTTTTTTCTTGTAGCCATGTTAAAAAAAAATGTATCAGGTGGAATTAATTTCTATAATCGTATGAGTTCCCTGTGGCCACTGTAACAAATTACCCGGAACTTGGTGACTTAGAAGAATAGGAATTTAGTCTTTCACGATTCTGGAGGCCAGAAGTCTGACACCAAGGCGTTGGCAGGGTTTTGCTCCCTGCCACAGCGTCCAGGAGGATCTGTCCCTTGCTTCTTCTGGCCCCTGGTGATGCTGGGATTCCTTGGCTTGTGGCCACCCCTCTCCAGCCTGCTGTCTCCTCTTCTCCACGTGTCTGTGTAAATCTCCCTCCGTCTCTCACTGATCAAGATACGTGTGATCGCATTCGGGGTTTACCTGGGTAATCCCAGGGTAATCTCCCCATCTCGAGATCTTTAACTGTGTCACAATTGCAAAGAAGGACCCCTTTTCCCAAAAGGCAACACGGGTTCCAGGAATAGGAACTGATATCTTTGGAATATTATGCGGCATAGTATAATAATGTATTTGATTTAACCTGATATATCCGGGTGCCTGGGCGGCTCAGTCAATTAAGCACCTGACTCTTGATTTCAGCTCAGGTCATCATCCACAGTTGGTGAGACTGAGTCCCGAGTCAGGCTCTCTGCCCTGACAGTGTGGGGCCTACTTGGGATTCTCTCTCTCTGCCCTTCCCTGCTCGTGTGCTCTTTCTCTCTCTCTCTCTCTCTCTCTCTCAAAATAAATAAACAAACTTCAAAAAAGAATATTTTAACTTAATGCATCAAAAACACTATCACTTTCGGGGTGCCTGGGTGGCTCATTCGGTTAAGCAGCCAGCTCCGGCTCAGGTCACGATCTCACAGCTCATGGGTTTGAGCCCCGCGTCGGGCTCTGTGCTGACACTTCTCTCTCTGCCCCTCCCCTGCTCACGCTCTGTCTCTCTCTCTCTCAAAACTAAATAAACATCCTAAAAAGGTAATAATATTTAATAATTACAGTAATGATTTAAAAATATTATTACCTTTTAGGATGTTTATTTAGTTTTGAGAGAGAGAGAGACAGAGCATGAGCAGGGGAGGGGCAGAGAGCAAGGGAGACACAGAATCCGAAGCAGGCTCCGGGCTCTGAGCCGTCAGCACAGAGCCCGACGCGGGGCTCGAACCCACAAGCTGTGAGATCATGACCTGAGCTGAAGTTGGACGCTTAACTGACTGAGCCACCCGGGCACTCCCCAAAATATGATCACTTTAACGTGTAGTTAGTATTTTTAAATTATTAGTGAGGTGTTTTACTTGTTCTCATATGAGGTCTTTAAAAACCAGTGTGAACTTCACAGTCATGAGTGAAGCTCACAGTCATGAGTCAGCTTGGACTCACCACGTTTCAGGAGATCAAAGGCCACATCTGGCCGCTCTACATAAAGAGATGGGCTACTGTCACTGACCTCTCACTGTGCCGCAGAGTGGTCTAGGACCTTCGGGTTCTTTGATTGCTTCAAGACACGCGGCACAAAGGTCACAGGTTCGCTGAGAATCTCAGATGAGCTGTAGGCCTTTCTGTTCCGGTCTCAAGATCTGTGAATCAAAATGTCAACGCTGTCCTTGAGGTATGTGCCCAAATCGTGGGCCGATTTCAAGCAAGCTGGACTTGAAGGTCAAGTCCGCAGAGCCCGATTTATTGCTGAAAAAGCAGTCAGGCTCCTCCTCCCACCTGTGATAACGATGCCAACCTTGGGGTTGAGTTTTTGCAGCTTGAAAACCGCTGATTTTCTGCGGCCACCTCATATGTTAAATCTGCCTCTCTCCCTTTTGGAGAAGGGGGCACTGAGGCCTGGACTGACCAAGTAGCCTGCCCACCGTGGCTCAGCGGTTGAGGAGCAGGAGGGAAACCCAAGCCCCGAACCACCGCCTCCTATCCGAGCGCCGTACTTCCCCTCTCTGGGCCTCGCTTTCTCCATCTCTGAAACGGGTGTGATAATACACCTTCCATGGAGGATTACGGAGATAACCCAGGTGACACGTGACATTCTGCCTGGTGTTGATCGCAAACGGTCACCGCGGCTGGTGTGTTAACCGCTGAGCTTCAACCGGGCCTGAGTCATCCCCGAGGCAGCGCCCGGGGGGGCTGGACAGATACGGAGTGTGAAGGTCCGGCCCTACCCCCCGCCCCATGAATCATCAGTCCAGGGCCGGTAGAGACGGGCAAGGAACTAATTACATCACAAGATAAGAACCCGTAGCGGTGGGTGCGTGTATCAGGGGAGAAGTACGGGGGGAGGGGGGGGTGGGGTGAAAGGGGTGCTTCTGCTGGGTCCTCCGGGAACCTGATTAGCTGGCTGGAAGCCAGAGGGTGTAGCGCACAAGGCCTAGAACGGGAGCCCTGCCCGAGCCCCTGTAAGGGGTCCCCCCTCTTTCCGCACACAAACACCGGACGCAGCTCCTCCCGGGCAGCCGACCCAGGCAACTCCGGGCTCTGATTGGACAGTGGGGAGCGCCTGAGCACAGGGCGGCCAATGGGAGGCTGGCCAACAGCCAATGAGCGCAGAGCGCGCTGAGCAGGTGCCTCGCAGGTGTGAACGGAAAATAGCCAGCGGGGGACGGAAAGGTGGACCTGGGCGGCGGAGGAGGCTGAGCTCAGCGGCCCCGGGGTGGGGTGGGGTGGCTGTGAGTGGCCTGGGGAGAACCTCCGCGAATCCGAATCCGCTCCTGGTCGGCCCCGGGGGTCCTCACCTGCGTCCCCGCGCCCCTTGTACCGCCAACGTCCTCACCAGGAGCCCCTCTATCCCGGAACCCTCAAAGCAGCCCCGGCCTCGAGACAACGAAAGGAACCAGTTACCATTAACCGGGGGCTGGTCAGCGCAGGTCTGTCACCTGTTGTGCAGGGCGCTGGGGTCCCCACCGGAAGCCGAGGCCCCCAGCCAAGGCCGCTTTGGACCTCGCCTGTTTTCGGGGTCCTGTAGGGTAAGACGACGTTTTCTGCGCAAGCCTCTCATTGCTTCCCTGTCCAGCTCCCCACCCCGCCCCACCCCACCCCCGCCACCATGAAGGCCTCCCTGCTGTCACCTTGTCCCGAGAGCCAAGTCGTCCCCCTCACGGAGGAGCACAGCATTGACCCAGACAAGCCCCTTGGCAGCCGGGCAGCCACCCTCCTCACCGCGTGTTCCCTGCCAGCCGGTTCTCTGGGCACAGTTCTGACTGCATGGACACATCAAAGGCCACTAGGGCGGGGGAGGGAGTCACTGTGGAGCACGTCAGAGGCAGCAGCGGAGGATAAGACACCATCTCGTACTCTGGGGAAGGGGCCAGGGCCCTGGGGTCAAGCAGGCACAAACCTGTCTGAGACAAACACAGACAAACATTTTCCCGTCCTGGGCAGGGCAGCTGCGAGAAAGAGCTTCAGCTGGCGTGGGGAACATAGCGGGGCAGTAAAACTTGGCGATCAAATAGCAATTCTTACCTAAGGAAATTCACGGAAACAGCTAACGTCACCTGCCAGACGCTGTGCCCGGCGCTTTATACGTATTAGCTCAGTGTCTTCCCGCCACAAGCCCAGGAAGTGGGTCTATGATTATCCCCATTTTAAAGATGAGGACATTGAGGTTCAGAGAGGAGTGAATCCGTTTCTGTGCTAACCCACGGCGCCAGGTCCGTATGCATGACCCGGGTGTGTGAAGAACACCCTTCAGGGAGCCCAGGGGAGGACGGCTTGGCTGGGAAGGGGCTGCTGCCCACAGCAGGGTGTGGAGAGCCTTCAGGCTGATGTCCCGTGGGCCAGGCTGGGTGCTCTGATCTCCCCCGGGACCGCCACCTTTCAGTCTGGACTGTCTATCGCAGAACCGCAGGCAGGTAGCACATAATCGAGTGCTCAGCCCCGAGCACTGGGCTGGGGGCGGGGGGGGGGGGGGCCCAGAATTGTTCTGAACTTGGAGTCTGGAAAGGCCCAGATATGTCCCTTGCTGTCCCCACTACCCCCAGCACAGGCTGCAGCCAGGAACCCAGGTGATCCGGTTTGATTCTCCTGTCCCATCCTGGGGGCAGCAGTTTGTGGCCTCTGAGTTACACATTATCTTGGAGGGAAAAAAAAATGCTTCTTCCTCCTGGCTGGATGCCAGGTCTACACCCAGCTTTCAGTCATCCCCCCAGCTCTGCATAGACTGAGCCACACACCTAAGCTGTGCAAACGGGGGGAGGGGAGGGGACTCATGACCAGAATACCAGGGTCTGTTGTCGTGGGAACCAGGGACACGTGAGGCCCCCGCACAGCCATTGCTGAAGGTTAGAGGATTAAAGTGGGGGACTGGAGTGCCCCTCAGAGGCGCTCTTCTGGCCCGTTCATCCACTGACCCCCGAAGCCTGAGTGTGCCAGACACATTGCTGGTGTCGGAGACGCGGGGCTCACGTCAGAGGCGCCCTGGCCTTGGGAGTGGTTTGGAGCTGTCTCCGGGGCCAACTCTCCACCCCGTGACCTCTTGCCAACCCAGACCTGGAGTTCTGCTGAGACAACCTCAGCCCTCCCTCCTGTCTCTTACCCTGTCCCCAGGCGCGCCTCTGCCTGAGCTCATCGGTGATGACTTCAGAAATGTCACACCCAAGGCCTTGGCCAGCTTGAGATCTGAGGGGCTTCGGGCTCTTGCTGTCCCCTCCCTGTCTCTCTAGCATGACTCAGGCAGGGACAGGACCCAGGCTGTGGTAAGGCTCTCCATTTTTATGCAATCGCTTTCTTCACTCAAACCACAGGCCCTGCCGGGTCACACACACCCCCCCCCTCCCCCCTGCTTCGCCCGCCTTCCCCTGCCTCTCAGCCTTCTGACGCCAGGGTTCAGATGCCAAGCAGATAGAGACCCTCGTCTCTGCTGAGGTCAAGGCCAGTCTTCTCTTCCGTCACGTCCCCAGCTGCTCAGGGTTGGGGAGCGGTTCCCAAGGATAGGGGACCGGTGGGGGGCCGGTGCTGTTGCCCAGATGAGAGGTGACGGGGCCTGAGGAAAGCCAGAACACAGAACTGGTGAGCCTCCGGGACAAAGCTGGCTCTCAGGAGGAAGCAGGAAGACGGAATGCTGGTAGTGGTCCGAATGGTGGTTACCTCTGTGCAGAGGAGGGGTGTGGACTGGGACAGGACACGAGGGGACTTCTTGGGTGCTGAGAAATGTCTGTCTCCCTCTGGGCGGGTTTCATTAAAAAAAGGAAATAAAATCCCAATGCCCAGATCTGACTCAAATAGCTCAGTAGGCAGGGATGCCACTTACTGTGATGGGAAACCCGGAGGAAACGCGAACTTGAAAGAAAACATCGAGCATTCCACTTTGTGTTGAACCGACTGCTGGACATCTAAATCGTTCCCAGTGCATTCCCCAGGATGGACAATGCCAGGAGGCCACTTGTGCACGTTCAGATGAATTCCTACAAGTAGTGTTTCTGGATCAGAGCGTGTCCTTAAGACTCTGGATCCCCACTGCCAACGAGGTTTCCCCAGCGTGCGTTCCTAACAGCATTCGTTCATCTGGCCATCCGTTCCTTCCCCGGGGGCCAGCTCTGTGCCAGGCCCTGTCCGGCGTCCTAGAGATGTGACGGCAAACAAGACGGGGAGATTGCTGTCACCCGCTCCCTGGAACTCCCAGTGTGGGATGGAGATCAGGGTAGGAAGAGGGACCCTCTTGTTCAGAGGGATCCATTCAACCCTGAAGGGGTGCGCACACTGAAAATGCTTGCCCACAACGTGGGCCTGAAACCAGTGATCGGCTGTTCGTAGCGGCTTTTCTTCTATAGACAGGGAAAGATATCTTGGCGAGCCACAGCTGGAGAAGCTGGGAGCGGGGGGGAGGTGGGGAGAGATGGCCAGAGCACTGCAGGAAAGAGCCTAGAACATGCAAAGGCCCTGCAAAAGATCATCTGATGGCTGTGGGCGAAGGGCTGGCCGGGATGGGGGTGGGGCTGAATAAGTTAGATGCTATCTTGTCCATCGAGTTTGTATTTAGTTCCTCCAGACTCACCACTAACGGCAGCTCATGCACAGAAGAAGTACGGTTTTTAGTCAACCAGATGGATGTGATCTGTGACAATCTATGACAGAGGTTCACGATCAAGGCATGGAGAGGGGGCCGAGACACATGGTCACGGTTTTGAAAAAGTCCCAGAACAATGGCCAGCGTATCAATCCCTTTTTCCGCACAATCAGAAGCACAGGAACGGCACAACATTTGTATCAGCGGAGAAAAAGTTCTGAAAGAGGAGCAGCTAGCCAACAACGGTTCCTCTCTGCAGAGAAGGACCAGAAGGGTGACCTTCTCTCCTTAATTGGACACTCCTGTATGGTGGGAGCTTGTCATCACAGATTGATAGTTCGCGCCATCCAGCCTCGTGTTTCAACTTCCAGTTTAGAGGAGGTAGGGGGCGGGAGCCACGAGGTGGGTCACACCAGGAGGCAGTAAGAGAAAAAGCTAGGGGGTGGGGCTTTCCCTGGAACCTTTGGCCCCTTCCCGCCAGCCGGTCACTGGCACAAAAAGGGGCACACTAGCTTAGAACCCCAAGGACGTACAATCAGAATAATGCATGGCCCAGCTTGAATGCCAGTATGCACAAACCAGCTACGAAAAACACTGTGGGGGGCGCCTGGGTGGCTCAGCCGGTGAAGCGTCCGACTTCGGCTCAGGTCATGATCTCTCGGTGCGTGAGTTCAAGCCCCGCGTCGGGCTCTGTGCTGACAGCTAGGAGCCCGGAGCCTGCTTCGGATTCTGTGTCTCCCCCTCTCTCTCTGCCCCTCCCCAACTCACGCTCTCTCTCTCTCTCTGTCTCAAAAAAGAAATAAATGTTACAAAAATTTTTTTTTCAAAAGGGAAACACTGTGGGATTACTGGGAAATCATAAACAAACATTTAATGTTTTTTTTTTATTTTTGAGAGAGAGAGAGCATGAACAGGGGAGGGGCAGAGAGAGAGGGAGACACAGAATCCGAAGCAGGCTCTGGGCTCTGAGCTGTCAGCGCAGAGCCCAGCACAGAGCCCCAGATGCGGGGCTTGAACTCACAAACGTGAGATGATGACCTGAGCCGAAGCCAGACGCTTAATCAACTGAGCCACCCAGGGGCCCTTGGGAAACTTTAATAAAATCTCATTTTAGGTAAGATGAGAACTGTCTGAAATGAAAACATGGAAATCACTGACAGATTAAAGCAGGTCGTGAAATAGTATATTTTGTTCGGTTCCCAAAATGAAATCACATCAGAATCATTAAATCGGCCCCTCCTAAGAACAATCGACCTTCTATAAAGCCACAGCGTCTCCTCATCCGGTGATCTGGTCGTCTGAGGTCTCAGTCTAGAAAACAAAGCCCTAGCCTAGGAAAGCACCTGCCTAGTAAAAGATCTAGAAGCATCTGGTATTGGAACAGCCGTGATGTCTGGGTGGCGGGCATATATTTGCTAATTTTTGCTTCTTTGTATTTTCTAATTTTCTTCACGCACATGTCCTATTTCTGTGATTAAAAAGTATTTTAGTTTATTTTTATTTTTTAGTTTATTTTTTATTTGTGAGAGGGAGAGAGAAAGCATGAGCAGGGCAGGATCCGAGAGAGAGAGAGAGAGAGAGAGAGAGAGGGAATCCTAGGCACCGTCAGCAAGGAACCAGAAGCCGGGCTGAACTCAGGAACCGTAAGATCATGACCTGAGCGGAAGCCGAGAGTGGTTAGCTTCACCAATTGGGCCACCCAGGCGCCCCTGAAAAATTATTTTAAAATATACACACGGGGCGCCTGGGTGGCGCAGTCGGTTAAGCGTCCGACTTCAGCCAGGTCACGATCTCGCGGTCCGTGAGTTCGAGCCCCGCGTCAGGCTCTGGGCTGATGGCTCAGAGCCTGGAGCCTGTTTCCGATTCTGTGTCTCCCTCTCTCTCTGCCCCTCCCCCGTTCATGCTCTGTCTCTCTCTGTCCCAAAAATAAATAAACGTTGAAAAAAAATTTAAAAAAAATCATAAAATATACACACACATTATGGGTGCTTTTTATTTTATTTTTTTAAGTTGTCAAGTCAAGGGAAGTGATGAGTGGCGGCCCAAGGTTCCCCGCCTCCGCTGTTAGACCCTTTTTCCGTTGTTGTTCGGGGTCTTTCAAAACCTAGGTGAGGTCTGAGGGGGGGAGGGGAGCTGCCCCCCACCCCCCCGTTCCCCAGGGAACTGCAAGGGCGCCAGGGCCCGAGCCCTGCGCCCCGGCACCTAGCGCCCTGGGGCCCTGCGTCTTGACTTCTCCCCAACCGTGCCGTCCAGCTGTGCGTGGCCTTTGCGCTCAGCTCTGGTGTCCCACTTCCGTTCCCCCTGTGACCCCCCCAGACTCAGACCCTGGCCTGATCCCACGGGTCACAAAAGCGTTGGGGTCCAACACCCATGAGCCGGGCCCTTCCCACCGCAGCGGAGGGAGAAGTCAGAGCGCGGTGCAGAACCCAGCGGCCACGGGACCGCGCCCCGGATGGGAAGGAGCCGCGGGGTCAGCAAAGCAGACAGTGGATAGAACCTAAGCTTCAGCAGCGTCTCGGGGCCCGGAGTTCACCAGACAGGGTTCACATCCCGCCTCAAGCTGGGGGACTTCGGGCAAGCTTTGCGGGTTTTCCCTCATCTATCCCACCCCGGGGGATCGCGGCTCAGCTCTCTGACAAGGATTCTGCCTACAAATGTGGGCAGCAGCCCCCATCCAGGCTGTTCCGAGGGTTCCTTGAGATGCCCCCTGCGCAGTCCTTCCCTGGGGCGCCTTGGTTCCCTTCCAGGTCTCCCCCAGGCTAGCAATTGTCATCAGTTTTCGTTCGATTTCAAATTTGGCTTCTCCTGACAACCAAATGCAAGGCTGAATCTTTGATCAGATCTTGGGCTGAAACAAACAAACAAACCTCTAAAGGATAGTATCGGGGTCATTGGGGGAACTTGAATGGGGACTGGATAATCGATAATATTACTATACTGAAGGTAAGTTGCGTAGGATGGGTGGCATTGTGGCCTTCCGGGAGTTGTCCTTAACCTTAGGAAATACATGATGGAGGGCTTAGGGTTGAAGTGTCATGATGTCTGCAAAGGGCTTTCAAACGGGTCAGCAGAAGGAATAAAGAGGTGACCAGATGGGAGTGCTTTCACGTCGGGTGGGTCCCCGTGAAGGGCGTACGAATGTTCACCGTAGTACTTTTCTGGAGGTTCAATCCCCCCCCCCCCCGAATAAAATGCCATCGATTTTCTAAGAAGGAGTCTCCTGCTTTCTTGTTGCATCAGGAACGGGGTTGGAAACTTTTCTCCCCCTTCTCTCTCTCTTTCTCCTGTATCACCCTCAGGACCCCCAGCTGGGCTAGCCTGGAAACCCCACCAGTTTTGTTTATGCTGTTTCCAGGGAGAACTGCTACAAGCCTACTTCCAGAACCATCCTCGCTGGGCGGGCACAGCCTGGATGTTGGTTCAGGATCGTGTCCGTTTGGCCGCTGCTGGCCACCATCCCCCACCCTCCATCAGGAGACCCTCTGAGCGGGGTCCCCACGCCAAAGGCCCACATTCTTTGACCAGCACGAGAAATAACTCCACCTAATTTAGGCTGGTCTCACCGAGCCAACTTCGCTTGGTCCAGAATTCATTCCTGCTTCTGTAGACGGTAGGATGGTCAAGGTGCATTCTGAGAGTCTGTGAAAATTATAGGACTTTTCTCATAAAAATCACACTCATTCGTTTTGCATGTCAGGTCAAGAAGCTGACCGAATGTGTGAAGTCCACTCGCTGGCCCTACGTTAGAATTTTATGGACCAGACGGAAATGGGACACAACCAGGACACCTGAGTGGCTCAACTGGTTAAGCATCTGACTCTCGATTTCGGCTCGGGTCACAATCCCAGGGTTGTGGGATCGAGCCGCAAGTCAGGCTCCGCGTTGACCTCAGGGCCTATTGGGATTCTCTCTCTCTCCCCCGCTCTGTCCCTCTCCCCTGCTCTCTCGTTTTCTCTCTTCAAAAGAAAAAATAGGGGCACCTGGGTGGTTCAGTCGGTTAAGTGTCCGACTTCGGCTCAGGTCATGATCTCACGGTTCGTGGGTTCGAGCCCCGCGTCGGGCTCTGTGCTGATGGCTCGAAGCCTGGAGCCTGCTTCGGATCCTGTGTCTCCCTCTCTCTCTGCCCCTCCCCTGCTCCTGCTCTGTCTCTTAAGAATAAATAAACGTTAAAAAAAAATAAAAAGAAAAGAGAAAAGAAATAACAATAAAAAAAAGCAATGGGACACAGCCTAAGTGTCCATCAACTGGTAAATGGGAGGTCAGAATGTGGTATGTCCTTATAATGGAATACTATTCAGCAATAAAGAGGAACCGCCTACAGATACGTGCTATGACACGGATGACCCTTCAAAATATGACACCCAGGAAAAGAAGCCGGACACAAGAGACCACGTGTTATCGGCCTATGTGTGTGAAATATTCAGAAAAGGCAGAGCTATAAAGACAGAAGGTAGAATCGTGGTTACCCGGGGTGGGGACGGGAGAGAACGGTAAACGTGCATGAGGGAGCACACTGGGGAGACGAGATGTTTCAGGCTGGTCTACGGGGATGGTTGTTGCGTAACTTGGTACGTTTCCTAAAAATCGCAACGTCGCGCGTGTGAAAAGCGTGAACTACGCTGTAGGCAAACAAGCCTCGATGATGCAATTTTAAAATGTTACTGGGCTCGCACGTATTGACTAACAGTGTTTGGGTTGGGTTTGCTTTGCTTTGTTTTGTGTCAGAGAACCTTCTTTTTGGCAGGCTTGCCCACGCCTGGCGGACACCCAGGACTCACGATCTTAGTCCTGACCTCTTCTCCTTTGCCCCCAAGCCCTCACACATCTGTTCGGCTCCAACATCCCTGGCGGGGGGAGGGGGGTGCATCCCTGGTGGGGGGAGGGGGGAGGCCGTGTCCGTCTTGTCCCAGACGGGGACCGCTGTGTCCCAGAGCCTACACAGCAAGCTGGCCTCTAAATACTTGCCGAAGCGATGAGAGAAGGAAGGAATGGTGTCACCCCCCGACCTCGGGTTAGTGGCAGGGTCTCCAGCTGCTCCTTTTATGTTTATTTATTTATTTTGACAGTGGGGAGGGGCGGAGAGAGAGCGAGAGAGAATCGCAAGAAGGCTCCGCGCTGTCAGCACAGAGCCCAGCTCGGGGCTTGATCTCATGAGCCCTGAGATGGTGACCTGAGCCCAAACCAAGAGTCAGATGCTTAATCGACTGAGCCCCCCGGGGGCGTCCCCCTAGCTGCTCTTTCTACACGGTCATCACATATCCAATCACATCCCTCCGCCATGGCTGGGTGCTTGGGAATATCTTTACCCTTCAGGGGAGCGTTAAACTTTGCTCACTGTGTTGCTGACTTGATACCTTTTCCTTGCTCCCTGGGATTACTTACCTTCGAGTGCTGTGGGCATCAGCACCTGACGTTTCTTCCGTTTAGGAAAGGCCTACTACGTGCCAGGGGCCTCACGTATGTAATCCCATTTAACCCTTGCAACAGTCCAGAGTAGGGACTAATATTATCCCCACAACCCCGAGGCCCAGAGATGTTAAGACAATCGCCCAAAGTCACACAGCTGATGAGAAGCAGAGCCGGGAGGTGAACTCAGGGCCTTTATGCCAAAGTCAAGGCACTTGAGATTGAAAATGGATCGTTCCACTTTCCACAGGGTGCATACACCTCTGGGGCGTTCAGGGGACGGGAGCGGGATGATGTCAGACATGGGCGTGGGGCCTGAACCCCTTGTTGACATTTGTCTTAGTGCCTAAGACCCGCATCTTGTGTGATTTCAAGGATTAGGAAAGACACACTCGATCAACACCAGCGAACGGTATTGCCGCGCCAACTAGGGGTCCTTTTGTTACCTGGGCGCTGCTTTCTACCTCTACCTGCCTCTCCTGTTCTCAGATACATTCTCTGCCTCTCTGCCTCTGTCTTGGAAAAAACGACTTCTTGTTGGAAGTTGCTGGGGCCATCTGGAGTCGCCCCATCTGCTGGCCCCATCTAGTGGTTAGACTCCGGAAGTACACTAGCTTCCCTTGGACCAGGTGAGGCCAGCTTTGGGGAAATGCATGCCTTTCTAGCCCTTTCCTCTCAGGGACAACGTTAGCCACATTCGTCAGGTTACCAGATTCTCCAGATGGGTTCAAGCTACCTCTCTGGAGGCCACCCTAACTCTTGTATTCGATTATAAACTATTCCGTGGAAGGAAATAACATCACACCCCAGATGTAACCGATGGTTACATTTTGCTATAATAGTCCCTCCAGTTCTCTGTATTTTCATAAAAGGAAAGCCCCAAACCCCATCCCTTTGGTGATCCTCCCCCAAAGTCATCTCCCTGCCGAAATTGGAGTGTAAATAAATAAGCTTATTTATTTATTTTTGAGAGAGTGTGAGCGGGGGAGGGGCAGAGAGAGAGAGAGAGAGAGGGAGACAGAGAATCCCCAGCAGGCGCGCTGTCAGTGGGGAGCCCGACGTGGGGCTGGAACCCACTAACTGTGAGAGCATGACCCAAGCCGAAATCAAGAGTCGGACGCTTAACCGACTGAGCCACCCAGGCGCCCCGCCCCCAAGAAGTGTGCTTTTTTTTTTTATTTTTTTTTCAACGTTTATTTATTTTTGGGACAGAGAGAGACAGAGCATGAACGGGGGAGGGGCAGAGAGAGAGGGAGACACAGAATCGGAAACAGGCTCCAGGCTCTGAGCCGTCAGCCCAGAGCCCGACGCGGGGCTCGAACTCCCGGACCGCGAGATCGTGATCTGGCTGAAGTCGGATGCTTAACCGACTGCGCCACCCAGGCGCCCCAAGAAGTGTGCTTTTTAATCCCCATCGCCTATTTTACTCATTCCCTCCACCACCTCTTCTCTGGTAACCATCGGTTTTTCTATAGTTAGAGTCTGTTTCTTGGTTTGTCTCTCTCTCTCTCTCTCTTTTCCCGTTGTTCGTTTGTTTTGTTTCTTAAATTCCCCATATGAGTGAACTCATATGGTTTGGTCCTTCTCTGACTTATTTTGCTTAGCATAATGCTCTCTAGCTCCATTCATGTTGTTGCAAACGGCAAGATTCCATTCTTTTTTATGGCTAATATTTCATTTTATATATGTATAATACATAAAATGTATATGTATACATATGTATACGTATACATATGTATACGTATACATATGTATACATAAAATGTATACATATGTATTTTATATGTATACATATGTATACATAAAATGTATACATATGTATTTTATATGTATACATTTATTTATATATTTTATATAATTTACATATTGTATATGTATACATGTATTTATACATGTATTTATACATGTATTTATATATTTTATGTATACATATGTATACGTATACATATGTATACATTTTATGTGTACATATGTATACACGTATACGTATACATATGTATACATTTTATGTGTACATATGTATACGTATACAGTCACACACACACACACACACCCCGCATGTTCTTTATCCATTCATCTGTCAGTGGACACTTGGGCTGTATCCATAATTCGGCTATTATAAACAATGCTGCAATAAACATAGGGGTGCGTATACCCCTTTGCATTAGTGTTTTTAGATTTGGGGGCAAATACCCAAGAGTGCGATTGCCAGATCGTAAGGGTAGTCCTATTTTTAACTTTCTGAGGAACCTCCGTACCGTTCTCCACGGTGGCTGCACCAGTTCGCATTCCCACCAACGGTGCGCGAGGGTTCCTTTCTCCCCGACACCTGTTCCCCGTGTTGTTGGTTTTAGCCATTCTGACACGTGTGAGGTGATACCCCACTGTGGTTTTGATTTGCGTTTCCCTGATGACGAGTGCTGTTGAGCCTCTCTGCGTGTCTGTGGGCTACCTGAACGTCGTCCTTAGAGAAGTGTCTGTTCATGCCTTCTGCCCATTTTTTTTTCCTACTGGATTATTTGGTTTCTGGGTCGTTGAGCTGAATCAGTTCTTTACATATTTTGGAAACGACCCTTCGTCAGACGTATCGTGCGCAAGTATCTGCTCCCATTCCGTAGGCTGTCTTTCAGGTTCATGGGTTGTTTCCTTTGCTGTGCAGGAAGAAACTTGTTACTCTGATGCAGTCCCGATAGTGTATTTTGGCTTTTGTTTCTCTGGCCTCAGGAGACGGATCTAGAAAGGTTGATGTCAGAGAAATTGCTGCCTGTGCTCTCTTCTAGGATTTTATGGTTTCAGGCCTGACATTTAGGTCCTTAGCCTAGTCTGAGTTTATTTTTGTGTATGCTGTTAGAAAGTGGCCCAGTTTCGTTCTTTTGCATGGAGCCGTCAGGTTTTCCCCCATTTGTTGAAGAGACTGTCTTTTTCCCGGTGCATATTCTTGCCTCCTTTCTTGAAGATGAATTGCCCACGTAATTGTAGCTTTCTGCTCTGTTCCATTGATCTCTGGGTCCATTTTTGTGCCAGTACCATACTGTTTTGATGACTACAGCTTTGTAACATAACCTGATGTTGGAGCACATGTGCATTTTTAACATGCAAGTGACGTGCTGTGCCGTATCCTTTGCTACGTGTCCACTCAACTCTTATTCCTGAGATGTACAGACATTGACACACACGATTCAAGTTCATCCATTTTGGTCCGCCACATAATGTTCCATTGTAGGACTAGACAACGGTTTGCTTATCCGTTCCCCTAGGGATGGCCAATTAGGTTTGATTCCGGTTTGTAATATTACAAACGGAGCCTCAACACCCTCCAATGTGTCCCCTGTGTGCAGGTGTGCGGCCCTCTGGGGCTGGGTTCTGTACCCTCCACGCTATGAATGGGCTGCACGTGGGCAGCTGGGAAGAACCTAGGGAGGCCGGAGCCCTGGTCCAGTCGCTTCGTCCAGCAGTCTCTCCACAGTGGGACGCACTCATCGTTTCCTTTTCTTTCTTTCTTTTTTTTTAAAAAAATTTTTTTATGTTTATTTTTGAGACAGAGAGAGACAGAGCATGAACGGGGGAGGGTCACAGACAGAGGGAGACACAGAATCTGACACAGGCTCCAGGCTCTGAGCTATCAGCACAGAGCCCGATGCGGGGCTCGAACCCACGGACCGTGAGATCATGACCTGAGCCAAAGTCGGACGCTTAACCGACCAAGCCACCCAGGCGCCCCAATCGTTTCCTTTTCTTCGTGTGCCATATAACATGATAAAGGCTTGACAGTGGAATTTGGGGGCCACAGAGCATGCGACCTTCAGCGAAGCCAGGTATTGCCAAAGGAGTCTTGTCGTCTACCTTATCTCTTTAACTGACTTTGGGGGGCTCTTGCTCCCCCGGAAGATCTGGGTGACTTCCGCTTCCTGGGGATGCAGCTTTGGACCGTGGAGCACCAACCGTCCATTCATTTCACAAATATTTATCGACATCTGTGGGTGGACCTCATCCAACCTGTTGAAGGTATGAGTAGAACAAAAGGCCAAGTGAAAAGGAATGCTTTGGCTGAGCGAATGAATGAATGAATCTAGCTGTTGGAATGGGACTGAGCAGGGATGCTGGGCAGAGTGGGAAGGGCATGGGGGGCTCGGGGACCGTGTGGGAGGAGACTGGGAGATCCACGCTAGAGGTGGATCTCCTTTTGGGAGGGCCCTTTCCTCATTCACGTGGTTCATACTGGGGGGGGGGATGCTGCCCCCACCCCCGGCCACAGCTGACTGGATCAGGGGCCACCTGACCCAGGCTGGGCCAATCAAATCCCTTCCCTGGGAGTTTGGAATTGGGGCTGAGAGTGGGGCAGGGGAGAAGAAGCCAGTGACTGTGTGGTCTCTCTGGGTGTCTGGAGCCACACACACAAAGCCAGGTGCCCTGTGGAGAATGGAGCAGATCCACAAAGGGAAGGTGATGAGAGAGGAGGAGGGGGAGAGCCAGGCACTCTGGACCTGACTCAGGTCCCTCCCTCGGCCCCCAGCACCTCTGCATGGTAGATGAGGTACCGTGAGTCTCCTTGGCCCTGATGACCCAGTTCCTTTTGCTGCTTAATCCGGCTCTGGTGTTTTCTTCGGCTTGAAACGCGTAGTCCCTATGGATGCAACCCACTGGCCATCTTCTCCAGCGTTGGGCTTGGACCTCTGCCATGTGATCGATCTGGACGGCAGATTTCCTCTTCCCGTTGTGTTTTGCTTATCAAGTGAGTTGGCAACCATTGAGCCCACATCCACTGGGAGGTCAGAGGGGGTGGCCGGGTCCCAGGGGGAGAAGAAACCAGCTTTGGGTTAAACATGTTCTGCAGGGAATTCTTGAGTGAACACCTGAGCCTTGAAATAAACGATTGCCAAGGACACACAGCCTGCAGTGGTGTGGCTGGGTTTCCCAGCCAGGCCAGTCATCCCCAAGCCCAGCCCCGGGTCATCCACCTGTGATTGACTGGGGGACCGGAGGTGGCACTCAGGGAACAATAGCGAGGGGTTGCAGTGCAGTATATAAGCACAAGGCAGAGAAATCTTCTTCAGAAGTTTTCAACAGCAGCAGTGGTGACCTTGGGGTGTTTTTCAGTAACATTGTGTTTATAAAGAATTGTCCATGGGGCAGTTGGTCAGTCCCAGGTGACACTGGTAGAACTTGGAGGAAAAAAGTTTCAAGGGATTATAAATGGGAAATGGGAAAATATTTGCCCCTCCCATGGCTCTGAGGACACTAAACTATAATCGCTGGGATGTGCGGCCCACTCCCCCAACCGGATGGGAGCCCTGCTGGGGGGCACCAAGTCTTTCTTGCTCGCTGTGAATCCCAAGGAGGAACACGGGCAGTGGCCAACACACAGGAAGACTTTGACCCCTAGAAGATGGATGGGTGCATTTCCAACACGAGTAGAACAGGCAATAGTGGTCCGGGGGTTCAAGGAGATACCTTTCCAGAAGTCTTGGTTCCCACACCAACGCCCCCTTCCTTCCTCCCAGGTTCCCATCATGCACTGCACGTCTGTCTCGCTGCACCCACCCTACACCCTGGCCGCGCGTTCAGTCATCCTGCCCGAGCCCTCTGCTAAGTAAGGTGCCCCCGACATCATCTCAAGTGACCCGCAGGGCGACCCTATAAGGCAGAGACTATTGTTACAAACATTCTACAAATGAGGAACCCCGGGGCCCAGAGAGGTTGTGTGACCCGCCCAGGGTCATACACACACGGTCATAGCAGAGGCAGAATTTGAATCCAAGCAGTTTGTCTCCTGCTTGGTGAAGGAGAGAGAGCGGCAGGTCAGTGGGTGGGAGCTTGGCGGTGGGGGGAAGGGAGGCCTTGAAAGGGCCCGAGTGTCCGTCCTGGTTCCACCACTTTCTATTCCTGAAGTGAGCTCCTCGGGCACGTTAGTTAACCTCTCAACTTCTTCACCTGTAAAATGGAGATTTCCACTGATGTTTCACAGCATTGCTTTAGAATTAAATTAGATAATGACTTAATGCACCCAGAGCCTGGCATCTATGAGCATGCAACAAATAAATAATTACATAATGTCATTTCTAAAACATGCAACATTCTATAAAAAGCATACTAATCTACAGGGATAGAAGGCAAACCCGTGGCTGGTGGGGGGGGGAATGTGGGGGGGGGGGGGGAGATGAGAGGGAAGGATGACAAAATGACAAGAGGGATCTTTTGGGATGATGTTCCCTGTCTTGATCATGGCGATGGTTTTGTGGGCGTGTGCATGTGTTAAAACGTATCAAATTGTACACTTTGAATATGTGCACTTGGTTCTATGTCAACTCGAGCTCAACAGAGCTGTTTAAAAGCATATGTAATATTATATAGCTGTAAGATTTCATAGAAACAAACTGGGTATCATTGTATGCAGAATAACAAACGAGAGGAGAACATCAAACACTGGGAACCCCAGGAGTGCACCTCTGTATAATATAGACACGAAAAAAAACTTGGATGAGAACAGGGCTCAGTGCAAATAATTGGCATAAAATTTTTTTTTCTAGTGTCTATTTTTATTGTTGAGAGAGAGAGAAAACAGAACATGAGCGGGGCAGGGGCAGAGAGAGAGAGGGACACACAGAATCCGAAGCAGACTCTAGGCTCTGAGCTGTTAGCACTGAGCCCGACCCCAGGCTTGAACCAGGAACTGTGAGATCATGACCTGAATTGAGACCTGAACTGAAGTTGGACACTTAACCAACTGAGCCACCAGGTGCCCCAACAATTGGTTTTTCTTTTAATGTTTATTTATTTTTGGGAGAGAGAGAGAGAGAATGACAGAGTGTGAGTGAGGGAGGTTCAGAGAGAGAGGGAGACATGGATCCAAAGCAGGCTCCAGGCTCTGAGCTGTCAGCACAGAGCCCGACATGGGGCTCGAACCCACAAACCGTGAGATCATGACCTGAGCTGAAGTCTGGCGCTTAACTGACTGAGCCACCCAGGCATCCTGGCATTCTAGATAATCTAAGATTTTGAAATTTTTTTTGTTGTCGTTATTTTTGTGACCTTCTGAAGGTTGCAGAAGGTAGTAAGTGATAGAGTCAAAATTTGAACAGATATCAGTCTTCAGACCAGTAGCTCACTAGCACCCTCTAGTGCTTTCCTCCCCAGGTCTTCCCAGCCTTCCAGTTTCCTAGTCTATCAGGTCTCTCCTTAAGGTCAAACCCAAGGCTTCCTGGGAAACAGGTGTGGTTGGGGGGTGGGGAGTGGGGTGCTGTCTCTGGTCCTGAAAATCTCAACCAGCCGCGACACCAGAGGGCTGAGCCCGGTCTGCACCAGAATCACCCTTCCAAGACTTTTCTCGTTGCTCTTTGCATTTATGACAGCCTCGAGGAGTCAAGCTGGTGGCTTTGGAGTGTTTTTGATTAACCATGTAAACATTGTAAGCAATGCTCCAACAGAGCGATGATAGAAAGAGTAAAGAGAATGGTACAGAATGAGGGCCAGGGGATTGGGGTGGAGGGTGAGGAAGGCACTAGGCTTTCCAGTGACAGTGACACAAGACAGCAGCCCCGACAGCCTTGGACAATTTACGAAAACCAAACATATAGCCTTAAGATAGAATGTGGATCTAAATGCCCAGAAGCACTCCCCTTTGTAAGATTTGTAACAGAAATGAATATGAGAGGAATAGTATCACAGGCAGTATCACAGCAATTAATAAAAAAGAAACATAGGCCATCCATTACCTTCCCTCTGATCTGACTTAAACACTCCTCGTTTCTATAGAAACAAAGTTTCTAGCTATGTCTGCGGAATTCAGAGTACTGGGAGTTCCCATTCTAAAGCAATGTATCCTAAGATACTCTAAATGATAGTACATTTTTTGCCAATTTGAAATATATAAATTGTTTTATTAAAAAAATTTTTTTAACATTCTTCGGGCGCCTGGGTGGTTCAGTCTGTTCGGCGTACGGCTTCAGCTCGGGTCATGATCTCGCAGTCCATGAGTTCGAGCCTAGAGTGGGGCTCTGTGCTGATAGCTCAGAGCCTGGAGCCTGCTTCCGATTCTGTGTCTCCCTCTCTCTGCCCCTCCCCCGCTCATGCTGTGTGTGTCTCTCTCTCTCTCTCAAAAATAAATAAACATTAAAAAAATTTTAACTTTCTTAAAAGAGCAGGAATGGAGTGCAAAGCAGTGTCAGGATCATTACACAGTAGGGGGACAACTGTTGGGGCTCAGCTATGTCCACTCCTGGGTTCCAATGTGTCTTGATCCCCCAGAGAGTTCTTTGGGAGGCGGCTTTGAGGCCCCTCCATGGATTCCAGTGGCCAACTGCACCATAAGGGACCAAAAGACAAATGAGGAAACACTCACTTTTTAGGGGAACAAAATGTCAGATATATATAGAATAGTACCAATGGGGGGCTACTTTGGCACAGCATCCCTGCCCATGGTTAGTTGATCCAAGGTCGAGATACCTGACCCAGGTTGGGCCAATCAGATTCTCTCTTCCCGAGGACAGTGGCAGAGCATCGAGGCCCCAGAGCTCCTGCCACTGTGTCCTACACGCCCCACCCCTGGGATCCTCCCTCCTCTTCACGGATTTAAAATAGATAACTTATCCATTCACATACACTGCATTCAGTCTTTTGAGCCTTTCTGCCCCACAAGTGCAATTTCCACACTTTCACAAACCAACTTCAGTTTAGAAGAATTAAAGCTTGTGTGATTATGGATTTTACAGTATCACTGATGGTCAGACGCAGCACAGACGGAACTGCTTTTTGTAAACAAAAGAAACCTTTTAGTTTAGATTTACAGAAAACCTGCAAAGCTAGTACAGAGCGTTTCCATAGAGCCCTCACCCAGTTCTCCCTGTTATTAACAACTTAATGTTAAGGGTCCCCACCCTCATGGCCCAGCCACCTCCCAAAGACCCCTCCTCCTAATATCATCACATTCAGAATATAAATTTAGGGGGGATGAGAACATTCAGCCCATAGCAGCATCCCTGGGCCCCAGATCAGAGCCCACCTTCTCGGACAGTGTCGCAACCTTGAACATTAAACATCTTTGTTGAGCTCCTACTGTGTATGCGGCACAGTCCCAAGAATTAGAGAAACAGAACGCAAGAGATAAGTTCCCTCCGGAGGCTCGCGGGCCAGTGGGAAAGTTGGACAACAGACAGGGACACAAACAGGGTGACGGGGAGCGTAGGTGACTGGGGGTGGAAGTGGAGTTACTTTAGATACGGCAGGTGGACTTCAAGCTGAGGCCTGAAAGTTCTCAGCCAGGAGAGACTCTGGAGTAAGATTCCAGGCAGAGAGAACAGGGCAGTGGGGAGACAGAAGGGGCTGTGGGTTTGGGAATAAACGAGTATGGGGGAGGTGAAGGTCTGAGAGGAAGGCAGAGGCACATCACATAGGGCTTCGAGGTCAGAATAAAAAGGGTAGATGTTTTTTTTTTTTCTTAAGGGTTTTTGGAAGCCATTGACAGGCTGAATCGGGAGTGAGATGATCCGGTTTGTTGGGAGAACACCACTTGTCTCTCGTGGGGAGTGTGAATCAGGGGGCACAGGTGCAGAGGCAGGGGACTGCCCAGAGGGCTACTGTGGTCATCCATGACGGAGGCTCGGACGGGGGGGGGGGGTGGCGAAAAGATGGCGGCGACTGAAGAGCTTTGGACAGGTTTTAGAGACAGGGTCGGCAACCTCCTGATGGATTGGAAGTGGCGACCGGGGGGGAAAAAGAATCCAAGGCAACCACTAGCTTTGGGTCTGAGCAACTGGGGGAAGGCGGGTCCGCTTCCTGAGACGGGGGCCGTGGGGGAGGGACATGTTTGGAGAAAACAATCAAGGCTTCTGTTTGACTGTAGGGATGGGGAGATGCCCCGTGCATAGCCAAGTGGAGGTGGCCACTGTGCAGCCAGATGCAGGGTCTTGGGGGAGGAGGTCAAGGCCGCCCACCCAGGGAGAGAGGATGGAGACAGAAGGGGTCTAGAACAGAGCCCCAGGGCAGTTCAGGATCGTAGAGTGGGGAGACAGGGAAGGTGTGGCAAGCAAGGGGCTGACGGTGGAGAGGAAGGAGGCCATCCGGCCAGGGAACCAAGCCCCAGATCCACGCAGAAGCCCTTTCTTAGCAGCTGCCGATCCGGAGGGAGGCACCAACTAGGCCTAGAAAATGCAGAGTCCACCTGAAGGATGAAGAGTCAGTGCCCATGGAGCAGGATAGGGTTTTGGGTAGGGGTCTTCACATGCCTTTTGCTCACCTATCTCCTCTGTGCATTTTTAGACGGACATTGAAACTTTTCATCATAAGTTTAAATGGCTGCAAAACACCCGAGTTCCTGTCTATTGTACCAACATTTTTTTTTTAATTTTTTTTTCAACGTCTTTTATTTATTTTTGGGACAGAGAGAGACAGAGCATGAACGGGGGAGGGGCAGAGAGAGAGGGAGACACAGAGTCGGAAACAGGCTCCAGGCTCCGAGCCATCAGCCCAGAGCCCGACGCGGGGCTCGAACTCACGGACCGCGAGATCGTGACCTGGCTGAAGTCGGACGCTTAACCGACTGCGCCACCCAGGCGCCCCCTATTGTACCAACATTTTAAGACAATATTGCTCCTTTGTTCTTCCAGCGTGCTCAGTGGGATCTTGCCCCGTCGCAATTTTACTCGTCGTTCAGGTCAAAACGGAGCTATGGAGGAAAGCCTTCCCCAGCCTGCAGATCGGGTGAGGTGCCCCCTCTGTGCATCCCACCTCGCGGTACTGACCTCAACGTATGTAAAGCATCTGTTGGCCCTCCGTCTCCCCCACCTAGACCGAGAGCTCTGTGAGGACAGGGGCTCCGTCAGCCCGGATACCTGCTGTACCCCCAGCATATGGCACCGAATCTGACACAGCACCAGTGTTCACTAAATATTTGTTGATAGGTTGGCTGATGGGTAAACTCAACCAATTTCAGCCAAGTCTGGGCCAAGGTTACCTGGACCAACCTCCTCACTGAACCCAACAACCACAGTGATCTCTGTTCTGACCATGCTGCTCCTTGTGTAAAACCTTCCGTGGCTCCCTATGCCCCCCCCCCCCCCCCCAGACTAGAAGCCAGCCTCCTTACAGCCCTGGAGGTCTTCCCATGCCAGTCTCCACCTGGCTCTGCTCCCCTCATTGTCACCAGCCTCCACCATGTGAAACACTTCTCCAAACTGCAGTTTCTGTTCTCTGGGTGAAGGTTCCACTCCTCACTTGTTGCGGGGCTAACTCCTTTCGTTCTCCGTTTAGACAGAAGCTTTCCCTGCTCCACGGCCCTTGTGTTTCTCCCACCGCCCAGTACGGGCTCTTGCCCAATAGCCTGGACACCGGAGAGGGCCAGAGCCAACTCCCTCTCCTTCACTGTTGTCTTCCCAGCAGCCAGCAAAGGGCCTGCCTTGCCGCATGCTGAACGACCGGACGGGTTTCTGGTTTGATTGTGCGCCTCGGTCTTGGTGCCTCCCGGCCCGGGCCTGGACCTCCGGGGCGCAGAGCAGCTGTTTCAGGAAGGCAGGTGGTGGGTCGACGTGGGAGACGCTCATTACAGCTCCAGGGGAAGGGATGACAAAGCCAAGGGTGGGGGCTGGAAACGAGAAGAAGCAGGCGAGGGGTTCGCGAGAGGCCAGCCCCGGGACACCTCTCGCGCCACGCACAAAGATGGCGACACAGATTCCCCAGTCCCCCGCCAATATGGCCGTCCCGAGGGAGAGGCGGGCCTGCGGGGCGGAAGTGACGCAGCCGGAAGTCCGGCCGCGGCCTCGCGGCCTGGGAGTGCGGTGCAGAGGTTGGCGGACTGTGAGCGGGGCGATGCCGCGGGCGGCGGGGCTCGGCCGTGCGGCGGCGCTGGGGCCGCTGCTGGCGGCTCACGTGGTGGCGGCGATCGAGCCCATCAGCGTGGGCATCGCCCTCGGGGCCGCGTCCGCCCTCACCGGCTACCTGTCCTACACGGACCTGTACTGCCGCTTCGCCGAGTGCTGCCGCGAGGAGCAGCGGCTCAACGCGTCCGGTAGGGCGGGTCCGCCCGCGAGGGGCGCGGCGCTCACCCTGAGCTGGGGCGGGAGGGAGGACGGACGGGGCCTCGGTCCGGACTCCCGCCCTGCAAGCCGTGCCTGCTGAGACAGTCTGCAGACCGTGGGGGCTCTGCCTGAGTTCCTTCTTAAATGCCTCGGATTCCCTGGGAGTACAGAAAGAAGCTGGAAGCAGCGTGCTCAGCCCTTTGCCCCATTAAGTAGTTTTCAGATGTGCAGCGTGTGCAGCGGCTGCCCAGAAAGCCCACGTTTGGCCCCGGGTTTTCTTACACTTCAGCAGGGGTAGCTGGGGAATAGCACGCAGCGCAGTCCAGAGAGGGCTAATCCTTGGACGAACGAACACGTTCAGCTTCCTTGTCAGACACTGGAGTGTTAAGCAGGACATCCATCTAGTGCATTTCCTTGGAAGTGGCATCGTGTGGCTCTGCAACCCGAGGCTGTGCTCCGGGCCAGCCCTGGGGTTTGGCAGACACCCTGCCGGACGGCTTGCTAATAGGTGCCTCCCGCTTTGGCCAGCTGGGGAAAGCGCTGCTTTTCTGGTGCCTGTTTAATGTCTATTTTTCTCTCTGTTCTCCGGCTGGCTCCTGCAGCCCTCAAGCTGGAATTAGAGGAGAAGCTGTTTGGGCAGCATCTGGCCACAGAGGTGATTCTCAAGGCGCTGACTGGCTTCAAGAACAATAAAAACCCCAAGAAACCGCTGACTCTGTCCTTACACGGCTGGGCTGGCACGGGCAAGAATTTTGTCAGCCAAATTGTGGCTGAAAATCTTCACTCAAAAGGCCTGAAGAGTAACTTTGTCCACCTGTTTGTCTCGACTCTGCACTTCCCTCACGAGCAGCACATAAAACTGTACCAGGCAAGAGAATCCTGTTATCCTGTCCACCGGCCACTCTGGTCGGGGCGACCTTCACTAACTCTGGCCTCTGCTGCCTCTCTTGGCTTTGGAGTAGCCCGGGGTCCCGCTGAGTTAAGGCACACTCGCCCACGGTAACCCTTTGCTGTTGGCCGAGCTCTCCTGCCACTTTTTTTTCCTCATTTGGTTCCAAAATAATACAGTGGGACAGGTGACGTTTATTTACATTAAAAGGTGGAGCCAAGAGAGGCCAGGGGACCTGCTCCTTACAGTCTTTCTGGCCTTGTGGCAAATCAGACCCTTGAACCCAGCTCTCCAAACTCCCACTAGCCACGTTCTGCAGTGACCCAGTGTGTTCGGCATTCCCGTCTCAGTCCTTGGTGG